>NC_058404.1:135521586-135882198 GCF_002201575.2 Neomonachus schauinslandi | reverse complement strand
ATCTATCTATCTATCTATCTATCTATCTATCTATCTATCTATCTATCATCATCTACCAACCTGGCTACCTACCTATCTATAGAGAGAAAAGATATTTTGTGAAATCATAGAAAAGTACTGTGTTCCAAAATTGGGATGATAATCTGTGGAACAAAGTCCATATGTAGGATGGCAAGAAAATTCATAAACTAGTTCAAAAGAAGCAGAATCTTAAAGCCAGAGGGGATCATGAACAGAAGTGTTTCATTATCCCTTTCTTCTTTCTTCACACCCTCAATGTGAAGAGGGTGGTAAACTTTCTAAAAGCTTTGAGGCAACCTTATCAAGATCTTATGGTACAAAGTGACCCCTGTTAATATTTGTATTAAATTTGAAACTAAGAAGTATGGACTTTCTATTACATTCAGAGTCAAATCATTAAAAGATTTTGAATCTTAGGAGTAATTTATTTGACACTGGTAATAATTATATCACATTTTGGCTAAAACATTTTAGGAAAATTTTTTGTTTTTAAGTAACAGACACTTTTTATTTTTTCATTTTGTATTATTTTTTTTTACAAAATTATTGACTATTCCCTATGCTGTACTTTTCATCTCTGTGACTTATTTATTTGATAATTGGAAGTTTGTGCTTCTTTTTTTAAAAAAAAGATTTATTTATTTGAGAGAGAGAGAGAAAGAGAGCACATGAGTAGGGGGAGGCGGGCAAAGGGAGAGAGAATCCTTAAGCAGACTCCTTGCTGAATGTGGAGCCTGATGCAGGGATCAATCCCAGGACCCTGAGATCATGACCTGAGCCAAAATCAAGAGTCTGATGCTCAACCAACTGAGCCACCCAGGCACCCCAGGAAATGTGTCCTTCTTAATCCCCTTCACCTATTTTACCTGATATCCCATCCAGCTCCCCTCTGGCACCTGCTAGTTTGTTCTCCATATTTTAGTCTGTTTTTGTTTGCTTGCTTGTTTTAGATTCCACATATAAGTGAAATCATATGGTATTTGTTTTTAATCTGACTTATTTCACTTAGCATACCTCTAGGTCCATCCATGTTGTCAGAAATAGCAAGATCTCATTTCTATGGCTGAATAATATTACATTATATATATATGCCACATCTTCTTTATCCATTCACCTATCAATGGACACTTGAGTTGCTTCAATATTATAAATAATGTTGCAATAAACATACAGGTGCATATATCTTTTTAAAGTAGAGTTTTGGGGGGAGAAGCAAGATGGCAGAGGAGTAGGAGACCTAAATTTCGTCTGGTCCCAGGAATTCAGCTAGATAGTTATCAAACCATTCGGAACACCCACAAACTCAGCAGGAGATCGAAGAAAAGAATAGCAGCAACTCTCTGAACAGAAAAGTGACCACGTCATGGAAGGTAGGATGTGGGGAGAAGTGAATCCAAGGCGATATGTACAGGAAGATAGACCACGGAGGGAGGGAGCTTCTGTCAGCTGGCTATCGGCCAGTGATAGAGCAGCAAAGCACAAACCCAGAACTTTTAGAAGTTGGCTCCCCTGAGAGACATCACTCCAGTGGCTAAGCAGGGGGTGAAACCCTCACTGGGACAGTGTGGCCTCAGGACCCTCGGGGTCATAGAAAGACCGGGGGTGCCTAAGTGCAGCAGAGCTCTCAGGTATCAGAGCAGGTAAGCCGGCTACAGAGACAGAGCTGAGGAGTGGGCTCTCAGCTTGGGGTTGCCATAAACCATGATCCCTGGCACAGTCCAGCCACTGCTCTTCAAGCAGGGACCCAACAAGTGGCAGATCCGGGGAGACTCCCCTTCCTCCCCCAGGAAGAGTGGTGGGGCAGCACACTGCAGGAATCTGCTGGATTTGGAGACTCCAAACAGGGTCATGTGCCAGAGATAGAAATGCTCAGTCACAGGCCAGGTGAACTCAGAGTGTGGCCGGAGACCCAGGAGATAGGAGTAATTGACTGCTTTTCTCTGGGGGCGCACTGAAGAGTGGGGCCCTGAGCTCTCCACTCCTCTGGGACCAGAGATTCGTAGGCCACCATTTTCATTCTCATAATCCAAAGCTATATGGAAAGCTTTCAGGGAACAAAAGCTCTGGAGAGCAAACCCGAGCAGATTACTTAGCCTACCCCCAGCAAGGGTGGGGCAATTCCGCCTCCAGCAAAGACATCTAAGAACCACTGCAACAGGCCCCTCCCCTAGAAGAGCTGCAAGAACAGCCAGCCAAGACCAACTTTACCAATCAATGAGAACGGCAAAACCCCAGTGCTAGGGGAATACAGCACATAGAATTCATGGCTTTTTTCCCATGATGCTTTAGTCTTTCAAAGTTAATTTTTTTAATTTTATTTTTTTCTTTTTCTATTTTTTTACTTGAATTTTTCTGCTTTCCTTTTTCAACCAACATCTTATCAATTCCTTTTTTAAAATCTTTTTTAATTTTTAATTTTTAAATTTTTTATTGTTATGTTAATCACAATACATTACATCGTTACTTTTAGATGTAGTGCTCCATGATTCATTGTTTGTGCATAACACCCAGTGCTCCATGCAGAACATGCCCTCTTTAATACCCATCACCAGGCTAACCCATCCTCCCACCTCCCTCCCCTCTAGAACCTTCAGTTTGTTTTTCAGAGTCCATCATCTCTCATGGTTCGTCTCCCCCTCCGACTTCCCCCCCTCATTCTTCCCCTCCTGCTATCTTCTTCTTCTTTTTTTAACATATAATGTATTATTTGTTTCAGAGGTACAGGTCTGTGATTCAACAGTCTTGCACAATTCACAGTGCTCACCAAAGCACACACCCTCCCCAGTGTCTATCACCCAGCCACCCCATCCCTCCCACCCCACCCCTCACTCCAGCAACCCTCAGTTTGTTTCCTGAGATTATGAATTCCTCATATCAGTGAGGTCATATGATACATGTCTTTCTCTGATTGACTTATTTCGCTCAGCATAACACCCTCCAGTTCCATCCATGTTGTTGCAAATGGCAAGATCTCATTCCTTTTGATGGTTGCATAATATTCCATTGTATATATATACCAAATCTTCTTTATCCATTCATCTGTCGATGGACATCTTGGCTCTTTCCATAGTTTGGCTATTGTGGACGTTGCTGCTATAAACATCGGGGTGCATGTACCCCTTTGGATCCCTACATTTGTATCTTTGAGGTAAATACCCAGTAGTGCAATTGCTGGATCATATGGTAGCTCTATTTTCAACTTTTTGAGGAACTTCCATACTGTTTTCCAGAGTGGCTGCACCAGCTTGCATTCCCACCAACAATGTAGGAGGGTTCCCCTTTCTCTACATCCCCGCCAACATCTGTCGTTTCCTGACTTGTTAATTTTAGCCATTCTGACTGGTGTGAGGTGGTATCTCATTGAGGTTTTGATTTGGATTTCCCTGATGCTGAGTGATATTGAGCACTTTTTCATGTATCTTCTTTAATTTCCTGGTTGACCCATTCGTTCTTTAGTAGGATGCTCTTTAGCCTCCATGTATTTGAGTTCTTTCCGACTTTCCTCTTGTGATTGAGTTCTAGTTTCAAAGCATTGTGGTCCAAAAATATGCAGGGAATGATTCCAAACTTTTGGTACCGGTTGAGACCTAATTTATGACCTAGGATGTGATCGATTCTGGAGAAGATTGTGTATTCTGTTGCTCTGGGATGGAATATTCTGAATATGTCTGTGAAGTCCATTTGGTCCAGGGTGTCATTTAAAGTCTTTATTTCCTTGTTGACCTTTTGCTTAGATGAGTTGTCCATTTCAGTGAGGGGGGTGTTAAAGTCCCCCACTATTATTGTATTGCTGTCAGTGTGTTTCTTTGATTTTGTTATTAATTGCCTTATATAATTGGCTGCTCCCATGTTAGGGGCATAGATATTTACAATTGTTAGATCTTCTTGTTGGATAGACCTTTTAAGTAGGATATAGTGTCCTTCCTTATCTCTTATTACAGTCTTTGTATATTGTCCGTGTTCCTTTCTGGTCTATGTTGTTTTTAGGCTCTCTCTTTGCTTAGAGGACCCCTTTCAAGATTTCTTGTAGGGCTGGTTTTGTGTTTGCAAATTCCTTTAGTTTTTGTTTGTCCTGGAAGCTTTTTATCTCTCCTATTTTCAATGACAGCCTAGCTGGATATAGTATTCTTGGCTGCATATTTATCTCATTTAGTGCTCTGAATATATCCTGCCAGTCCTTTCTGGCCTGCCAGGTCTCTGTGGATAGGTCTGTTGCCAATCTAATGTTTCTACCATTGTAGGTTACATATCTCTTCTCCCGAGCTGCTTTCAGGATTTTCTCTTTGTCTCTGAGACTCGTAAGTTTTACTATTAGATGTTGGGGTGTTGACCTATTTTTATTGATTTTGAGAGGGGTTCTCTGTGCCTCCTGGATTTTGATGCCTGTTTCCTTCCCCAAATTAGGGAAGTTCTCTGCTATAATTTGCTCTAATATACCTTCTGCCCCTTTCTCTCTTTCTTCTTCTTCTGGGTCCCCAATTATTCTAATGTTGTTTCGTCTTATGGTATCGCTTATCTCTCCAATTCTGCCCTCGTGATCCAGTAGTTGTTTATCTCTCTTTTTCTCAGCTTCTTTATTCTCCATCATTTGGTCTTCTATATCACTGATTCTCTCTTCTGCCTCCTTTATCCTAGCAGTTAGCGCCCCCATTTTTGATTGCACCTCATTAATAGCCTTTTTGATTTCGACTTGGTTAGATTTTAGTTCTTTTATTTCTCCAGAAAGTGTTTCTCTAATAACTTCCATGCTTTTTTCAAGCCCAGCTAGTATCTTGAAAGTCATGATCCTGAACTCTAGATCCGACATTGTACTAATGTCCATATTGAGTAGATCCCTGGCAGTCGGTACTACCTCTTGTTCTTTTTGTTGAGGTGATTTTTTTCTGTCTTGTCATTTTGTCCAGAGGAGAATAGATGAATGAGAGAACAAAATGCTAACAGGGTAACAACGCCCCCAGAAAATATACTCTAAACAAATCAGAAAAGACCTGAAGCCGGGGGAAAAGAAAGGGAAAGAAAGAAAAAAGAAAAAGAAAAAGATAAAAACAAACAAAAACAGAACAAAAGAAAAAAAAACAGAATATGATCAAATATGATCAGGCTGGTGCATAGATCAGTGCCACACACTAGATTTTGGGTGTATTTTGGTCTGTTAGAAGAAAGTGCCTCCCAAAATTTTAAGGAAAGAAAAACTTATATATGTACAAAAATAAGGGTTGATATGACGAAGGGATGGAATATGACTGTAAAGATGAAAATTATAAAAAATTTTATTAAAGGAATTGATAAGAAGTTGTTTGAAAAAAAAAAGAAGAAGATTTAAAAAAAGGAAAAGGAAAGGGAGAGAATGTGATCAGGTAGGGGAGTAGAAAAAAACCATACACTAGAGATTTAGGGTATATTTTGATCTGTTAGAAGAAACTATCTCAAAATTTTAAAGAGAGAACAACTTATATATATATGCCAAAAATATGGGTAACTACTATGAAGGGATAGAATGACTCTAAAAATGAAAAATAAAAATGTTTTTTTAAAAAGGGATTGATAAGATGTTGGTTGAAAAAGGGAAAAAGAAAAATTCAAAAAAAAAAAAAAGACAGTTAAAAAAAACTTAACTTTGAAAGACTAAAGAACCATGGTAAAAAAGCCATGGATTCTATGTGCACTATTCCCCTAGCGCTGGAGTTCTGCCGTTCTCATTGATCAGTAAACTTGGTCTTGGCTGGCTGTTCTTGCTGATCTGGGGGAGGAGCCTGTTGCAATGGTTTCCCAAATGTCTTTGCCGGAGGCGGAATTGCACCGCCCTTGCCCGGTCCGGGCTAAGTAATCTGCTCGGGTTTGCTCTTGGGAGCTTTTGTTCCCTGCGAGATTTCTGCACAGCTTTGGAGGCCGAGAGTGAAAATGGCAGCCTCCCAATCTCCGCCCTGGAGGAGCCGAGAACTCGGGGCCCCACTTCTCAGTGCGCCCCAAGAGAAAAGCAGTCACTCACTCCCGTCTCCCCGGTCTCCAGCCGCACTCTGTGCTCACCTGGCCTGTGACCGAGCGTTTCTATCTCTGGCACCCGACTCAGTGTGGAGTCTCCAAACCCAGCCAGATCCCTGCAGTGCGCTCCCGTGCCGCTCCTCCCGGGGCAGAAAGGGGAGTCTCCCTGGATCTGCTGCTTGTTGGGTCCCCACTGGAGGAGCAGTGGCCCGACTGTGCTGCGGATCATGGTTTATGGCAACCCTGAGCTGATAGCCCATGCCTTGGCTCCATCTCTGCAGCCAGCTTCCCTGCTCTGATACCTGGGAGCTCTGCCGCACTCAGGCACCCCTGGTCTTTCTGTGACCCCGAGGGTCCTGAGACCACAATGTCCCACGAGGGTTCCACCCCCCAGTTAGCCACTGGAGTGATGTCCCTCAGCGGAGCAGACCTCTAAAAGTTCCAATTTTGTGCTCCACGTCTTTATCACCTGCCAGAAACAGCCGCCGGAGGCCCCCTCCCCCGCCGTCTATCCTCCCGAATATTGCCTCAGATTCACTTCTCCGCACTTCCTACCTTACAGAAAGTGGTCGCTTTTCTGTTCAGAGAGTTGTTGTTATTCTTTTCTTCGATCTCCTGTTGAGTTTGTAGGTGTTCAGAATGGTTTGATCCCTATCCAGCTGAATTCCTGAGACCAGACAAAATCCAGGTCTCCTACTCCTCCGCCATCTTGCTCCGCCCCCTAATTTTTCATTTTTAAAATCATATTCTATCTCTTCATTATATTTAACCTTATTTTTTGTGTATATATATGTTTCTCTCTTTTTCCTTTTTTAAATTTTTTTCATTCTTTTTTCAACTAACTTCTTATTAATTCCTTTTTAAAAATCTTTTTTAATTTTCATCTGTACAGTCATATTCCATCCCTTCATTGTGTTGACCCTTATTTTTGTATATATAGAAGTTTTTCTTTCTTTAAAATTTTGGGAGGAAATTTCTTCTAACCGACCATAATATATACACAGTCTAGTGTGTAGCTTTGTTATTTTCCCCAGCTTCATCTTATTCTTTTTTTTTTTTCCTTCTTTCTTTTCTCCTTTTGTCAGGTCTCTTCTGATTTGTTTAGTGTATATTTTTATGGGGTCATTGTTACCCTGTTAGCATTTTGTTCTCTCATTCATCTATTCTCCTCTGTACAAAATAACAAGATGGAAAAACTCACCTCAAAAAAAAAAAGAACAAGAGGCAGTACCGACTGCCAGGGACCTAATCAATACAGACATTAATAAGATGTCAGAACTAGTGTTCAGAATGATGATTATAAAGATACTTGATGGGCTTGAAAAAAAGTACAGAAAAAAAAGTACAGAAGATACAGAGAATCCCTTTCTGGAGAAATAAAAGAGCTAAAATCTTACCAAGTTGAAATAAAAAAGGCTATTAATGAGGTGCAATCAAAAATGGAGGCTCTAACTCCTAGGATAAAGGAGGCAGAAGAGAGAATCAGTGATATAGAAGACCAAATGATGGAGAATAAAGAAGCTGAAAAAAAGAGAGATAAACAACTACTGGATCACGAGGGCAGAATTGGAGAGATAAGTGATACCATAAAGTGAAACAACATTAGAATACTTGGGATCCCAGAAGAAGAAGAAAGAGAGAAAGGGGCAGAAGGTATATTGGAGCAAATTACAGCAGAGAACTTCCTTAATTTGGAGAAGGAAACAGGCATCAAAATCCAGGAGGCACAGAGAACACCCCTCAAGATCAATAAAAATAGGTCAACACCCCAACATCTAATAGTAAAACTTACGAGTCTCAGAGACAAAGAGAAAATCCTGAAAGCAGTTCGGGACAAGAGTTCTGTAACCTACAACAGTAGAAACATTAGATTGGCAGCAGACCTATCCATAGAGACCTGGCAGGCCAGAAAGGACTGGCATGATATAGTCAGAGCACTAAATGAGAAAAATATGCAGCCAATAATATTATATCCAGCTAGGCTGTCATTGAAAATGGAGAGATAAAAAGCTTCCAGGACAAACAAAGACTAAAAGAATTTGCAAACACCAAACCAGCTCTACAAGAAATACTGAAAGGGGTCCTCTAAGCAAAGAAAGAGCCTAAAAGTAACATAGACCAGAAAGGAACACAGACAATATACAGTAACAGTCACCTTACAGGCAATACAGTGGCACTAAATTCATACCTTTCAATAGTTACTGTGAATATAAATGAGCTAAATGCCCCAATCAAAAGACACGGTATCAGATTGGATAAAAAAACAAGAACCATCAATATGCTGTCTGCAAGAGACTCATTTTAGACCCAAAGGCACCTCCAGTTTAAAGTGAGGGGGTAGAAAACCATTCACCATGCTCATAGATATGAAAAGAAAGCTAGGGTGGCAATCCTTATATCAGACAAATTAGATTTTAAACCAAAAAACTATAATAAGAGATGAAGAGGGACACTACATGATATTTTAAGGGTCTATCCAACTAGAAGATCTAACAATTTTAAATATCTATGCCCCTAACATGGGAGCAGCCAATTATATAAGCCAATTAATAACAAAATCAAAGAAACACATCAACAATAATACAATAATAGTAGGGGACTTTAACACCCCCCTCACTGAAATGGACAGATCTTCTAAGCTAAAGATCAACATGGAAATAAAGGCTTTAAATGATACATTAGACCAGATGGACTTCACAGATATATTCAGAACATTCCATCCCAAAGCAACAGAATACACAATCTTCTCTAGTGCCCATGGAACATTCTCCAGAATCGATCACATCCTGGGTCACAAATCAGGTCTCAACCGGTACCAAAAGTTTGGGATCATTCCCTGCATATTTTTGGACCACAATGCTTTGAAACTAGAACTCATTCACAAGAGGAAAGTCGGAAAGAACTCAAATACATGGAGGCTAAAGAGCATCCTACTAAAGAACGAATGGGTCAACCAGGAAATTAAAGAAGAATTAAAAATATTCATGGAAACAAATGAAAATGAAAACCCAACTGTTCAAAATCTTTGGGATGCAGGAAAGGCAGTCCTAAGAGGAAAGTATATAGCAATACAAGCCTTTCTCAAGAAACAAGAAAGGTCTCAAGTACACAACCTAACCCTACACCTAAAGGAGCTGGAGAAAGAAGAGCAAATAAAGCCTAAACCCAGCAGGAGAAGAGAAATAATAAAGATCAGAGCAGAAATCAATGAAATAGAAACTAAAAGAACAATAGAACAGATCAACGAAACTACGAGCTGGTTCTTTGAAAGAATAAATAAGATTGATGAACCCCTGGCCAGACTTATCAAAAAGAAAAGAGAAAGGACCCAAATAAATAAAATCATGAATGAAAGAGGAGAGATCACAACCAACACCAAAGAAATACAAACAATTATAAGAACATATTATGAACAACTATGTGCCAGCAAATTAGATAATCTGGAAGAAATGGATACATTCTAGAGACATATAAACAACCAAAACTGAGCCAGGAAGAAATAGAAAACCTGAACAGACCCATAACCACTAAGGAAATTGAAGCAGTAATAAAAAATCTCCCAACAAACAAAAGCCCAGGGCCAGATGGCTTCCCAGGGGAATTCTACCAAACATTTAGAGAAGAATTAATACCTATTCTTCTGAAACTGTTCCAAAACATAGAAATAGAAGGAAAACTTCCAAACTCGTTTTACGAGGCCAGCATTACCTTGATCCCAAAACCAGACAAAGACCCCATCAAAAAGGAGAACTACAGACCAATATCCCTGATGAACATAGATGCAAAAATTCTCACCAAAGTACTAGCCAATAGGATCCAACAGTACATTAAAAGGATTATTCACCACGACCGAGTGGGATTTATTTCTGGGCTGCAAGGTTGGTTCAACAACCGCAAATCAATCAATGTGATACAATACATTAATAAAAGAAAGAACAAGAACCATATGATCCTCTCAATAGGTGCAGAAAAAGCATTTGACAAAGTACAGCATCCTTTCTTGATTAAAACTCTTCAGAGTGTAGTGATAGAGGATACATACCTCAATATCATAAAAGCCATCTATGAAAAACCCACAGCGAATATCATTCTCAATGGGGAAAATCTGAGAGCTTTTCCCCTAAGGTCAGGGACACAGCAGGGATGATCACTATCACCACTGTTAATCAACACAGTACTAGAAGTCCTAGCCTCAGCAATCAGACAACAAAAAGAAATAAAATGCATCCAAATTGGCAAAGAAGAAGTGAAACTCTGTTTTTGCAGATGATATGATACTTCATGTGGAAAACCCAAAAGAGTCCACCCCAAAACTGCTAGAACTCATACAGGAATTCAGTAAAGTGGCAGGATATAAAATCAATGCACAGAAATCAGTTGCATTTCTATACACCAACAACAAGACAGAAGAAAAAGAAATTAAGGAGTAGATCCCATTTACAATTGCACCTAAAACCATAAGATACCTAGGAATAAATATAACCAAAGAGGCAAAGGATCTGTACTCAGGAAACTATAGAATACTCATGAAAGAAATTGAGGAAGACACAAAGAAATGGAAAAACGTTCCATGCTCATGGATTGGAAGAACAATATTGTGAAGATGTCTATGCTACCTAGAGCAATCTACACATTCAATGCAATCCCTATCAAAATACCATCCACTTTTTTCAAAGAAATGGAACAAATAACCCTAAAATTTGTATGGAACCGGAAAAGATCCTGAATAGCCAGAGGAATGTTGAAAAAGAAAAGCAAAGCTGGTGGCATCACAATTCCAGACTTCAAGCACTATTACAAAGCTGTCATCAACAAGACAGTATGGTACTGGCACAAAAACAGACACATTGATCAGTGGAACAAAATAAAGAGCCCAGAAATGGACCCTCAACTCTATGGTCATCTTATCTTTGACAAAGCAGGAAAGAATGTCCAATGGAAAAAAGACAGTCTCTTCAACAAATGGTGTTGGGAAAATTGGACAGCCACATGCAGAAGAATGAAACTGGACCATTTCCTTACACCACACACAAAAATAGACTCAAAATGGTTGAAAGACCTCAATGTGAGACAGGAGTCCATCAAAATCCTAGAGGAGAACACAGGCAGCAACCTCTTCGACCTTGGGGAGGGTATGTGCTATGGTGAGCACTGTGAATTGTGTAAGACTGTTGAATCACAAACCTGTACCTCTGAAACAAATAATACATTATATGTTAAAAAAGAAGAAGAAGAAGAAGATAGGAGGAGGGGAAGAATGAAGGGGGGGAAATCGGAGGGGGAGATGAACCATGAGAGACTATGGATTCTGAGAAACAAACTGAGGGTTCTAGAGGGGAGGGGGGTGAGAGGATGGGTTAGCCTGCTGATGGGTATTAAAGAGGGCACGTACTGAATGGAGCACTGGGTGTTATATGCAAACAATGAATCATGGAACACTACATCAAAATCTAATGATGGAATGTATGGTGTTTAACATAACATAATAAAATTAAAAAAAAAAACTAAACTAAAAGATATAGAAAATAGATTAATGGTTGCCAGAGAGAAGAGGGGTTAAGAGGGGGTAGATGAAATAGATAGAAGGGGTCTAGAGGTACAAACTTACAGTTATAAAATAAGTTAGAGGGATGTAATGTAGAGCATGGTGACTATAGTCAGTAATATCGTACTATACACTGAAAGTTGCTAAGAAAGTAAATCTTACAAGTTCTTATCATAGGAAAAAAATTGTAGTTTTATATGGTTACAGATGGTAACTAGACCTATTGTGGTGGTCATTTCTCAATATACAAATATCGGATCATCATGTTGTACACCAGAAATTATAAAATGTGAGATGTCAATTATACCTCAATAAAAAAATAAGGGCAACTGGGTGAAAGGTGTATAAAAATCCTTTGTACTCTCTTTGCAACTGTTCTGTAAATTTAAAATTGTTCCAAAAATAAAAATCTTATTAAAAAATTTTTTTAAATGACAGGACAGTTTCAGGAAAACATTCTTTCATGGGGTTTGCTTTTTTAAAGAATATTTTGTACAGATACTGGCTCTGTAGTTTTTTTCTGATAACACTTGTTGTGTGGGTATATATGTGTTTTAATTTATGGTCAGTAGCAGAATTTTGAGCAAGAAAAACTTTGCTTAATTTTTGTTGCTGAATGTAAAACATCTGACAGTATTTGCCGAGAAAACTTAAATTGCCTTGCTTTGTTTGCATAAGCAAAAGGAAAAGTCCAGGGTATCCATCTGCACATCAACATCAAAGGGTTTTCACAAAACGTAGGGAGGTGACATGTATTTGGAGAAACAGTATGAAATCCTTCTGTTTCTAGGGCACTGCTGGCTTCAGCTTTCTACACTAACCACAGCCAAGGGCAATTGAGGTTTATGTGTCTTTATTGCTGAGGAGCTGGACTTTTAGAGCTGAAGCTCACAGCTCTTTCACCCACTCCCCCACCCTATAACATCTGTTAATGATGGAGATTCACAGAACATTTTCTATGAAATGAAGCCATTTTTAAAACTTTCATAAAGTCAAAGTTTTTGGAAAAAAGGAGAAAAAGTCATTAAGTGAACACATCTTTTCTGAGACCTGATGCTAAACATGCCATCATTTCCTATGAGTTATTCGGTGCATACAAAATTTACTCCATAGAATTACGGCCTTGACACTTGACCAAAAAGTCTCTATTTCTTTCCCATTATTAATTAGATCAGATTTTCTTTACTCATAATGAGATGACCACTGTCATGCATTTTAGAGGTGAAATAATTTAGATCATCCATGAGTTCCAAATTTCTAAGATTCTACAATTATGTATTCTAAGCAAAGGATATGTCTTTGTAGGCACTGATAATCCTAAATTATATAATATTTGGAAGACAGATAATTCACACCGCCCCAAAGCTATGATGCTATTATATATAAGCTATACAATTGCTTTCCTTCCTTCTTTCCCCTTCCTTCTTTCTTCCTCTTTCTTTCTTTACCCTTTCTTTTTCTTTTCTTTGTATCTCCCTTTTCTTCTTCCTCGTCCTCCCTCCCTACTTCCCCCTGCTCCTCCTTTTTCTCTCTGCTCTATCTCTCTCTAATACTTTCTACCACATTCTTTAAATTTTTTTGACATAAGACAATGCAGAAAATTATACAAATTGTAATTGTGCACTTGGTAAATTCTTACAAAGTGAACAGCCTTGTGTAACCAGCATCAAGTTCAAGAATAAAACTCTTAATATCCCAGAAATCTTCTGTCTCCTCCAAATTTTTAAGCACCCTCCTCACCTCCCCCACAAAACCTCATCTCTATTCTGATCTGTAGCACATTGATTAGTTTTTCTTGTTTCTAAACTTTACATAAATGTACTCTTTATATAGTATGTACTCATGATTGGCTTATTTTACTCAACATATATGGCATTTATCCATGTTGTTGCTTAGAGCAGTAAGATGTGTGATTAGAAAAAAACAGAACAGATTTAGGAAAACATTTTTTCATGCAATTTGGTTTTTAAGAAGGGTCTGTGAACAAGAACATACCACAATTTATCCATTCAATTGTTGATAGGCATTTGTTCCAGTTTTTATTTTTATTTTTTTTAATGCTGCTAAGAACACTCCTGTACGTGTTTTTGATTTCTGTTGAGTATATACCATGGAGTAAAATTGCTGGGATATAGAGTATGAATATGTTAAGATTTTGTAGATATTTCCAGACTTGTCCAAAATGGTTATCCTAAGTATTCCAGTTACTCTACAATTTGCCCATGCTTAACCAAATCATGTTTGTTTTATACTGTCAGATTATATTTTGTTTTGTTTTAGCACTAGTGATGGATGTGCAGTGATATCTCAGTATAGTTTCATTTTGCACTTCCCTGATAATAAGGATGAACCCCTGTTCATTTCTTTACAGACTATTTGAGTATCTTCCTTGTGAAGTACCTATTCAATACTAAAGAAAAACACATAAAAAGAAAACTGTTTATATACTCACAACACTTCTGACACCAAATATATGGGTTTTCCACAAAACACTGCCTTTCTCGAATTCTCTGCAGACACCCATTGACTGTCCCATAATTTAATTCAATTCAGGCACTATCTTCTTGGAGTTAGTGCCAAATTCCACAAACTAAAGGGCTCAGTCCCACAAGATTGCCCCCACTTCAGATGCCAATTGCAATTCCCAGGTTATTACCTGTACTGCTGACTGACTGGCTATAAATTGGGGGTTCCCGTAAACGCCTCCTCAAGTTCAATAATTTACTCTAACAGCTCACAGAACAAAAGGAAACACTTCACTTACTACTACTGGCTTATTATAAAGGATAAAACTGAAAAACAGCCAAATGGGGAAGGTATGTGTTCACCAACCCAGAAGCTCTCAGAACCCTATCATTTAGGATTTTTATGGAGGTTCAGCTACATAAGCCTGACTGATTAAATCACTGGCCACTGATGATTGAACTCAATCTCTAGCCCCTCTCTTCTACCTGGAGATTGGGGGTTCAAAGTTCCAACCCTCTAATTACACGGTTGGTTTCTCAGATAACCAGCATCCCCCTCCTCTAAGAGTCCCCTCATTAGCATAAACTCAGCTATGGTTGAAAGGGGTTTATTATAAGTAACAAAAGATGCTCCTTTCACCCCTATCACTCAGAAAATTCCAAAGATTTTAGTAGCTCTGTGCCAGGAACCAGGGACAAAGACTAAATACATTTTTCTTATTATATCACAATGTCACAAGACTTTTCCCCATTTTAAAATTAGTTTGTCAATCAGTTCTTATTGATCTTCAGGAATTCTTAATATATTTTGTATATGAATTATTTAGCAGAAATGTATGTTGCAAATGTCTTCTCCCATTTTGTGGTTTGCCTTTTCACTTTGCATTCCTAATTTCCTAATAAAGTTCAATATATCAATATTTTGGTTTTATGACTAGGTTTTTGGTTCTGTTTGAGAAATCATTCCTCACCCAGAGTTCGTGAAGATATTCTCCTTTGCTAACTTCTAGAAAATTTTTTTTTAAGATTTTATTTATTTATTTGAGAGAGAGAGAACATGAGCAGGGGGGAGGGTCAGAGGGAGAGGGAGAAGCAAACTCTCCACTTATCAGGGAGCCTGACGCGGGGATCTACCCTGGGATCATGACCTGAGCTGAAGGCAGATGCCTAACTGACTGAGTCACCCAGGCGCCCTGAAATTTTATTGTTTTATATTTCATATAGCTTTATTCCAATTTGGAATTGAATTTTGGGATGGTGTAAGGTATAAGCCAAGATTTATTTGTAGGTATCCAACTGACACAGCACAATTTATTGAAAAGACCATCTTTATCCACCGCTGCATAGTTTGACTTTATCATAAATCAAGTTTTCTTGTATGTGTAGGTATATTTCTAAACTCTGTTTTCTGTTTTATTGGTCTACTTGTCTATCTTTGCACCAAGAGTACATTGTCTCAATTACTAGCTTAAAATATTCTTGATAACTTGTAGTGTAAACACTCCAAATTGGAATCTTCTTCAATATTGTCTTGGCTTTTCATTTCTTTGCATTTCCATATAGACTTTAAAATAATTTTAATCCACCATCTCCCACATACAATTCTGAAATTTCAGTTGAGATTAAAGTAAATCTATAGATCAGTTTGGGAAGATTGTACTATAGTATAATTCTGGATATTTAGTTCCTCTGAATCCTTTCCTCAGCTTGAGATATAAAGTTATAGGTATGGATATAAATGTTTATAGAAATATGAAGTTTAAAGCAGAATTATAACATTGGCTCTAACATAAAATGCCTTAAGTATGGTATTAAAAAAATTTTTTTCTACAAAAACTTTTCTGTCAATATGTCATTCATCCACCCTCCTGCCTCAAATCTCATTGTATAAGCAGTTTTCAATAAAAGTGAGGTAGTGAACTGGGGAGGGAGGAGACCTGGTACACAATGGGGGCTAATTTTGGTTACCTGTTGCTGCATACCAAGTCCAAAATCAAGTAGCTCAAAACAGCAACAATTGTATCATCTTTCATGGTTTTCTGGAGTGATTGGTCTCAGTTGATCTGCCCCTCTGGTTTCACTTGGGACCACTCATATAGACTGTGACAAGGTTGCAAATAGATTGTAGCAGAGGCTGATGTTTCTCTATCCAGGATCAATGAGGATACTGGAACAGCTGGCCTTTCTCCCTAGCCACGTTGTCTCAGGGTCTCTCCTCTCCATATGACTTCACTTGCAACGCAGTTGGACTCCTTATAAGGCAGTTCCTGGCTTCCAAAAACAAATGTTCACTAATTACCTGCCTGCCCAGGTAGAATGTGCAAGAGGACTCTACAGGGCTGTGAATACCTGGAAGCATGGCTCATTGGAGACCATCTTTGGAGATTAACTGCCACAAGGGCTTTATCAGAATCCCTGGGGAAGTGTATGTGTTACTTGATCAAGAGAATTTTAACTATTATAAAAAGTATATGGGAAAAGAGTAAAGCATTTACTTTTATAATTAAAAAACAAACAAAATAAAGTCAGACTAAACTTTTCTGTCTAGTGGAAAGACACAATTATAACCCACAATTCTCAACTTAGGTGTATGATCACCTAATCAGTTACATTAGAATCTTGAGAAAGTCATGCTTTTGTTTTGTTTTGTTTTTTGAGGGGGAGCAGCACATCAAAGAACATGATGACATGTTTACGTATTAGCAATTAGGATATTAAAACAAAACTCTGATATGCTTACTTTCTCTGCTTCAACTGAGGTTTGCATTCATGTTGACTTTTTGCTAAAGCAGTCTTTTACCATGTATTTTTATTAGATTAAAAAAACATAGTGTGCTCAGGACTGATGCATATTTGCTTCAGAAGTTCTTTCTCTAAGACTTCTCCCCTCATCCTCACAAACATGTTCAAAGTTGAAGTTTTTGCCTTATTCTACAAAAGAACACACAGCTTTATTCAAATTTGATCCTACTTTCTTTTTGTGACCATCCAACTTATTCCCTTGATACAGAATTAAAACAATAAAACTCCCATTAGTTTTCATATTCATTAATGATAACATCTAAAATTTCAGACCTTCCTTTAACTGGGAAATTTTCAGGACCACTCCCCAGAGAAACTGTACAAGGTCATTGAGCTCCTCATTAAAGAGTCTGACCCTTGGGAAGGTGTGAAGAGGCATTCTTCCAAAGATGATATTTTCACTACCCCACGTGGAGTTCTACTTCCATAAATAAAACAGCCTAACTTGGGTAAGTCAGGTCATTTGAAGCCAATCTCCTGACACTATAGGCTGTGCTAAACAGCATAAGAGGATATATGTATGATACAGCTAATATTTTGAATGAAAGAAGTGTACTGAAAGAGACTTCAACAGCACCTTAATTAACCTAAGAATGATTAAGCAAAAAATTTATTTAAAAATGGATTTGTCTTTTTGGAACAATAAATACTGGGTCACTTGATTCAGGTTCTAGTCAAATCTAGAATATATTATTCATCTCCAAATCTCAAAAGCCTAATTCATTGTCTGGCACTCAGAACATATTTAATCAACATTTGAGAATAAATGAATCAATCAAGTCAATCAGTGAATATATTATATGCCCTCTAAACTTCCTCCTTACCCCTCAACTGGAATGCTGGATGCTATGCACTATCATCTTTATGTCTTGATTTGCTACCGCATAATATTAGAAACAGAATTGTGACTCAGCTCAGTGGCTGAGCTATGAAAAGCCCATGTTTTCTCTTGTCCCTTGCCTCCAAACTGCTATAGCCTGGATTTTGTTAAATGTTAGTGAATTATGTTCTTGAAGGCTAAATGGAAAGATGCTCCATTCTGTAGTCATAATTTGGCTCCTACCATCTTTTTCCACATTCAGAAAGAGATAATAACCAAGAATGTTCAATAATTGAAAGACATGAACTCCTAGATTGTAGAAGCATAGTGAGCTCAGAGAAAAATAAATAAAAATAAATCCAAAGAGAAGAGAAACTGTAAAACATTAAAGCCAGACAGGAAAAGAAACATAAACTCAATAAGAGAGAAAAGACAGATTCCTTTTTAAAATAATAAACTTCTCATCAGCAACATCAAAGGCCAAAGTACAATGGAATACTATCTTCTAAGTGTCAAACTATTAAGTAGGAGGGAGGGGAAAATAAAGATATTTAAAACACACACTGTGAGAATTGACCACACAAATATCCACTGTAAGTACTACCAAAGGATATACTTTAATAAGAAGAATTAAATCTGGGAGGAAAGAGTGGTTTATGTGAAGCAATGTAAACAAATTGGTAAATATAATTAAAAATATTTAAAATAAGCATTGAGTTTTTAAAAAATAAAGACAAATTGGATGATGTTTAAAACAAGAAAAGATAAAAATCCTAGAAAAACATGGAAATGGGAGTTGGTGACCAGAGTTAAAGGAATATAAGAGTATTCTATTGTTTGAAAGAAATATAGAGATAATAACTTTAGACTTTATTAGAGCAAATACATATGTTCATATGTATGTTCAAATTATAGGGAAATCCATGAAAATAACAGAATGATAAGATATAACTTCCAAATCAGTAGAGGGTGGGTAAAGGAGATTTAAAAAAATAAACGAATCTTGACAACATGGATAGGCCTAGAGGGAATAATGCTAAGTGAAATGAGTCAGACAGAGAGAGACAAATACCAGATGATTTCACTCATATGTGAATCTAAAAAAACAAAACAAATGAACAAACAAAGAACCAAACGGACTCTTAAATACAGAGAACAAATGGGTGGTTGCCAGAGGGAAGGTGGGGGAAAGAATGGGAAAAATAGATACAGGGCATTAGGAGGTACAAACTTTCAGCTGCAAAATACATAGGTCAGAAATGAAAAGTACAGCACAAGGGATATAGTCAATAATATTGTAATAACATTGTATGGTGATAGATGATGACTACACTTAACTTGGTAAGCTTTGAGTAATGCATAGAATTGTCAAATCAGTAAGTTGTATACCTGAAACTAATATAACATTGTATGCCAACTATACTTCAATAAATAAAATGAACAATGGAATTTAAAATAAAAAGTATGGTATCTAGAAAACACAAAATAAATTAATAGCAATAAGGAATGATAAATCAATAATCATAATACATGTAAACAAATTTAACACAATGGTTAAGGAGAGACAGGCTGGATTTAAAAATCCAGTTATATGCTGTGTATAAGTGACACTGGGCTTTAAAAAGAAATCTAAGTATATAATGTTTATAAGAGGACACATGTGGACACTGATAGTTTGAAAATAAAGTTATATAAATAGAATTATTTAAGAAAAAAAAGAAAAATGATATAGCCATATAAACACTTGGAAATTATAAAGGTTGGGGTGCATGGATGGCTCAGTTGGTTAAGTGTTTGTCTTCAGCTCAGGTCATGATCCCAGGGTCCTAGGATTGAGCCCCACATTGGGGTCCCTGCTCAGGGGGGAGGTCTTCTTGTCCCTCTTCCCCTGCCCCTCCCCCCAACTCATGTTCATGCGTGTGCACTTTCTCTCTCTCAAATAAATAAATAAAATCTTTTAAAAAAAGAAAATTATAAAGGCTATTATAAATTATGAGAGATGAAAATAGTCTTAATTTCACAATAAAAGAGAAAGTTACCAAGGAGACTTAAAACTTCTGAGCCCATATGTACCTAACACTATGACCTTGAACTATATAAAGCAAAATATTAGCATAATCACAAATAGAAAAAAATACATAATGGTATTAGATTTGAACATACATCCCTCAGAAATTAAAAATATAGCAGCCAAAAAGTAGTAAAAATATAGAATATTCAAATGACACTCAAGAAAAAAAAATTGTCTAATTTCTCTAGAAGGATTATATCTAAAGGTATATATAAACTAATATATGGAAAATTGTCCTTAGAAATCTTTCTAAGCTATTAAGGATGTCTCAAAAGATACCAAATAATTAATAAAATTCTGAGCAATATACTTTTAGTATAATACAGTAAAACTAAAAATTAATTTTAAAAAATGCCAAATAATTCATGAGTCAAAGAATAAATAAAACTAGAAATGATATTAACAATTGAGGCACAATAAAGATACTTTATATCAAAATTTGTACGATACAGCTAAAGTGATATTTAAAGGATAAATTTGTAACTTTAAATATACATTAGAAAAGAAAAATTAAAAATTAATAAGCAAAGTACAATTTCAATGTAAGAACACTCATAGCAAACTAAACCTAAAGAATGTATATGAGAGGAAATGGTTTAAATAAAGGCAGAAATTAATATAGTAGAAGATAAGAATCATTAAAAAGAATCAACCAAACCAAAACCAGTTATTTGGAAAGACAAAATAGCCAAATTAGATTTTTAAAGATTTTATTTATTTGAGAGAGAGAGAGAGAAAGCCTGAGCAGGAGGGGCAGAGAGAGAGGGACAAGCAGACTCCCCACTGAGCAGGGAGCCTGATGAGGGCTCAATCCCAGAATCCTGCGATCATGACCAGAGCTGAAGGCAGACAAAATAGCCAAATTCTGCCAAATGTGACCAAGCTTAGGGTGGCCAGAAGGCATAGAGTGTCAAGAAAAGGAATCAATATTAAAATTGGAAAAGAGGACATACCTCCAGATAAAAAAAGAAATTATAATATAAAAATTATAATATAAAAGGTAATTAAAAATAATTTTATGCTACTAAATTTGAAAATGTGTGCAATATGGATAAATCTGTGGAAAAAGCATAAATGACAAAACTTATTCAGTAAGAAATTAAAACACTAATAGATTTATACCCATAAAAGAAATCAGTCTCATCAAACTGATCCCAAGTAGAAGCAAAGGGCCCACACAATTTTACACGTTTTACAGACAAGTTTTACCAAACTTCCAGGGGGAAAACACCTGTACTTCTATAGATTGTTCAATGAACTAGAAAAAGAAGAAAAGCTCTCCTAAATTTGTGAATAAATATTTGTGAAACTTATTTTGTAAATGCTAATATATACTTCACAAATAAACTGGAGTAGGATAGTACAAGAAGAAAAATTTATAAGCTATTCTCAACTATAGAAGCAAAAATCCTAAGTAATGTAGTAGTTAACTACTTCAGTAATGTAGTTTTTAATTAATTATGACTAAAGAAAACTCATCTTGAAACTGAAAGAATGATTAAACATTAGGAAATCTATTAAGCAATTTAACACATTATCTCATTAAAAGTGAATTTATTTTCTCAATAAGTATGGAAAAAATTATTATATAAAATTCAGCAACTATTAATGTGATTGAAAAAGAAAGATTCATACCCACAGGAAATTGAAGGGAGCTTCCCAAACCTGATAAAAGATATCCAGCAAAAACCAATAACAGCAAATACCTTTCAGTGGCAAAAATGTTAAGAATGTGTCCTTCAAAGTTGAGATAGAAAGGAAATAAGCCCATTATCATGACTTCTATTTAACCTTGTATTAGTCATTCTAGCCAGTGTAACAAAGCAAGAAAAAGAAATAAAATATACATGAGAATTTTATGAAGAAAAATATTAATTATTGTTGAAGGTGATAAAAGATAGCTTAAATAATGAAAAGGTATACAATGTGCCTGGAATGAAAAAGTCAATATCCCAAACTGGTCAATCATTCCAAAATAAATCTATAAATTTACTGCATTTTCAAAGACCTTCAAAACTTCAAAACAAATAATTCAATAAACTAAAATTACAATTAAAATAGAAGAATACATGGCCAAGTGTTGTTTTAAAAATCTATGAAGGATAAAGCAAGAGGATCAACCTACCAGATATCTAAAATCTGGTCATGGTTAGTAGCAAATAATTAAAACTGTGTGATAGTGTAAGGATAGACAAGTAGATTAATGGAACAGAGAACAGCACCTATAAGAAAATTCATAGATATATTGGACTTTGGAATTACAAATGGAGAATAAAATAGACTATTTGCTAAGAAATAATGAAAAATTGGTCATCCTTATGGGGGGGGAGTGTCTTTCATACACAATATACAAAATTCCAATGTGCTTAAAAAATAAAACTTTGAAATATAAAGTGATAGTAACTTTTATGACCTACTAGAAGAAATAATTTTCTTGAAGAAGACATGAAAAGGCATTAGAAAATTGATAAATATGAGTACATAAATATTCAAGATTTTATTTATTTATTTGAGACAGAGAGAATGAGAGAGAGAGAGCACATGAGAGGGGTGAGGGTCAGAGGGAGAAGCAGGCTCCCTGCTGAGCAGGGAGCCCGATGCGGGACTCGATCCCGGGACTCCAGGATCATGACCTGAGCCGAAAGCAGTCGCTTAACCAACTGAGCCACCCAGGCGCCCGAGTACATAAATATTCAAAGCTTTACCTCGCTTCAGTCCTTTTAAATTTGGTGAAGACATTCACAATGCAAGTAAAAGACAACAAAGTTGGATCTAAAATATATATAGAATCCATAAAAGGCAAACTTAAAAAAAAAAAAAGAAAGAAAAGAAACAGGGGCTCAGTCAGTTAAGGATATGGACTCTTGATTTAGGCTCAGGTCATATCTCAGGGTTGTAAGATCAAGCCACACATCAGGCTCCGTGCTGGGCATGGAGCCTGCTTGGGATTCTCCCTCTCTCTCTCTCTCCCTCTCTCCCTCTCTTAAAAAATAAATAAATAAATAAAAGAGAAACAAAGAAAGAGAGAAAGGAAAGAAGGAAGGAAGGAAGGGAGGGAGGAAGAGACGGAGGGAGAGTGGGAGGGAGGGAAGGATCAAGGAAGGAAGGAAGGAAGGAAGGAAGGAAGGGAGGGAGGAAGGGAGAAAGAGAAATAGAAAAGTTGCCAATGGTACGAATAGACAATAGAAGAGGAAACCTAAATAGTTAATAAAACATAAAAAAAAATGTTCAGCCTTCATAACCTGGAAAATACAAATTAAAACAATATTCTAATAAGTGGGTAGATTTTTAAATCTGGTGAGAATGAGAAAAATTAGAAAGTGTCCTACATTCTTAAGACTGTGAATGAGTACAACCTGTTTAACAAATAATTTCGTAGCATCTAAAAAGTATGTATATACCTGAGGTCCCTGTAATTCTAATTCTACTTTTGCACCCTATAGAAATTCTTATTCATATGCTCAAAAAGAATTGATGGGGAAGTTTATTACATTTTTTGTAGCAGCAATAAAATGGAAACAAACTAAATGCCAATTCATTTAATGTTCTAGACACCTTGGATACAGAAGGAAAAAAAAAAAAAAGCAAAACAAAATCTCTCCCCTCATGGAGTTTATATTCCATGATTCAAGAATTCCAAATACTACTCTATTGGTATGTGTATCGGTATATATAATATACTAAATACTATAGTCTATTTCATTTACCTCCAATCTTCCTGTAAATTGACTAGGAGCATGTATTCTTCTCCACAACACGTTTAAGTAATTAAAAAGACATTTTGGCCTATTTATTGCTTAATCAGCTAAAGCATTTTAGTACATTTTAATGACATGAACATCTGAGCAATTGTGTAGAATAGTAATGTCATCAGGTTGTGATGATAATAAAGAAAAGTAAAAAGAAATTTGCAATTGTCATGTGTTATTTGTATACGAACATGATTTCAGAAATGTCACTCTTTCAATTGAGTAATAAAGGATTAACCACTCAAATCTGATAAAAAAGACTAGCCCAAAGGAACAATGGAGCCTTGTAGTCAGGGGAAGGCAGCTGGCAGACCTTCCAGAATGCAGACTTTGAGATTTGACAAATCTGGTCTTCAATCCAGGCCCTGCCACACTTCATTCATTGTCAAATCATCTAACTTCTTTGAAATCATTTTTCCTTCTGTGAAATGGGACAATGCTTACCTCATAGGACGACCTCCATCAGCTTGGACGCTACCATCAGTGTGACTGACGTAGAGACCCACTGAGGTTCCTTCAGATGCTGGCAAGACCCAAATACTCATATCATGACCACATGCTTTCTAAGAAACTCTTGGGGCACATTTTTGAGTGCAAGAAATCCAAAATTTTCAGGTTATCACTCATTACCTGGATTCTCAAACCATGTAACTTTATTTTTTTTTTATTATTATTTTTTTAAAATATTTTATTTATTTATTCATGAGAGACAGAGAGAGAGAGGCAGAGGGAGAAGCAGGCTCCCAAGGAGCAGGAAGCCCGATGCGGGACTCGATCCCAGGACCCTGGGATCATGACCTGAGCCGAAGGCAGACGCTTAACCGTCTGAGCCACCCAGGCACCCAAACCATGTAACTTTATACATCCCCTAACTGGACTCAATTTCACAGTCCTTCCCAAACTTCTGAACCTTTAGAGTCTGTCATGAGAAAAATCTCTAGAGCTTCAATCTCTTCCCTAATGTTCTTTACTTTCTTGTTCTACCACAAGTTTTGCTCTTCCTGAGTCCCTCTGCCAACACCCCTGTGGAACATCTCCCACACACCTTCTGCCAATGGGCTGTTCACCACACATTGTTTCTTCTCCTTCTTTTAAATTCCACAGCTCTTTTGGAGGTCTTGCTACAGACTATACCACACTCAATCCCTCCTTGAAGCAATCATCCCCAGAACTCAATAATATCTCATTCCTTGCAGATTTTGGTAATGAGTCTCTCTCAGACACTACTATCTTAATTCATGGTAATTTCAACATCCACATAAATAATCTTTCCAAGACTCTGACTTCTCAACTTCTTGGTTTCCTCACATCCAGTGATGGCATCCACTAACCCAACTACTCCATGATTTCAACTTTGTCATGATCAATAATCACATTCCCTCTATAATCTCAATTTCAATTACCCTTATTCTTTTCTTCCCAGCTCACATCTAAGGGCTTCAATTCAAACAGTTCTACATACTAACACCTCTAACCCTTAACCCTACTGTCTGCTCGAATCCATAGTTCCTTCTTTAAAGGCTTAGGAATGGTCCATAAATAAAATCATTCCCCTGCATAAACCCTCAGTGGCTTTGGCCTCCCCTTCAACCCTTCTTGATAAAACCCCAAACATGGTTTACCCTACCCTGCATCTACCATTAATATGGTTATAATGGTTGTTCTCACTTTGCACTCATAGTTGATATTTCAAAAAAATTAGTTCTGCAAAGCAGGTAAGTAGGAGCTGCCAGTTCATGTGGGCAGGGCAGTAGTAATGGGCCAACTTTTTGTGTAGCATGGATGTTACTGTCCTGCTGCTCTCACCCCCAGTACTCTTAGAAAATTCTAGAACTGAAGAATTCAGATTCAACTGAAGGAAACCACCCTTTCTCTGCTTCAGAATAGGCTAAGTTGACATCTGAGTAAAATCCACAGGTGAGTGTCCATTCAGGAGCTGCTCCAGGTATACAATTATACAGGCTCAGTCATTAAAACCATCCTAGAGAATCCAATACTGTTCTGCTCCTGTACAACCCAGAAAGCCAGAAGCCACTACCATGTGGCAGCTCAGATCAACAACCCACCTACACTGGCTAAGGCAAGTCCCACTCAGAAATATGAAGTTGACAAAGCTGTTTTTAATACCTGGCATGGTTAATTTTCCTGACTTTTCTCCTTTCTGTTCAGATTACTTCTTTATCAATATCTGCTATAGGTAAAGAATATTACTTTGTCTTATTCCCCTTAGTCTGAGATTAAATCAATTATGGTATTAAAGGCTTTAAAAATTGTTTTTAATCATTTAGGGCATTAGCAGACACATGAGTACGTTTTTTTGATGGGGAGACAGTTCCCTCCTCTGTCTATACTGTTTCTGGGCTGGGTTGGGCTTCCTGGATCCACTTTCAATGTACATAGTGCAGAACTGGCATTTTTCTCCCTAAACTCATTAACAGCATAACGGCCTTGAATGTGATAAGCCTCTCATATAGTCTATTTGACCATTTGTCATTAGTTTTAATACTGTAACTCCCTGAAGGGTGTATTTAATTTTTCATTCATTAATACCCATACAATCAATATAGATTGAGAATCTAGAACATTCAAGGCCCTGTGCTAGGTGCTAGACCAAAGATGAGAAATAAACAGCCCTGCCTAGTTATCACAAGAAGGTAAGTAATAATTATAATTGTGTACACTACAGAGGAATAATTTCAGTGAACGGTGTCAGAATTATTATGTATAAATGAGAGTCTCACTATTCAACATATTTAAAGCATCCAAAAGAAGGATGCTAATTAAAAACACATTATTATAGTCCTTCTCTGAAGATCTCAAAACATTTATAAATACCTTTTAAAAAATGTGCCTAAGAGATGAGAGGAAAGAAAAAAAAAAAAAACGCATAGAAACCTGTAATTTAGAAGCCACAGAAATTAAGAGCTGAAAATTACATCAAAATTCAACTAATGAAGTTTTCCAGGGGATGCAGTCATAGAAGCTTTTCACTCTCTTACAGTCCTTTTCTCTGCAAACTCCTCGAGATGCTCATAAGGAAGATCAGGAAGAATCCTGAAAAAGCTTCCCTTGTAGTGCCAGCGTGACAAAGGAAGACAGCGGCCCTTATAAAACTCTCCCCAGATCCATCTCTCCTATCTCCCTGGGGAAAAAAGTCTTAATTACAGAGGAAAAAACAGCAAAAACCATCACATTAGTACACTGTTTGAAGCCCACTGCATCTGGAGTAAGGGAACGTGAAAAATAAAAATGTCCTACCTTTTTTGGGAGAAACAGCAACACATGCTAAGCCCAGCATTAGAGCTAGAGGAGGAGCAGGAGCATTTAGAAGGACCCCAGATGCTGAATATCTGCCTCAGACTCAAGTTTAACCATAACATCAGAGAATGCTTTTTGCTCCATACGTGCTACCATCACACCAAGTACCAAGCAAAAATATTAGTGAAATACTTCTGAAAGATCTGCAAGAGATAGGTTCTCTCTGGGGAGCATTCCCTAAGAAAAACTCTATGACACACAAGTCCCGACCTTAAACATAAGAGATCAACAGAAGAATTGAAGGCCTGTGGTGCACTGAGGGGAACCACAGCAACAACAGACTTCAAACCCAACTAAACTCTTGACAATATTAACACAAACCACCACATTAAAGGCTAGGCAGAAGGAAAGGTGTGTTCACCTCCAAGCATAAAATATATTATCTCAATGTATGCTGTCCCATACAACATATCTGGCTTTCATCAATAAATTAAGAGGCATAGAGAAAGACAAGAAGAAATACAGTCTGAAGAGAAAAAGAATCATCAGAATCACACTCAGGCTATACTTCTGTCTTACAAATCTAACCCAAAGCAAGCAGAAGGAAGGAAATAATGAAATAGCTGATTAAATAATTGATGTTAAAGGCTTCAATGGAAAAGTATATAGCAGGCACTAATAGGTAATTTTATCAGAGAGATGAACCTGTAAGAAAGAGTCAAATGGAAATACTAGAAATCAAAGGCACAGTAACAAAGATGAAGAATGACTTCAACAGGCTCATTGTTAGGCTCCACATAGCTGAGAAAATAATCTGTAAACTTGAAGATAAGTCAATAAGAATTATTCAAATGTAAATAAAAATCGAAAAACCAGAACAGAGCATCCAAAAGATGTGGGACAATATCAAACAGTGTAACATACACATCATTGGAATTCCAAGGAGAAGAGAAAGAGAGAATAAGGTGAAAGTAATATCTGAAGAAACAATGTGTGGAAATTTTCCAAAATTGATCACACACAAACACACACATAAAAAATAAATCCAAGAAGCTCAGCAAACAACAATATAACTATCTAAAGCAAGATAAATATCTAAAGCAAACACACGAAGGCATATCATACTCAGACAATAAAAATGCAAAAACATTTTTAATTATAAGTGAAGGAGAATCCAAACCAATATTCCTCATGAACATATAGATGCAAAAATCCTCAACAAAGTGTTAGAAAATTGAATCAAAGGGTATATAAAAAGGATAATACATCACAACTAAGCAGGATTCTTCCTAGGAAGGCAAGACTGGTTCAACATTCAAAAATCAATCAATGCAATCTACCATATAAGTAGATTAAATAAGAAAACCCATATGATCATAACAGTCTATGCATAAAAAGCATTTGACAAAATTGAAAATTCAATCTTGATTAAAAAAAAAAGAACTCAGTAAAGTAGAAATAGAAAGGAACTTCCTTAACCTAGTAAGAGGCATTTAAAAAGACTTACAGCTAACATCATACTCAATGATAAGTGGCTGCACACTTTCCCTCTAAGATGGGGAACAAGACAAAACGTCCTCTCTCACCCCTGCTATTCAACATTGTGCTGGAAACCTTACCCAGTGCAATAAGACAAAAATGAATGAATGAGTGAATGAATGAATACAGATTGCAAAGAAAGAAATAAAACTGTCTCTATCTACAGACAACATGATTGTCCACTTTGAAAATCCCAAAGACTCTAGTTAAAATGTTTCTGGAAATGCTCAGTTTAGCAAAAACACAGGCTACAAGGTCAATATGAAAAAGTCATTTGTTTCCCTATATCCTAGCAATGACAAATTGAAAACTGAAATTTAAAAAACAATACTATTTACAATAGGGCCAGACAAGTATGTAGGTATAAGTTAAAGAAAATGTATGCAGTTTCCATATGTTAAGTACAAAACATAATGAAAGAAGTTGAAGAAGAACTAAATAGCTAGAGAAATTAAACATATCCATGGATTTTAAGACTCAATATGTAGATCTATAGACTCAATGCATTTCTAATCAAAATCTCAGCAAAGTCTTTTGTAGATATTGACAAGCTGATTCTCAAATTTACATGGAAAGGCAAAGGAACTAAAAGAGGCAAAAACAATTCTGGAAAAGAAGGGTAAAGCTGTTGTTTAATTAATAATATCACACCAATGTTACTTTCTTAGTTTTGATAAATGCATCACAGCTATGTAAATGTTCACATTAATAGAAACCGAGTGAAAATTATTTGGGAGCTCTTGATACCATCTTTGCAATTCTTCTGCAAATCTAAAATTATTCTAAAATAAAAGTTGAAAAAAATCCAGTTCCATTCCCATTCACCAAACTGGAGAATTTTTGAAAATAAATTGGTAATCCCAAGCCTGTTCTTCTGCTTAAGCCATAAAACTGCATTTTGGACATTTTGCTGTTGGGCTAAGGCAACATCTTGCATCCTGTTGACCATTTTTCTCCACTCTCCACCTCCACATCATCACTGCAACGGTTCTGCTGAGGACATTGGCAATCAAAAGAAGGGCAAGACTTGTGCCGTTGCTCATGCTTTCCATGTAAACAATTTTTCCCTCATCCTGTTTTCCTTAAAACTTTGACCTAATTTCTTTCACATGCTAAGCTAATTCTCATGACTGTTTAAAGGCAGCTAAAAATATCAGCAAGGTCTGCTTAAGTTCAGAAATGAAGACCCCATTCATTCAAGCCCTGTCCTCTTGAGTCATCATTTCTTTAAATGCATGACCCAAATTTGTTCTTTTCTGTCTTCTATTGATAATTTTACATTAAGATATCATTAGAAAGCAGCATCCGGGCTACTTTTCAAACTACACTAGCTGAACTCATCCATTTTCCCTTTAGTAAAAAAAGGTGCTTAGTTCACATTATGGATTTTCGATTAGCAATAATAATAGAGTAGTGTGTGGTGCTGAGAAGATTTAATTGCTGCTTTCAAAGCAAATCTTGAAGTGCAATGAGCAAGCTGTTTCTAATACTTATAAAAGGCACATATTTATTCCTTCAGAAAGTTAGTTTGCCAGTTCATTTTTGAATAATCTTGACTCTGAGGCATCTCTTCCTACATGGGAGTATTTGTTCCTAGAGAGCCTCCATCCAGGTAGGCTCAGAGAAACAGGAATTTGGGAAGACAACATGGGTTTACTAAGCAGGAGATACACTTTGGTTTCTTTCTCCTTGTTTTCTTCCAGCAATCAGCTTATCCATTCTATTTCTAACAACAGAGAAGCAACAAGGCTAATACCCTGGGCAGAAGGATTCAAGGGGTAGTAAAAGATCTAGAAATCTTTATTCACTAACAGAAACCATCAACACAAATATGGCTCCCAAGCACAGCTTACAATGATGAATTCTGAGGATCAAATACGTTAGCTTTTGCAAAGTGCAAAGCAGGCAAGTTAGCTGCTCTTCTTTAAAGACCTTTTCTCTTCTCAGTTTCAGAGACATAGCTCTTTCTAGTTCAATGCTCTCAATCAAAATCTACTTTAGGCAAAATCTTCTACCATTCACTCACTGTTTAGCAGGAGTTTAAGCCAATATATCATTGCTTCCAGGAATATCTGTTTTTTGAACCTTAGTCCTAGTTGGGGAATAAGTGATATGTTCCCGAGATTAAAAGACTTAGCTACTGATGATCCTAGGAGAAGTGGACAGAAGCTAGACAGAAGGGAACCTTAGTGCAGTCTCAGAACTCTATCTGCTTTAAGGTTGGCACAAATGAAAATGCTCTAAGCTGCTGTTTGTGACTTACTATCGTTTCAGCTTAAATCATCAGGGCAAGTATTATTTTTCCTTCTCTCATTACTCACCTTGTTGTCACTTGAATCTCAGTTAAAGTTCTCCAAAATAGGAATTTTGCCTGGGGGTTAAAGAAGGAATGAGCTGAAAAATCCACCCATATTCAAGGCCTGTGCTGATGTCCTCCCTGGTTTTAATGTGCCATATGGTTTGGCGCAGTGGCATTTCTCTTCCTTCTAAAACACCATTTAGCTCGTGTGGCATCCATCATTTTGCTTGTTGACTTAGTTTCATTTTCTGTTTTTCTGGCCTGCTCAACTGCCTGTAACAGCATTAAATTATTCTTCTGATCTCTCCATTTTCCTGAGTTCACAAACTGCAATTTATGGGAGTCTTTAAACCTAAAGGGTCTTCTGATAAAGGTAGATACCAATAAAACGATAAAGGTCAAAGGAAAATTGTACACCTTAAGGAGGCAACACCCTTCATAGAAATGTATTTTCATATTTTACGTTAGAAAAAATATTGCAATATAGAAATGAAACAGGACTTACAGAATGTCTAGCCCAACCTCATTTTATAGCTGTGGACGTGAAGCTTCAAAAAGGCAAGTCACACAGTTATTCAAGGGCAGAACTGGAACTTGAGCTTGGCACTACCAGCTTAATTTACTGCTTTATTCACTACATTGTGCTGACTCTTTTAATTATATATCCTTAATGATGAAAGAATATGGAGTAAAAAGAAGAGCTACCAAGTCAGAAAAAAAAAAAATAAACAGAATGTTTTCTCATTTCCTTTTTAAAACCAAAGTCTTACTTTAGAGTAATGTGTCTAACACTAAATGACCATCTGATCCATGAAAATCAAGTCATGGTATCGGGTGAAGGAGGCATTTTGTTTTTCTCTCTCCCCCACACCTATATCCACATGATCCCTCAGCTCTATTCCTGCTCCTTTGCAGTGTCTTGCTGCCACCCTTTGGTTCATATTGCCCCTCTTGTAGTTCATAATGCTACCAAGTTACATCTGGATCTTTGGAGTAGATTTTTTTAACTATTGATCTTTGGTTAGAGTTCCCCTCTCTCTCTTTCAATCAGTGATGATGAAAAGAGCCACTAAATTAATCTTCCTGAAATATCACCTTCAACATGACGTTATCGGCTGACTTTGACTTCTTCTGACTTATTATTCTGTAATATGGAGGCCATGGTCCCTTCACCGTTTTCCTGTTGTCTGGGTTTTGTTTGGTTTTGTTCTCTAAATTTTTGGCCCTCGTTTAGCCAGCCCAAATAACTTTGCTCTAGGGCACAGTAACTATGGGTGTTGCGTGGTATAGATGAATGACAAATGACAAGGGGCTCCAGGTATTGTCACAATGTAAAGGCACCCCCATTTACTTCTGTTTAAATTACTTTCTCTTATATTCACATTTCCCCAGAGAAAAAGGTCAAGCAGTGCCACATCACTCACTACTGTTTTCATTTTAGCCCTTCTGTCTTGACATTGTCATGAGAATGAATTACCTGCACTTGCCATGCAAGTAGTAACATGGTCTTGCTGTGCAGCTGACCAGCAATGCTCTCAGGAGTTTCCATGCTTTTGCCTGGATTATGACTATTTCCTTTCGGAAAAAAAACAAAAACAAAAACAGCCTCATATCTACATAGTTAAAGCAGCATAAAGGATTTTCTTTCAATTTAGTAAGGATCATTAATGTCTTTGTAAACACTGTATTCAAGTCTTTGCCAAGTTGACCTACATCAGAGAAAAGAAGGCCAGGAAGCTTAACATAGTTGCAAAGACCAATTTTTTGTCATTCAGATTGTGAGCTATCCCTCAATATTTAGCCAATATAGCTTACCCTTCCTACACAAATCATGTTTTCTGCAAAAAAAAAAAAAAAACAAACAACCTCGATTATTACCACAAAAAGATTGTGCCCTACTTTAGTCCTAAGTTGAAACTTATCTTTAAAGACCAGTCACTTAGCTATTTTGGTAGAACTCTTTTTCCTCCTGAAATTAGTAGAATGTATAATCAGATGAAAGTGTGTACAAACATAAGTTTCAAATATATAAATTTCTAGGTAAATATGAAAATGATTTCACATTTTTTAGTAGCACTATTCAGTTCAGCATTTTTGAATAAGTTTGATGTGCCTTATGTAAGACCTCACAGATGCAAGGAAGAATAAGTCATAGTTCCCATCACCAAGGGTCTCATCATCCAGCAGAAGAGACTGATGTGGAAAGACTCCATTATAATTACATGTGACAAGTGCTATATAAGTATATAAATAAACCGCCACATGCACTTTATCATGGTAATTACAGTCTCCTAACCTATACATATTTTGCAACTTTAAAAAATTTGTCCTCTTGTAATATAGAAAAGGGATGGAAAATAAGCACTCTGCCTAGTTGCCAGCATTTAAAAATCATAATATTTTACATAAACTTCAAGATTTTTGTCTTCTGGCAACTTAGGCCCACATGACAAAAATTAACTGTAGCTTAATAGTGGCTTCCCACAGCAGTCCAGGTATGCATGCTTCAGTTTGCCACAGCTCCCACCACTCTGTACTATTTCTTCTGCAAAAAGAACAGGTGGCAGTGACTGTGTTCATGCCACTTGCCTTCTTATTTCCTTATGTTGGTCTATGTCACTCGTTCATTTCCTGCCAGGCTTTTGTAGGAATTTGAGCTGACATCACTTCTTTGAAGGCAGTCCCATGAAAGTCAGGAGTTAGGATGTCCACAATCACTACTACTATTCAACATTATTCTGAAAGTTCTAACTAAGACATGAAAACAAAATCAAAGGCATTAATATTTGAAAGAAGACATATTTGTAATCATTTGGAAATCATACAACCATGTATCTGGCTATGCCATTTCAAGTGCTATTACAAATAGTCATAGGGTGCATATTTTTTATTAAATCAAGAGTATTTACAAAATGATAATAAAAGGTAAATACACGAATGAAGATAAGCAAAGGCATGAGTAAGAATTTATAATAAAAAAAGAAATTATAAACAATCCATTCTTATAAATCCAGCCTCACTGGAATAAAACAAAAAGCAGTTATACCACAACTTTTGTTAAATCGATATTAAATGTTTTTTTATTATTATTATGGCTATTTCAGAACCATTTACTCCACAACCATCTAGTACTTTCTGATTACATTTCCTTCCTTACACAAATTTCCATTTTTCCTGGAGTTAATAATTACTTACTAATCAGATGTTTGATCTCTTGGATGGTTCCTAATTTTCTTATCTATTCTCTTCTACTTTCCATCTGTATTTTTTTCTCCCATCTTAACTCTTAATTTTAACATTCAATCCTTTCCCCAAATATGTTGTTTCGGCTATAGCTGGTATTATTTCCTGGAGCTACTTCATATTCTGTGAATGTTTATTTTTATCTTTCTTAATGCTTCACCATGTAATATCTTCTCTTATTCCCTGGGAAATAATACAGATATTTTTCTTTTATGTTTTCTTCTATTTTCTGTATTGTTTCCAAATCCCCTGACTGCCATTTTCTGTTTGCTGGTTTTGGTCTCTGGCTTTTGTATTGGAGGCTTTTTTCACATGTCCTGAGATCCTTGTCTATCTGTTCATATAGACAGTATGGGACATGGTGGAGTCTATCAATGGTGGTTAGGGAGTTAAAAAAAACTGGCTATTTTTTTAGGGCACTCCAAATGGTCAGTGTAAGTTTTTTTTCATGAGTCATTAAATTTCCCCAGAAAGTAACTCTCCAATCTCCTGCCTTGTCACCCGGTGTTCCGGAAGCCAAGGAAAAAGGGTCTGGGTCAGAAAAAGGATTTTCCCAGTAGATCTTAGTTTCATTACAGTGCCTCGCCCCTGTTTAAGGTCTGGATCCAGGGCCTCTCTGGTAGAGTTTTTTCAGAGAGTAAATCTCTAGTCATCTGGCTCCTTGGGGATGGGGAGTTGAGTGTCTGACAGATATGCAAGGGGTGATCTGGGGTTCTCATAGCTCCTTATAAAGACTTTCAAACAATACTCATGTTTTCAATCTTATGCACCTCTTCATCAGAGGTAACTAGTATCTCTTTTTCTGAGACTTTCAGGTGTTCTTTGGATAGACTGGTTGGACTAATATTTTGTCTTCTGCTCTACCAAGTCAATCATCATCTGTCCATTAGTTTTCCAGCTTCTGGGGTTTTGTTGGCATTTCTGACTTGCTGTCCTTTCCAACCCTGTTGTTTTTTAATTCTTGTGAGTTTATGTCACTTCTATTCTTCATTACCATTTTAGTTGGAGTTTAGGAGGGAGCTGAGATAAACGCTTGGGTTCAATTTGACATGTTCAACCAGAAGTTACAGTTACAACTGAAAAAAAGCAGTTAAATCGTAGGACAATGCTCATAGCTTTTCACAGCTGGAAGGGAGTTAAAATATCATCTATTTCAAATTATTGCTTTAAGTATGGGGAAAATAAGGCACAGAGAATGTGAACGAACTACTGGAGATATTTGGGTTATTAGAAGCAAAGTCAGGACCCTCTTAATATGCACCTCTAGCAAATGCTGTTTAGTTGTGTCTCAGAGAACTGTTACCCACTAGGAAGTGCCTTCATCCAAAGTGCACAGGACTAGACTCATTATCTTTGCTTCCTCTTCATGAGCTCAATCCCTGTCATAATTGATTGGAGCGAGGCAGGTTATCAGATCCAACCTGGGCCCAAAATTCTCTCTCACAGTCATTTGGATTTAAGACCCAAAGATACTACCTACTACTTCCTACTCTGAGGAAGAGTAGAGAAGGGTTTTTTCCACAGGAAAATATAAACATTCCCAGTGTCCCCACTAAAGATACTGTTAGAAAGTACAGAGGGTTGAGGAAGACATTCAAGACAGTGCTTTTCAGTTTGCATTTATGATTCTGGTTTATTATGATCTTGGTCTAGTCTTTTTTTAATGAGGAGAAGAAAGCTCAGATGCAGATGGTCAGCCATCTTTGGACACCATGTCTGTAAATGGAATTATTTTATTAAGCTTGCACACATTAAATAAGAAAGACAACAAAGGTGGGTATTACCACACACTCTTTGTTTTTTTTTTAAGATTTTATTTATTTATTTGAGAGAGAGAGACAGGATGAGAGAGAGAGTGAGCTTGAGCAGGGGGGAAGGGCAGAGGGAGAGAGAGAAGCAGACTCCCCACTGATCCCAATGCGGGGCTCAATCCCAGGACCACGGGATCATGACCTGAGCCAAAGGCAGACATTTAACCAACTGAGCCACCCAGGCACCCCCATCACACACCCTTTAGACTGGGTTCACTTGCCCTTTAGTAGTAAGTTTATCACTCTCACCTCTATTTCCTCAGAGAAAGTCTTATGGTAAGGGGCTTCAACATGAGTAAAAACAATAGAGGAGATCTGTGTTTCTGAGTGGACTCTTGAGTTGCATCCTAAGATGCCCCTGACACCTGAAGATGACAACTCTTCAACTTTTATGCTGCTGTGGCTTTGAGTAATTGTTGAAGGACAAGAACTGTTACAAGGAAAGTTGACAGGACTGAGTACAGAAAGAAATTTGAGAGAGTATAGACTAGCATACAAGAATATATGTGAAAATAAGGAAACGAGCTGCCAACATGCTTGTGTAATTGTGTTTGGAGAATGATGGATGAAGATATGTCTGCAACATATACTTTTTGAAGGGAAAAAGCAACAAAAACAAAAACTCCCCAGTGCAGCTGGCCCCCTACTGCTGTCCTTTCCCCATCTCTTTCTGGGGTGGATATATGGCTTCAGTTTCTTTCAAGTGTCAGCTGGTGACTGCTGGGGCTTTCTGTAACTCTCCAGGAACTCTTTGGTTTCTATGAGCATTAAAAACTTTCCCAGTGACTAAGAGAAACCACACACATACACACACTCAAAGCTCATCACAAGAGCAACTCCACCATGGTGGTTCTTTCTCTCATCTTTGTAAACTGGTTGTTCTCTTCTCCCAAGAATTTCATCCTTCTACTACATGAATTTGGTTGAAGAGGTTATAACAGAAGGGGAGAAGGCTGCTAATTAGTGAACCAGTAGAAGAGGAAAAGAACATTTTTAAATCCCAAGTTAATGATTTACTCTGGAGAAGTTGGTGCTCCCTGGTTCCTGTTCTTGTTTCTTAAGCAGCTAGAAGGAGGTAAAGCTGCTGCAACAAAAGATGTAGCTCACATTCCCATATCTTCAAATAAAAACAAGTATGGACCAAGAAAAAAAAAAGAGGGAGTAGAATTCATGAAAATAAAGCAGCAGACCAAAATAAATGTAATGTATCCATTTCAGTCTTTCTGGTTCTCAGCACAAGGAATATGGCTTGCAACATATAGACTAAACACTGGGATGTTATTTTCAAATCCATGTTCTCATGGATTTGAGCCCTCCTTACACCTGCCCTTGCTCCAAGCAGAATTGACCACCCCCTTCCTTATCCACACACAGTAACATACATGCCAGTTTATTGTGGAGTCACACAACACTATGTTGCATTTATTTGCATACATACCCATGTCACTGCCACCCCCAGTAGATCATGAGCTTCTTAAGAGAAAGAAATGTCATTTTTAAAAAGATGTTACTTATTTATTTTAGAGAGAGAGAGCACAAGTGAGCTGGGGAGGGTCAGAAGTTGAGGGTAAGGTAGAATCTCAAGCAGACTCTGCACTGAGCTCGGAACCGTACATGGGGCTCGATCTCAGGACCCTGAGATCATGATCTGAGACGAAATCAAGAGTCAACCACTTAAATGACTGAGCCACCCAGACGCCCTGAGAAAGAAAGTTCTTATTTGTCCTTGGATTAACACATAGCACAGGGCTGGTACAACTGAGACATTTGATATTGAACAAATAAATAATTTTAATATAGAGAAACCATTTACTTTTAGGCAAGTCTTCCACCCCAATCTCCACAAATATTCCCAGCCTATCATCTGGAGTAGACAGTAATCACCAACTCATGGAGCCAGCCCATCACCAGTCAACCTTGGTTACCCTGAGACCTAGTGCTGGACGAGAGGAAAATGGGGCTCATTATACCTGAATTATGACTCTGTTGCTTTAAATTAGTGGCCATGAGAAAGTCACTCAACTCTTTAGGCCTCCACATACTTACCTGAAATGGGCTAGAGAGTATCTTGAGGATAAGAGTAATTAAATGAAATAATAAAGTCCATCATATCACCTAGTTCACAGCAGGAGCACAGCAGAGATCATAACTTCTATAAGTAGGAACCTTCTCTACCAAGAAATTCTGGAGCAGAGGGAGGATTCCTAACAAAATCCCCCCTCCTTTTAAAAAACAACTAATATAGTTTTGTGGGCTGGGCTATGCAATTTGAAATGAAGAATGTATGCGGGTATGCTAACTACTTTAACTTTATAATTGATATATTAAACCAGATTTTAATTGTTTAGAAATAAGTTTTATGTTGAGACTATCTATGACTTTCTTTAAAAAGGGACTTCTGTAATTCAGGAACTTGAACAAAGCAAGGACTCCATAAATATGTAAGGGATGACTGAATGAATAAAAGACTCAATCAATCAATCAATCAGTGTAGCTAATGACAATTCCTGGAGAGTAGAGAAGGGTTTTTTCCACAGGAAAATATAAACATTCCCAGTGCCCCACTAAAGATACTATTAGAAAGTACAGAGGGTTGAGGAAGACATTCAAGACAGTGCTTTTCAGTTTGCATTTATGATTCTGGTTTATTATGATCTTGGTCTAGTCTTTAGTCAAGGAATTTGGATTGCAGTTGGAATTTTTACTCCACAAGTTATTTCGCTCATTTAGGGATTGATTACCTGCTTATGATTCCATCTACCTCACAGAAGCCTGCATCCATTTATTTGGTCCTAACTGCTAAATCACCCTGGCTTGAGAGTCAGGAGGCCTGGCTCTGCCACTAGACAGCTTTGCAAAATTGTGCGTTTTATGAAATTTTAGATTCTTTGTATTCTTAACTTTGAAAATAGATGGTTAGAATTGACAATTATTAACATCCCTTCTGATTCTAAAATTATATTATTCCACAAATTATTTATTTTGGGGAGGTGAGAATACTAGGAAACCCAGAAGAGCTGAGTGGAGCTCCCTGGCACCCTGCACAGGAAGGCTGGGTCTGCCAGGTTGGGAGCCCCCGGACGGCGGGGTGCACCCCTTCACCGTGGCCTGCTCTGGGTTCCAGGTCTCCTTCGCTCCAGCTTTGTGAACCCAAGAGCTCTTTTGCTTGGTTTCTCACCATTCTTCTCACCCTATCTCTTCTTTATACTCTCCCTCCAATTTTTTCTCTCTCCTCTGTAGCAGTTCTTATTCAGTTTTGTGAATTAAAACTGCCTCACAATTCCCTGTGTTCAGATCTTCAGCCTGAAGGTGGGATTTATACCGTCCCCTTGATCTGTTTTTCTTTTTCTGAGCTGCTGACAGAAACAAAAATGGGCAAGAGCCCTAGCCAGGACTGGGTAATGAATGAGGGATTAACAACAATTAGCCCTGAATATAGATGTATTCTAGAGTGTTCGGTGGAAGCTGAATGCTGTGTGGGGAGAGAGGGCTGTCTGTGTGGTAGGGAAACATTCTGAACTCCCAGCAGGAAGGCAACCCTGCAGCTTTAGTGCTAAAGGGGGGAACTGCCAATGATAAAAACAAATCTTCAAAACCTAGAGCAATGAGAAAAAGTCTTCATCTGTCCTGTGACAGGAAGCACAGATGTCTAAATATACAAACATCCTACTCTTAGGGGGCAAATATTAGTCAAAAGGAGCTCTCCTTGTCTTGAAAAATAATATGTGTCTCCAGAAAACTTTGGCAGTTTGGTTGAGAAGACAAGGATATTATTAGAGATGAAAAGATATTTTACTTTTTCTGCAATTAGATCAAGCAAACTCTTAGATGCATGCTTTCTAGAATGCCTCCATGTTTCAAAAACTCTGTCTTCAATTCACATTATTTTTATTTTAACTTCATCCTGGGAGGAAAAAATAAGCTGGAGGGGGCTCTAGCTCTTAGCACAATGTCTGCCAAGTAGCAAGTGCTTCTAAATGCCTATTGAATTAAGTGTCTGATGAAGTCACGAAAGTTGACTTGTTTATTTTACCAGAAAATAAACAGGGAAAAATCCAACAGAAACTCTTTACATATAAAACTGTACTGTCAGAGAACCTGAAGTAAAAGCCCTCTCAATCTGATACGTCTGCCTAAAAGCCCTCTGACCGACGAGGGACCTTTCCCTTAAAAAGAATGAAATAATAATTTGAGTAGAGGCTGGAGAAGGCCAAAGGGCAATTCTATTTCTCATGGTCCCTTGAGAGGCAGAGAATCAGTCCAGCTTGGGTGATGCCACAGCCACCGCAGAACTGGGGACTCTGCCTGTCATTTTCATTGATAATTATAAAACATGCCATTTATGCCACCATACACCCCACCCAGTGGAAACAAGTCTTCCCTTACCTTGTGCAGTATGGATGTCGAAGGCTCATTATTCCTGCTCAATCAGTTTTGGCCGATGTGTAAATATTGAAGGAAGCCTAAGGAGCCAAGAAAGGGAATGATGATTACTACATTAATACTAATGAGTGGAATGGATTTGGGAATGTGTTTAGCTAATGTTGCTGCTGAAGGAAATGACTTAAAAAGGAGAAAGCGATCAACAGGACGATTATTGATTTTTTAAAAAACGACCAAGATATAAAATCCGTGTAAGGTAAGAATCAAAGAGAGAAAGATATGATCCTAGAAAATGTGTATGTGTGTCTGTTGTAATGCTTAGTTCATTCAAAAGATCCTGTGTGGACTCCAGCAGCTACTACATGCCAGTAAGAACAGTCTACACACAGCTTTCTTGTTCCTCCCCCCCATTTGTAGCCTTTTTTGGTACTTAAAATAGATGATGCAGCTACTATCCACATATGCCCCGACTTCTACTGTAGTGGATGCTGAAGGATCCAGAAGTAGGTCTATAAGAGTGGAATTTTAGTGAAAGGGAACATAGGAGGGAATATAATGACAGCCATGTGAACTTATGAAAGTCATTTTTCCCTTGCACCTCATTAAATGTTGTAACACCATCCTTATCAAACCCACCCCATACTCGAACAAAAGCTATATATTTGGGAGTGGACATAGTGCTTATTTATTTTAAGGGGTCTGCCCCATATTCAATGGTTGCAATAACTCTTCACATCCCTCATTTTGGAATGCTTGCACTTCAAAAGAAATTAAATTTCTCGTGACAGTAAGGGGGCATTTAGAAATAGGCTATTCTCTAAATGCTTTTTTTTTTTTTTTTAAGTAAATATAACTCCCAAGTTCTGCCCAAGCTTTAGGGAGGTTTTGCCAGCAGTATTTCATTTTCCTCTACAGAGCGCTGCAGGCTTTTTGAGCCTGGCATCGAGCCCTGCTGCTGGCATTTAGAGCCTGTCAGTTTTCAGCATCCCTGAAGGTCTATGCTTGAGTCAAAGACAGCGCTTCAACTAGGTGGAAGCTCACACCCAGTGCTTCTCTCGGCAGACACAGGGAGGCAGTGCGGGAAAGCTTGGCTTCTGCAAGCCAGAGGAGAGAGACCACTGCTGCAGAGTTTATTTAACTTTTCCACTGTTAAAGTCCTAAAGTCTCCTCAGCTCCTTGTTTAACTTTTATATAACTAAGAATTTTTAAAGAAAAAGGTCAGGTTACCTGCCCAATGAAACAAACCCCTCAAAATCTTTTTTGAATGATTGTGTGCTCAGGGACAATGACACTGTAAAAGCTATTAAAAGTGGCAATTATTTTAAGCAGTGTTATAATACATAATATATCCAATATCCAACACCCAGTACGCATCACAGACACATACCTAGAGTTTCCTTGACGATCCTGCCCTCCTAAGAGGATTTTAAAAAGCACTTTAAAATACATAATCTCACAGACTTCTTCCCCTGGTCCTTGACATTACAATAACCATGGCTTGTTCCCATTTCATGGGGAAGGAAACTGTGCTTATGAGACTTTGCATGGCTTGAGAAGGTCACGTGCTGACCAGGGAGCAGTAAACTGGTGAGCAGTGAGTCAGGATTTCAACCTATGTCTGACTCTATATCAAAGGTCATTCACTTTCCCCTTCTCAATCAGATTTGCACAGATAGCAGGAATCAGTAGTCTCCCAGACAGCCTCTCCTAAAATCCTTACAGAGGAGTGAATTAAGAGGTATTATCTTTCCTTTGTCCAGAGTAGAAAACAGGACATAAAGTTTAAAACATCATCATAATCCCTATCCCAAGCATAATCCCTCATCCCACACCCAAGTATTCAAACAATTTCCTCCTGCTTTCCTTCCCCAACTCTTCTACGAAACCAGACTTTTGCTCTTACTTTCCATTCTGTTACCTTCATTCCCACAATTATCTTCTTCTCCCGTGCCTACACCTTGAACCTGTCCATGAGTTTTCAAAACAGGTGGCTATCTCTTGCGCAGTGCTCCCCCAGTCAACCTGTTCTCTCCATTCCCACTACCATCACCATGGATCTTATTTGTCTCTTTTTTAGACCTGGAAGTTTCCAAACATGTGTCCTTACTTCCAGGTCTTCCCTGTTCTAATCCATCCTGTGTGACACTTCCAGATTAACCATTCTAAACTGCACCTGAATTAAATCAATGCCCAGCTTCCAAACTTTCAGGGGGTCTCCTTGGCTTATTCAAACAGTATACAAACTCTTCCTCTATAGGCAATTAGAAACACCACACAATCTGACTTCACTTCACTTTCTAAACGGAGCTCCTCTGTTTTCTCTTACCTAGGCTTTGCCCCTTTGAGCTGCTGTCCACATAGAGTGGGGCACTTTTTGTTCTGCTCCTTTGCAGTGAGTGCCCTTTGCACTATGCTTGCACCTCCAAAGTTGGTATTCACCAGAATCTAAGTTAAACACTGGATCCTTCATGAAGCCTTCCCTGAGACAAGTAATTTTTCTCCTTCAAAACTCCATCCACAGTCTAACGCAAATTCTTTTAAAAATAAAGTATAAAAAATAAATAAATAATAAAAGTAGATTAAATAAAATAGTACATAAATGAAAACACTTCCAAAGCACCCTCCTCAATCATCTCTTGAATTATTGTTACTGGTATACATATTAATCTTCTCTCCCAGGGTGTAAGTGCATGAGGGCAAGGACCAGGTCTTTTTCTTTGAATTCACAGCAGCCCTAGAACAGCTTTCACATATTTGGTGCTTAGTAAGTAAGTGGATTACTGGAGAGAGGGTTGTGGGTAAGTCAAAACTTTCCCATTTTCCTCCTGTATGCACTATATATATGTATTTATGTAATATCATATAATATTTCATTGGATTTTTCTATCACTCAATAAATTAAGTTTTCAGATTTACTAATTGCATAATATATGTCAGGCACTGTACTGGGCACTATAGTAAACAAAACAGACATGTTCCAAAGTACTAGGGAAGATAGATAATAAATTACTGATTCTTGAAGATAGTGATGGGACTATAAAAATGTGCAAAGCAGGTGCAGAGCTCAAGGAGAGGCTGTGAAGGGAACCTCAGGCTGGAGTTTAAGGGCAGTTTCTCAGGAGATAAGACTAGAGGATGAGAAGAAAGTGTCATTCAGAGGTCAGGAGAAAGTTCATTCCAGATGGAGGAAACTGCAGGAATAAAGCCAACAGGTGGGCAAAAGCAGAGTGTTTTTTAGGAACTGAAGGAAAACCAACCCAGTTGGTTTATAACGAATGAATGGGCCAAAATTGGGTTGGAGAGAGAGAGAAGTGAGAACCGGACCATATGGGTCTTGCAGACCCTGCTAAAGAAGTGGATTTTCTATGAAGTCTGTGAAAAGCCATTAGAGGGGTCAAGCAGTAGAATATCATGATCCATTTGTGCTGTGAAGAGAACAGACTAAAGAAAGCAAGAGTAAAAGTAGAGAAACTGGAAGGGGAACCATTGCAGGGGTCCAAGCAAGAAATGATGTGACTTAAGCTTGCACAGCAGCATGCTGATGTGGGGCGGAGGACAGATCTAACACAGCAACCACAGAGCCTGCTAAATATGAGGCATGAAAGAAAGAAAAGAATCAAGGTCAATGCCCAGGTTTCTGGGCAATCAGGCAATCAGTGTTACCATTTAGTAAGATAGGAAAGATCAGAAGGAAAATTTTGAAGGGAAAAAATCCACTCACTTAAAAGCCATCTGAAATTATAATTATCCATGTGACAAATACTTGATGCATGTTTTTGAACACCTGTTACATGCTGGACACTACATTAGATGCTAGAGTAAATCAGATAGACAGGATCCCTGCCCTCATAGCTCATGCCATCTGGAGAAGAATACCAATGTCTTTAAACATTTTTTTAAAGTCAAATGGCTTACAGGGTGGTGTGCAGGTATGCAGACTCTGTTGTTGGAGATTTTATGTAATACAATGAATGTCACACTACTTTTAAAGATTCTTTTCTTTGAATGTTTTGTTCATATTTGAAATATGAAATTTACTTAGCATTTTGAAAATGAGTCCTCAGAATCCAGGGAAGTAGAAGTCCAAACCAAACACATAGTAACCTTGGGAACAGCTGCTCAGTTTACCTTCATTATGACTTTTAATGTCTCTTAACCTCAGCCCCAAGCATCCTCCTACACGTGAGGTTGGAACATGGTCTGAAGTCATCATATCCAATCTCTGCTGCTATAGCTAGGTTTCTCTTCAAAGTGACCCTTTTGAAGGAAAAATGACAGTGTACAGTGTCATCCTACAGCCTTATCAACAAGAGCGTCAGACCAAAAAAAAAGAATCACAAATTGTGAAGCTTCTGAAAATTATATCTCGCTTTTCAGTCTGAATGGACTTACATGTCCTGAAATTTTTCTCTGTATACACCATAGTTTATGACCAAATCATTCAGGAGAATGACCTATACAAGGTTAAAGGAAAATGCAGCTTCTTTTTAATGTTTTACCTAAATCTTCCCCAGCATATCTGCAATTAATTATATAACTAAATATATTACACATCCAGTAACCAATCATGCAAGGAAAACTCAGACACTGAGCCCAAGTTAATAAAATATCCATAAATTAAAATTTGGCCAAGGATCTTTTTTTTCAGGATTGACTGACAATTTATTGATAGCTCTCTTAAAATGCCTGTCTATGCCAGCTTAAAATATCATAATATGAGTGATGATATTTTGCTTTAGAGCAAATAAATTTGTAACATTTGCCCACTTCAAAGGATTCCTTTTTTCCTGTAACATGCCCAGAATTGAACTCATTAATTTTCTAAAAAATAGTTTACATGAAGTCACATTCTAATAGTCATCTTCCTAATGCTGAAAATCTTGTTTTCCTTAGAACATGTCACTGTGATTTTCTGTGGATGCTTGTCCTGGCATATTCTCCAACTGCTTTCACTGTTCACCGAGCCCAGCCAAGAAGCTCTGACCACATGCACTGACTAAATCACTATACTTCTTCTCTAGTAATATCAAATATATACAGCAGTCAGCTGTCTCCCTTTGATCTTCAGCTAGCACAAGTGCTTTCTCACTAGGTTGTCCTCCATGGTTTGTTTTTGATATTTAAACAGTTTGGACATCTCTAAAAGTGGAGTGACATTGACACCAAGATAAGGTGCCAATCAATTTATTAAGTGATTTTGTACAAAAATGGCAAACTTAACCTGACCCTAGAGCATGACTGATTCACCCAACAAGAAGTGTGAGGAAAGCCATTCATCTGTTCCTGTCCCTTCTGGCTACGGACACCTATATGGAGCTCTTCTCGAGCTGGAGCTAACAAAACTCAACAGAAATGAGAGATTTTTTTAATTAAAAAAAATTTAATTAATAAGCATCAGTAATATCTTTACTTCTACATTTGTTTGTTTAGTTGAATTATGAATGTAGAGTAGATCATGGGGACCTGCTCCATGTTATAATGAGGGACATTTTTTCTCTTAAGATGAAACTTCAATACTTTGTGAGCCATCAAAATTACTAAACATAACAATTATAATAAATAATTTCCAATAAAGGAGAAATCAGTTATAAAAGGCAAATGTGTTTCATTCATCTCAAACCAATACATCCTGTGTAGCCTAGAGATAAACCCAGACTAAGAGTACTGAATGTTTTTAGATTTTGCATTTCAAAATATGATAGACAATGTCTATGTAAATAAGAACTATGGTTACCTTTATCCCTTACTCTATGTGAATGACAAAACAATAGATTACTTTGAAATAAGATAATAAAAAAATATGATCTTTTGATATTATTGTTCCTAATAAAATAGCTAACTCTTAGAATGAATTGGCCTGAATGCCTCACAAGACCAATTTTACATAAAGTGGACTCAATCATCCCTGTGGAGTAGGACCAAAGAGCAAGTGTAATTTAAAGCAGTTGCCTATTGACCAGACACAGCAAAAAGACTAGGGGACAACTGACAGTTTAGACAGAATGCCACATTTAAGGTACAGATGAGAAAGAGAAATTACTAAACTACAAGGAGTGATCAGAGAAATAGTTGGAGAACATTATGTAATAAAAGCCATTTGAAGTGAGAATTACAAGATGGCAGAGTCCAAGAAATGATAAGAATAATTCAATTATTATTGACCTCTATGCCCAGAGAATATAGATTATTCTGGTACCCAGAAGGGAAGTTTACAGGCCTGAGAGCATCCTATTACCATCTTCCAGACTGTACATAGCCTTCTGTTACGGGTTGCATTGTTTAATTAAAAGATTATGTTTAAATCCTAACCCCCAGTACGTCAGAATATAACCTTATTTGGAAAGAGGGCTTTTGCAGAGGTAATCAAGTTAAAATGAGGTCACTGGGGTGGGCCCAAATCAAGTATGACTGGTGTTTTACTAAAAAGGAGAAATTTGGATACAGAGAAAGAGGGAAGACGATGTGAAGGTACAGGGAAAAGACAACCCCATGACCGGAGAGAGGCAAACCAAGGAATGCCAAGGATGGCTGGTAAACACCAGAAGCTAGAAGAGGCAAGGAAGGAATCTCCCCTACGGCCATCAGAGAGAGTGTGTGGCCCTGCCCACACCTTGATTTTGTCTTTAAGCCTCCAGGACTCTGAGACAATAAAGTCCTATTGGTTTAGGCCACTGGTTTTTGATATTGTGTTTTGGCAACCCCAGGAAACTAAATACACTCCTCATCCTGAAGTTGCACCGTAGTGACAACCATTTGACATCCACCAATATGATCCCCAGGCAGGAAGATTTACAGGCCAGAAAGATCTCATTGTATCTAGCTGCCCATGGACTGGTCCTGACAGAGACACCTTTCTTGCAGAATGCTTGCAGACTCTCTTTTAAGTCATATCTTCCTCCCCACCCTTGACTTGTCTACCCACTGGTGAATGGCCTAGAAACAAGAAGTGGGTGGGCGGTGGGTGTGCATAAAACAATGAGCAAGGGAGGAGGCATCAGGGGCTTGGGGTTGGGATCAGGAAGTTTGAATCATCCATCACTTATATCATACAATCATTACTTCAACAGATATTTACTAAGCACCTCTTATGTGTTAGTCATTGTGCTAGATGCTTAAGGAAAAAGCCATGAACAAGACAAAGAAACTACCCTCATGGAGTTTATGGTCTTGTCTGATTTAACTCAATCTCATACAAATAAATGTTTATTAAACAAGTCAATCAAGAGAGTTTAATCCTGCTTACACCAAGCTTTGAAAGAGCTGGATTCCTCACATAGTTTGGAATGATTTGAAACTACCTTTCAGTTAATATTCATCTTCTATAGGCACCTTAGTTTAAATAAGCTAATTTACAGTTCCTCAAAGCCTGCCCTGAAAGGGTAAGCTAACACACCTCCTCCAATAAGTGTGCATGGGTGTGCATGTGCATGTGAGGGGCGGGAGGCTAGGAATAGAAACATAAATTATGCTGCCAATACTTATATGTACAGCTGGCATTTCTACTGTTCCATCTCTTATGACAGTGCCCTCCTCTGGAAGCTGTTAGGATAAGAGCTGCTAATGTCGGCTGTGCCACACAAAGGTGATGGCGAATTGATGAGCCCGTAAAGCGATTCGGAAGTGAATACGGAAATGCATTGTTAATGCTATTAAATATTACTTAGCCTACAGCAAGCTGCATGTTCAACAGTTTAAACTTTAATTGCTAGCTGATGCAGAAACAAGCCTGGATATATGTAAATCCTATTGAAAGCTAATATCATTTTGGCTGCTCAGATGGATTAGCAGCCACTACAATTAGCAGCATGTGCAGCTAATGATATTAGGGGAGAATCCATCATGCAGCAGTCTGGGCCTTTAAATCTGAAAAGTTCAGGCTCTTCTCCCCACAGAAACCCCATAGTGGGAAGTCTTGCCAAATGATGCAGCAGGCTCCAGGGGTGAGCCAAGCAGCTTACAGAACACAGGAGACTGACTCCACTATCACCTTGAATTGTTCTTCCTTATGCCCTTTCTCAGCTATCCCAGCTAAACACATCATGGCCAGTGCCCCCCTCCTCCCCACTCTCCGGGGAGTGACACTAGATCACAGAGTAGAAGCAAAAAGATCCCTCTTCCGTTCTTTATGACTTTATGACTCACTCTGGCTATGGTGGTTGTGGTAGAAGGAGAAAGAGCAGAGATCTTTCTCACATGTGGCACCACTGGAAACAGTTGTTGTACGGAGCACTTACTAAAATGTTTATGATGACGTAAGAGAGCCCCAGTGCAAATAATTCTCATTTAAAACTTTACTACTTTAATCTATGGAAACTGTCATATTTTGGGTGGAATCTCTGTATCTGTTCTGTAAAAATAAACTTTATGATGCCCTTTGAGTTCACCAACTATATGGAGCATGACTGGGTAGTAACCTTTCCATTTTTAAAGATTATTTTCTGACCCTGATAAATATTAAAAGTCAGAGTACTTGAAGGAAAGACTGCCCTTTATTAGTAAAATTTCTAAAATATGGAAGGTTGTACTTTTATTAACCCTGTTGCAAAAAAAACTACTATAGTTAGTTAAAATAGAATAGCACATACCACAATTAAGCTAAAATGGCTACTTACAAATAATTTTAGATAATCTAATTTTGAAAAGAGAACTATTTCATAATCAAAACTCTAAATACTCACATAAGGAGCCATTAATACCTTGATCTGTAAGACTACTTATTTTAGACAGTTTCATCAATGATTATAAACTCTAATTTTTAACTAACACTACCCATGTTTAAACATAAATTCCGAATGTATCTGGTAAGTATCAGTTAGGAAAGTCTTGCCTTATTAATATTACATGAATAGTAATTATGTTTGCTTTTTCAAGTTATTGTGAAACTGAATGTTTAGGAAGATGAAGCCTTAAGAATTGTATATATAATTACAATTTAGTGAAAACATTTACTTTGGCTTACCTTTTTATCAAGACCATGGGATGTGATAAACTCTCAGTGTATTTTTTACAAAAACTTGTGTTACACGAAGATGATGAACAAAGGTCTAAGAAAATAAAGGTTAGGCTATTCTTCTCATTTCCCATCATTTAGAAGAAACTTTTGCCAATTTTGCTCATATTGGATTTGTCCTCTAGGGAATCTCATCTTAGCATGGACAGCAGGCCTAAATGAATCACTGTTAGTACAGAGTGGAGATGATTTGTTGTCATAAGCAATCTCTTCATGTTACCCTGAGAAAGCTACACTCAATAGAGGTTCAAGCATGTCCACTCTAATGGAAATTTCCATCCCATTTCATGCACTTCTCAATTTTTTGTACTGAGATGACTTTCAGGTTTTGTGGGACTAAAGCAAAATGATGGCATTTGCCATTAATACAGTCTTTTTTACAATAAATTTGTTGATACCAACATTTTCCTCCCACCGGCCCTCCTCTATTCTGCACTGTGTTCAGAAGCATGTCTTTACTATTCCATGAGGAAGAATGAGATTCTAAGATGTATGAGATGTCAGGTCAAAGGAATGATTTGATGACAACCTTTGCACATATGAAAAGCAAAAACATCAATCAAAAGGCGCTATATTCATTTGTTCTTAAATTTAGCAGATATTTATTGAGGACCTACTGAGTGCCAAACACTGATATAAACATGCCTAAGGTATTGCCCTTGCCTTCAAGAAACTTACAGCTTAGTGAGGGAGAGACAAAACATAAGTCTAAGCAGGATAGAAATATTCACAGGCTCAATGGGCACAACTTAGATTGTAAGTGTTCAGAGTCTAAAAAAAAGTTTAGTTCCACAGAACTTCTTGATGGTGAGGATTAGAATATACCGTGTGGGTCTCAAGAGGGATTGCAAGGTGTTTTTAAAAATAAAGTTTTAGAATGCATACGGCTTGAATTACATATATATATCAAGTTCATCTGAAGCTTCCAAGAAAGTTGGGTCTAGGAACACCACATCCACTTGGTAACCTTTTGCTGTGACCTTTTGCTATTTGGCACAGAAGATGTGTTCCCTGCTCCACTGCTCAGCTCATCTAGTTTCTGCAAACATCAACACCCTTCTGTCTCTTCTCAGAGGTCCCTCAACATTATACTCAAGTTTACCTTTACATCTTGTGTTCATCACCAATCAGCTCATTTCTCATGACTATAAATGATTTGGCTCAGGAATGGTGAGTGGTAAAATAGCCAGAGAATAGATTATTTCTTTTCATCTCCCTCCTCTGTCAAAAACTTAAATGCAAAATATCTTGAATCCTGCCACCAGCCAATTCTGTTTAACACCGTTAATTTGGGGGGATGGGGTGGGAATGCTTACTTTACCTTACCATGATGTTTATTTATGGGTAGTGCACAGGTATAGAGGATGTTTCAAAATAAAAGTAATGAATGACTATTTCAGAAGGCTCTTGCTTATTGCATATATGGAGGAATTATTCCAGACATAAGCCTTGAATGTAGTAAGTTTTCGAAGTGAAACCTCTAACATCTCAAATCCAACATATCCAAGACAATTATCTTCTTTTAGATTTGTTCTCTTCCTGTTCTATCCAGCTTAGTATCACATTCCATTTGGTCATATAAACGAGATTACCAGTCTTCCTTTGACTTCTTTCCATACCTGTTCTGTCAAATTGGTCATCAAAACCCATCAATTTTCTCTTTTCAATGTCTCTAAATGCTTTTCCTTTCCTTCATTTCCACTGCTCCCACTACCTTAGTTCTATTAAGTTGTCATGTCTCATCTGGACTATTGGAAATGGTCTTCTAAATGATCTCTTGCCTTCTCTTCTACCACCTTCTCCTTTCACACTACCAGCAGCATTCTCTTCCCAAGTGTACTGTTGCTTAAAAACCTTATGACCTAAAAGATAGAGCATGGAATCCTTAGGGTGGTATTCAAGCCATTTTCCAATTTGGAACCAAGAAGTATTTTAGACTCATCTTCTCCCATTCTCACTATGAATATGTGAGTCTAAGCTCTAGCCAAGCTGGATTGCTGCAGTTAGATTGAGAACTTTCGTACTTCCATGTCTTTATTTATGCTGGAGTACCACTGCATCTGTGTTATCTCACACACCTCAACTTGGTGAAAGATCGTCTCTCGAGGCCTCCTCAATATGACCTCCTCTCTAAAGCCTTCCCTAATTCCTTAGACCAATTACTCATTAAACAGCTCTTAGAACATAGACCCCAAAATGTCCAATAGGCAAAATGCAAATACTTTATAACTTTTTTCCTTCAGAAACATTTAGTGAGGGCCAACTATGTAATAGGTGCTAGGAATACAGAGGTAAGCAAGACAGGTAAGATTAGTTTAATGGAATTTCAATTTTTGTGGAGGAAATAAACAAATAAGCATAAATAAAATAAATAAGATGAATGAATGAATCAATCAATCCAGATACATGAGCAGAGTAATATGCTAGAGTATCTGAGTAGATGAGGCATAATTTTTTATTAATCGTCAAGGGAAAGCTTCTTTTGGGGGTACTATTTGAGCTGAGATCCAAATACTAAGACAATGTATTTCAGTATCAGTTTTGGTTTTTTGCTTTAGCTGAGTACTGGGGTAAAACATTTTAGAGGGAAAAAAAATGAGTCTCTATCATTTAAAGATCTTGTGCTTATTTCTGGGAACATTCTGGGAACTTCAACATTCTGGGAACCTCAACAACAATAACAAAACAACCTAATTTTACCTATTGCTCCATAATAAGCCAACCCATAATTCAGTGTCTTAAAACAGCAATGACTTATTTCTCATGAGTGTGTGGGTCAGCAAGGGGATGAATGATCTAGGCTGGGCTTAGCTGGAGAGGGTTGACCTCATGTTTCACTCATCCTCTCCTTCCCATGGAAATGGCAGAGATATAAGAGCAAGCAAGCCTCCTGGTACAGTGCTTTTAATAGCTCTATTTGCAATACATCTGCTAGTATCTTGTTGGCAAAAATAAGTCATTTGGCAAAGCCCAGGGACAAGGTAGAAGGACATGACAAAGATGCATACCATAAAGCATGGAAACAGGAATGGGAGGAAAATTTTGCTGGAGTAGCAAATGACATACGTGGATTCTAGTATTGCCTTTGTCACCAAATGTATCATTTTAGGCATGTCACTTGCTCTTTCTGGGTCATGGTATCTTGTGCAAAATTCAGCCAGTTGACTAAATAATTCCTAGATTCCTTTCAAGCTCTAGATATCCTAAGATCTTTTAACTTCGGAAGGCTAGATGGCATTTAGAGCAACCATGCAAATAAAAACCCAAATCTCTTATGAAAAAAACTAAAATCTATCATCAGCTCTTTTCAGTACCTCAGTTTTCTCATTTTTAATAAGATGACAATAAGAGTATATATATCATATATCAAATATATTAAATGAAACTGTACATAAAGTTAGGAAGAGTACCTGGAACACAGTGCTCAATAAATATCAGCTATATGTATTACTTGTTTACACTACCTGAAAGCCAAGCATATGTATGTTTATTTATATGCATATATACATGTGTGTATACTGTATGTGTGTCTATACACAGTGTGTGTGTATACATGTACATAAACGTAAAAGTCTACGTGAGCACCTACTGTCTTACATCTATCCCACTTCAATCCCTATTTCAGAAAATTCTAAGGTCTCCTTCAGTTTCTCCAGATGAATGCTGGACTCTGAATGTGAAACTGCTATAGACTGGCCAGTAATCTTCTCGATGGTTCTTCTAGCAGGTGAAGCAAACTCAGAAGGATATATTCCAATTTTTTTTTTAATGCCTAGAAAAAGAAGCAGCAGCCCTTTTTCCCCCCCACCCTAACTATAGGCTTTTAGGCATCACGGTTATGAAATATGGCTGCAACATTCTTTTAAATCCTTTTAAGTAGCAGTCATCCTCCTCTCCCCCTCCCTATCACCCCCCTCCCTGATACTATTAAGCCCTTCACAGGTATCAATCGTAGGGAAGTAGGAAGAACTGCACTTTAAAAGGATTTTAAATAATGTCTCCAAGAAATATAGCAGCAGATTGTTCAATAGGGATTATCAGCCAAGAGTGTGCTAGAAAGGGGGAGGGTTCTCTTTTAAAAGGTCTTTAAATAATGTAAGTGTACTTCTTGGCAACATTACTCAGGGCCATTTAAAGAGCAGATATCTCTGCTGCACCTCTCTTCCAGGAGTGTGCACCCACAAAACAGACATGAGGGAGAAACACAGAGATGATGCTGCCACACCCTTGACACTGTTGTGACACAAAGATTGTAAACTTTATCCCAAGGAGGTAGAGAGTACCAAATACTAGCTTAGTAAAGAGATTGTCTCTCCTTCCAGGAGTCAAGGTCAAATAGCCCCAGAAAATATTTGAACATTTGCTCAGTGACCTTTGTGGGGGAAATGCATTTTCACGTGCTTTCTAGAGGTTCTTGAGAAAGCAGCTATTGCTCTATTCTCTCTTCTCCTTCACCCCTTCATAAAACCAAACATGATGTCTAAAATCATCAAAATCTAAACAGCATACTCTCTCTTCTTCCAACATGGCCTCATTAATATCTACAGGATGGGTAGAGGAGGAAGGGGTATGGCATGGGGTAGAAATTCAGGACTTTTGCTTTGGAGACAGAAAATCTGAGTTCAAAAACTGGTATGCCACTACTGGTGACTTTAGGAAAATGTTACTTCCCCGCCCTGGGCCTCAGTCCTCTCATCTGCAAAACAGGGTTAAACCCTCCCTGCTTCTAGCATTATTGCTAGAGTTTGATGGAATCAAAGAAGGTAAAACACTCAGTTCCATGACTAGTACATTCTAAGTGCTCAATACTCAGGATGCTGTGACTTAAAGGCCATGATTTTGTGAGTGTGATTTTAGTTGTTTAGGGTACAGGCTGTCTTGACATATATGCCTTCGTTAGTCCAAGACTTGAGTCCAATACACAGCTGGTACCACGGATATTTTAGGCTAATTTTTGGGATGGTTGTATGCTGCCTGAGATCTGGGGGGTCAAGCAGAGTTTTCCTCTTGAGATGGAAGAATAAACAACACATTCTAATATTCATTGTGGACATGGGGGGTCCCTTATACCATTTTACAGCTAGGCCTTGTACAAATTGCAGTGGAAGGAAATTGCAGGAGAATGTTGTTCCTTCCGTGTTCCAGAGATCAAACATAAAGCAGAAAAGACAGCTCAAAGACTCACTGTTTTTCTTTACAGCCCAGAAAAGTTTCGGAAGTGAGGAGTACCTGTATTCGGTGGACCCACGTACGTTACATTCTTGGGAAATTGTGAAACGTTAGGGCCAGGATCAAAGAATACCCCCCAAAAAGGACATCAAGCTGACAGGTGAGTGGAAATAATGCAGCTCAAATGATGTGAGAGAAAATGATGTTCTTCTAGCATTCAGACAGTGGAACAGGTCTTGTGTCATTGACCACAATGACAGAAAATCAAACTGAACCCCATTAAAGGAAAAAAGCCATCTATTTTAGTTAGCCCAGCAGGCACCTGAAAGCTCCTCTCAGTATGAAAAAATGGAAGGGCACTTGAGAAGATGGAGGTCTCGGTTCTAATGACTATGTTTGCACCTCCTGGAGAGGATGGATCTCTCTTTTAAATATGAAGGATTGATTTTGAAAATAGTCTTCTCTACTGTGTTAGTTCTTTTCCTGCCTTTCAATGACAAGAGGACATGAGTAGGTGAGGACCTTTTCAGTTAACTGAGATGAACCAAAACAAGGAAACCATTTTTTAACAGCAAAAAGCTGGCAGGGCATTATTTGTTCTAACACTTTAATTCCAATGTATTAAACAACAGTGCCTCAATAGGAGAAACTTAAGACAAAGCATCAGAGAAATAGGAAAAAAGAAAAATGCTTTGGAGATTTTCTTAAAGCACTTCAAAGAACTCTTTACAATATCATTGCTACCTGGTAACAAAAGGTAGAAATTATCTTTTTCCAGTTGGCATTCCAAGTATCTTGGTTTTTCTGACCATCACTGTTGGTAGAAATAAGGATTGACTCTTTGGCCCTTGTGGAATAAAGTGACAGTCCAAAGGAACTACTCAGATAACTAAAGCCCCCCCAAACTCTGACTTCAGCTATGCTGTCCGAAGTCTATAGAGAACTTTTAAAAATTCTGATATCAGTTTCCATGAATACTTCCCCATTGGCTTCACCGTGATAAATGGCAGTTTATCCAAGACATAGGCCCCAATCATTATTATTATTATTACTATAATTGTGTTTTACAAGCTAAAATGGAAAGGGTTACATTTACATACCCTTCAAGCACATCATGTGAAGTATATTTTCCTAGACATATCTTGATTTCAATGTATTTCTTAACTTCTTGGTAGAGTTCCAATAACTCACAAGCCAATTAGGACAATCAGCATCTTACTGATTTTCCCCAACTAGACAGTCTTTCAGGACTTTTAAGTCATGTTCTGGGCAATGTTTCACCTGCCTACTCATACCTTATATTTGAATATGACTTTTTAGTTGAATATAAATGTGTACTAAGTTCTATAATAACTGCTGCCATGGAGCAAAGCACAGATACACATTCGTGTCCTAAAAACAAGGTAAGGAACCATTCCCTTGAGTGTCAGACCTCAGAGCCTCACTTCACCTAGGACCAAAAGAAGGGGGTTGTAGGTAATATTTCTTTGGTAGTAAAGTGTGACTGTTTTGCTTTTTTTCCCCCAAAGATTGATTGATTGATTGATTGATTTTGGAGGGAGAGCAGGGGGAGGAGCAGAGGGAGAGAAAGAATCTTCAAGCAGACTCCCTGCTGAGCATGGAGGCTGATGCTGGGGCTTGATCCCAGGACTCTAAGATCATGACCTGTGCCAAAATCAAAAGCCGGCTGCTCAACCAGCTAAGCCACCCAGGCACCCGATGTGTGACTGGTTTTAGAGCACTGAGGTAGGTGTTGAGAAAGAGGGAGGGAGTTGTGATTATAGAGAGTGACTTCAGAAGGTTCTACCACAACTCAAAAATTACAAGGTAAAATTCAGCCTCTGAGTCCCAATGTACTTGGAAAAAGAGTAGAATTTCACAATAAAAGAGAAAAAGCATGCACCCATGTTAGGTAAAAATCTTTTGGAGTCAATGCTGAGTTAAACCCAATGACTCATTGAAATACTGGCAAGATCCTGCCATTGGCATGGATGCTTTAAACAGAGATGGGACATTCGAAAGGTAGCAAATCTGATTCCCTTGCAACAGACAAGCTGCAGTACTTGCCTTACTCAGCTTGGTGGTTGTGTTGATTCCAAATCATACTAGGAGGGTAGGCCCACAGCTTAAAACATCCCCATGGCGTCTCGATGATTAACTCAGCAGCTTGAGCTATTCCAAATGTTGCTCTCTTGTCGGAGAAAAAGAATAAATACATTGGGTGTGAGTGATGGCCAGCGAGGGAAAGCTGGAATGTTTGCTCAGCCTTAGTGTTTTGCGAGCTGAACAGCTTTCCAAAGCCACATTTTTCCTTCTCCAGATGTTCTTAAGGAAGATGCAAATGAGCATATTTTAATGTTGCAAAACTGTCAAATCTTGTCCAAGGAACCTAACAGAATGTCATCGAGTCCAGCAAGTTTCCTTTCTGATGGCGAATATCTGTATTGTTATCAATCATATAATCAGGGGGCTCCTAACAGAATACATGCCATTTTCATCTTTCAGAACTACAGACATTTCTCAAATATTCTCATGCACCTATCTTAAATTATTTTATTTTCTCATAAGTACTAGCTCACAAGTGTCTTCCCATAATGTAACTGCTGAGACATTATTTCACAATATTACCTGTGATGTTTATGGGTGACTCTACTTAGCAGATGAGTAGCCTGAGGAACAGAGAATGTAAGTAGACTTGTCCAGCATCTCCCTTGCTTGAATGGAAACAAGTTTAAAAACCACATTTCCTCTTTAGTTTTCCCTCAAGCCATCGCTAGTTAGTTTTGGTTGTTTGTTTTCTTCCCAGGTTACACCATTTTTTAAGGTGTTAATAGTATCACAAGGTCTCAGTTCTGAGTATAGCCAATGAGAGTTCAGAGATCCTCTGTTGATCTCCTGGCAGAGAGAAAGGGCACTGTAGGGTCTGTGCCCAACCCTGATTCATCCTATCCAATGAGAGCATCTGTCCCAGCTAGGATTAGCCAGAATTGAAATTTGAGAATATTTGAAAAGGAGGCTCAACTAGAAGAAACCTTAGAATTTTGGCTAATAAAAGAATTCTGTGGACATCAGAAAGGGAAAAGAAGAGAACCCATCTAGAGAGAAAGGGTAACAGAAAAGGGACAATTCCTACAGTATACACAAGCTCTGACTCTGCAATGCCAAAAAGCTGAGTAAAAGAGAAAAATTTATTCATCAAAATATTTGTCATATTTTGCATGAAATTTGACTAAAACATGAAATTTGACTAAACAGTCTAGGTTTCATCAGATTTTTTAATTTAATATTAAGTCTGTGTAAAATGTGCAAAATGAAAAAGAAATCCATCAATTATCTGGTTTACCTGATGATACATTTGTTATAGTTGGTGAACCAATAGTGGTATATTACTAATTAAAGTCCATAGTTTACTTAGTTTTTACCTAATGTCCTTTTTTTGTGTGTTCCAGGAGCCCATTCAGGATGCCATGTTACATTTAGTCATCATGCCTCCTTAGGCTCCTTTCAGCTGTGACATTTTTCTCAGACTTTCCTTGTTTTTGATGATTTGACATTTTTGAAGAATACCGGTCAGGTATTTTGTAGGATGTCTTGCTATTGGAATTTGTCTCATGTTTGTCTTGTGGTAAGACTGGAGTTATGGGAATTTAAGGAGATCTTAAAATTCTCATCCTAAGAAAAAATATTTGTAACTATGTGAGGTGATAGATGTTAAATAAACTCACTGTAGGAATCACTCACCATATATACATAATCATATATATAAATACATATTTCACACATATATAAAATCATATATACATATATATGCATATATAACACATATAAATTATATACAAATATATATATAATCATTATATTGTATACCTTAAACTAATTAAGGTTATCTATCAATTATATCTCAATAAAATCAGAGGGGTAGTCTGGACTTATGGGTTATTCAAAGGAAGACCACAGAGATAAAGTGCCATTATCATATTATATCAAGGGTACATGTTAACAACATGATTTATGGTTATTGACATCAGCCTTGGTCACCTGGTTAAGGTTGAGTTCGTCAGGGTTCTCCACTGTGAAATTACTCTTTTCCTGCCTTTTCCTAGTGTATACTTTTGGAAGTAAGTCACTATGTGCAGCCTAAACCCAAGTAGTGGGAAATTTTGATCCCCCTTCCTGAGGGTTGAGTATCTGTAGTTTATTTGGAATCCTTCATCATTCAGAGATTTCTCTCTTCTTTTTCATTTATTAATTTATTGAATCTTTTATTTGTATCAGCATAAACACATGGATATTTATTTTATACTTCAGGTTATGATCCAATACTACATTATTTATTTTGTTGCTCAATTGTTCCAGCTTTGGCCCTTGGGTATTCTTTCAGTTTGTTCCTGGGCAACCTTGATATACCCCGGTCAATGTGTAGGGTCTTTGTTCCTTTCTTTCCTTCTTTCCCTCTTTCTTTCTCTCTTTCTTTTTCTTTCTTTCCTTTCTTTTCTTCCTTCCTTCCTTCCTTCTTTTCTTTCTTTTTCTTCCTTCTTTCTTTTTTATTCCTTTGAATGCTTCCCTACTGTCTGACACTACAAGTTGCTCTAGGCTCATCTCTTATATCTCTTGTTGCAATCAAAGAATCAGTCATTTCTCCAAGAAACCTTTACCCCTTTCATCAGACAATAGTATTGCAAACCAAGATCTAGGTACTAGATGTGTTCCTTGCTCCTGTAATGTCATTTCTTTTAGGCCATCTCATCTGACATAGCAAAAATATATGTTTTTGTACTAACTCATGTATATACATAAATCTATAAGTATTTCTATATGGAACCATCTATATCTATATTAAGTGAAACATAAGTTCAACTGGTATTTCCAACTCTAATCCATTTGCACACGGATCCTTCTCACTTCCTCCTCTTGCTTATCTGCAAACTCCTGCTCCAAAAGTGAGAAACTTGGCTGTGCCATTAGCCATCTATTTACTTAATTGTTCTAATCCAGTATATATGGATAGCAGTATCAGAATTGTTAATCTGTACTCCTGTGGGAAACAACTTCATCAACTTCAGTACCACGCTATGTACTGTTCCTCTGTCTTCAGTCTTACAGACCTCCATCATCTCCAAAGATACTTAGGTCAGCCCCTTTTCCCCATCCTCTTCAGTGAGTTTATATCATACATTTGTAATACAGTTAGATGTTCTTGTCAGGGTCTGCATTCTTTCCTAAGATCCTGTAACCTTCTAAATAATGTAAAAAAAAAAAATTATGTCCAAGGCTCAAGGTAGTGGTAGCCCCACCCTCTGATACCAAGGAGGCAGCCCTGATGATCCCTGAATCATCTTTGGGGTCCGTCTTCCCTTCCCTTGAAGAATAGGGCCGCTGACTAGCTCTATTCCCATCCTGTTCCCTTTGGTCCAAACTGGCAATGTCTCCGTTGGTATAATCCCATCTCTATTCCTGGCTTCTGTGGAGATGACTAGATGATTAGATCTGTGCTTCACACTCATATTAATCTCCTTATCAAATGGTTGTTCAGCCACATCTTCAGTGTTCTCTTCAGAGTATACTTTCTCATTTTTTGCAATAGGGATAGGTTGAGCATTTTCCAGATCTCCTAATTTTGGTTCCTTTTTACTTAACAATTCCTTCAATTTATCTCTCTTTCTCCTCAAATTTTTCTGTAAGCAATAAAAGAGAAACCAAGCCACTCCTTCAACACTTTGCTTAGAAATTTCCTCAGCTAAAGCGGAGTCTGGTGCCTCAGTCAGTTAAGGGTCTGACTCTTGGTTTGGGCTCAGGTCATGATCTCAGGATCCTGGGATCAATCCCTGCATTGGGCTCCACACACAGCACAGGGTCTGCTTGCCTCCCTTGCTCCCCTTCTGTTCCTCCCCCCACTTGCACATGCTCTCTCGCTCTCTTTCTCTCAAATAAAATAATATAAAAAAGAAATCTCCTCAACTATAAGGGACTCAACTATAGAGAACAAATTGAGGGTTGATGGAGGGAGATGGACAGGGGATGGGCTAAATGGGTGATGGGTATTAAGGAGGGCACTTGTGATGAGCATTGGATGTTATATGTAAGTGATGAACCACTAAATTCTACACCTGAAACCAATTTTGCCATATATCTTAACTAACTAGAATTTAAATTAAAAAATTGAATTAAAACAAAAAAGAAAAAATCTCAGCTAAATACTAAAACAACACAATTCAGGCAAGTTTTTTGCCATTTTATAGCAAGTACTACCTTTCCTCCAGTTTCCAATGATATGTTCCTCATTCCACCAGAGGGGCCTTTAACATTCATATTCCTGCAAACATTCTGTTCATAATGATATATGTATTCCCTAAGATAATAAAGGCTTTCTCTCTAGCTCTCCTCTTTTTCCTAAGCTCTCACAATTTAACTTCCATACTTTTCATTTAACTTCCATATTTCTGCCAATGCTCCCTTCATGACATTCTAGGCTTTTTCTAGCATGTACCTCAAAACTCTTCCAGCTCCTACCCATTACCCAGTTTCAATGCTGCCTCCATATTTTTAGGTATTTGTCATAGCAGCAGCCCACTTCTTGTACCAAATCCTGTATTGGTCTGCTAGGGCTGCCATAACAAAATACCATAGACTGCATGGCTCAAACAACAGACATTTATTTTCTCACAGTTTTGGACACGAGAAGGTCAAAGATCAAGGTTCTTGCAGAGTTCAGGTTCTGATGAGAGCTCACTTCCTGTCTTGCAAATGGCTATCATCTTGCTGTGTCCTCACATGGTTCTCCTTAGTGTGTACACAGAGAGATCTCTCTCTTTTCCTCTTCTTATATGCCACTAATCCTACTGAAATATGGCACCACCCCTGTGACCCCATTTAACCTTAATTATGTCCTAAAGGCTCTTTCTCTAAATGTAGGCACATTGTGGCTTGAGCCTCAACATATGAACTTGAGGGGGAAGGATACAATACAGTCCATAGCAGTACATATTAAAATTAATTCTTTGTGCTATATACTTTTATAGATTTGGACAGATGTGTAATATCTTATATTCACAACTACAGTATTATACAGAATAATTTCATTGTCCTAAAAATCTCCTGTGCTTCATTATTTATCCCTCATTCCTCCCCCGAGCGCTTGACAACCACTGATAATTTTACTCTTTCTATAGTTTTACTTTATCTAGCTATTTTGATCATTATAGACAAGCAAGCTGCAAAATTTCTGCACCTAGATTATGTATATTAAAAGTCTACATACATAATCTCTCAAGACACCAAAAAAGGTTAAAAGTTTGATCTAAAAGAAATTTTAGGTCGTATTTCAGCTCAGATACTATATGATATTATGATTTATCCTTTTATTTTCCTATCAAAAGTGGAAGCAATTCTCTAAGCTTCTGTTGACATGAACTTACTACTGCTAAATACACAAGACCTCTATATGTTATCTCTTACCCATATTTCCTTCTTGTTTTCCCTGTCCAATTTAAACTTAAAATTCAAGGCCAGACTTAAACTTATTAAAGTACCAAATTACAACCATGTTCAAAAATGCAATTACATGTATGATTAGCTTCAAGAAAATCCTATATAAATAAACCCACTCTATTATTCCCATTAAAAAATAATTTGCTAAAATATTTATTTATATAATGCACTCTCTCAGCACATTCTAAATTAGATTAAATTAACAAAAATGAATTTGATATATCACTTCTCAGCTGATTTATAGCTACACCTATGCAAATAAAAATTATCAACCTGATAGAATGATGAAATAACAAAACTTGTAAATTTTCATATAGTTTTACTAAAGCTTTAGCAAGGACAATATTCTTTGTTAAGAACCAAATTCCTACTTGTGCAATAACTCTTAGTTTGTTTGAAAGTTTTAAAATATGTATGCAAGTTTTCTGACATGATTCCCATCAAATCTGGACCAATTTAGTAACTGGTTGTAACCAAAAGAATGTAACAAAAGTGATGCCACAGAAGTTCAACTTCTCATTAGACACGTCACTGGAGCAAGGGAAACAAAAGCAAAAATGAACTATTAGGACTTCATCAAGATAAAAAGCTTCTGCACAGCGAAGGAAACAATCAACAAAACTAAAAGGCAGCCTACAGAATGGGAGAAGGTATTTGCAAATGTCTTATCAGATAAAGGGCTAATATCCCAAAATCTATAAAGAACTCAATCAAACTCAACACCCCAAAAAACAAATAATGCAGTTAAGAAATGGGCAGAAGACATGAATAGATACTTTTCCAAAGAAGACATCCAGATGGCTTATAGACACATGAAAAGATGCTCAACATCACTCATCATCAGAGAAATACAAATCAAAAACACAATGAGATACCATCTCACACCTGTCAGAATGGCTAAAATTATCAACACAAGAAACAACAGGTGTTGGCAAGGATGTGGAGAAAGGGGAATGTTCTTGCACTGTTGGTGGGAATGCAAACTGGTGCAGCCACTATGAAGAACAGTTTGGAGGTTCCTCAAGAAGTTAAAAATAGAACTACCCTATGACCCAGAAATCACTACTAGGTATCTACCCAAAGGATAAAGAAATACAGATTTGAAGGGGTACATGCATCCCAATGTTTATAGCAGCATTATCAACAATAGCTAAACTATGGAGAGAGTCCAAATGTCCATCGACTGATGAATGGATAAAGATGTGATAATATAAGTGATGAATTATTGAATTCTACTCCAGAAACCAATATTGTGCTCTATGTTAAATAAATTAAATTTCAATTAAAAAAAAGTGATGCCACAGAAGTTCAAAGGCTAGGCCCAAAAGGACCATACAGCTTCTACCTGGTTCTTTTGGGAAACTCACTTTGGGGAAAGCTAGCACCCATGTAAGAAGAGTCACCACCTTGAGACCTCCATGCTGCAGAGGCTACCTGTAGGATCCCAGGTCACTACTCCCAGCTGAGCTCAGCAATTGAGTTATTTTAGCCCAGGCTTCAGATATGTGCATGAAGAGCTTTCAGGTGATTTCAGACACTAGCTGCCATCCTCAGCCTTTGAGTATTGCCACCTGAGGCTCCAGACAATAATGAGTGGAGACAAGCCAACCTCTTGTGCCCTACTTGAATTCCTAACCCAAAGAATCCATAAGCTTAATAAAATAATAAATTCTTGTTTTATGCCACTAAGTTTTGGGGTTTTACTATAATGGCAGTAAGAACTGGAAGAGTTTGGTTCTCCCAAAAGCAGACCCTGAGATTAGGATTTGATTGCAAGAAGATTATTTAAGAGCTGATCCTAGGAAGCCTCAGTTTGAGAGGAGAAAAGGGAAGGGAAGAAAGCCAATATGGGTATGTCAGTGAGTGAGTCACAACTGTGCTCAAATGGGGCCCCATTTGCTGCTAGGGACCTCTGGAAGATTGTATAGAAAATGCTTCCAAGTTGTCCTACCTGATGGGTAAGGAAGCTGGGGTATTTATCCACCAACCTTCATCCACCATTGGTTGAGAAGTGTTTTAGGGTGTTAACATCCAGGTATCTGACCTGCCCTACACATGGACTGAGCACTCTTCGGTGGAGAGTTCATAGGAACTTATAGGAAGAAGCTGTGATCTTGGAGTGGTGGGTGCAGAGAGGATATAAGTGGAGTCTCAAACCCACTGAACAGGAGATCTTAAACTGAAGTCCATTGAGCCATGATTGTATTTATAATGGTCTACCAACCTTTGGAAACTATTTTTCAAATTCTGCATGCATGAGTACATGTATATTTTTCTAAAGAGGGAATTCAGGATTTCATCCGAATGGTCCAAGTGGTCTCTGAGGCAAAAATGGTTAAGAATAAAAAGCCAAGATAACAAAAAGAGTTATTTACCTCAGGTTCTCTTTCTTATACTGGATAACAAGAATCTATAATAATTGTTGTTGCTTTTAAATAAAGATACGTATACAGTAGTTAAACAGTAAGTCCTATGAAACTGTATGGAACTAAAATATCCAAAACTTACTGGCAAAAAGATTGATTGTCATACTGTTCCCTTGGCAGATGAAGAAACTAAAAAATATCCAAGAAAAAGTAGTCATACTTCAACCACTGCCAAGATACATGGTTTCACAAACAATACTTAGGCATCTGGTGAACAAGAGGATAAATTATATCTTTATGGAGAGACTAAGAGTGACACACTTGAGCACTTCATTCTCAACGATGATGAGTATTTTTATTAATAAAAGATAATAAAACAGTAATACTACAGTGACACCATAATAAGAATGGAAATCAATAAAATGCATTGGTACCAACAAAATCTCAAAGTACCAGGCATATTCTCAGCATTAAACTTAAGCAAAATTGTCTTCTTTTAGTCAACTCCCTCCAAACTTGAAGAAAGGAAACTAGTTCCAAAGAAAAACTGAAATTATGACTGCCTAATGGAATTTGGACATATTATCCCATCTATTCAGTTAACTGGTACTTAAAAACTACCCTACCACATCTCCAAAACCATAGCCACTCAAGGGCACTGTTTGACTAAAATTTTTATTTTTTCAATTAATTATGTTGGCTTTTGTACATCATTTAAATTTGTAGCTATAAAACTATCCACCATTAATCACACTCCTAAATACTTCTCAAGTATTTTGTATGAATTCAAAGACAGTAAAAGCAAAATGAATTCAAGTGAGTATAGTTTCAAGTTCTTAAGCTAAAAGGTGAAATGACAGTACTTCTTTTAGGGGGGGAGGGGCAGAGGGAAAGAGAGAATCCGAGGCTCCGCACCCAGGGCAGAACCCCATGCCAGGCTCCATCTCAAAACCCTGAGATCGTGACCTGAGCTGAAAGACTTGGACACCTAACTGAGTCATCCAGGCTCCCCTAAAATGACAGCACTTCTAACTCTAGTTTTGCAGAAGATAGCACTTGATTTCCTTTAATAGAAGATGCCTGGAGCATCTGGGTGGCTCAGTTGGTTGAGTATCCGACTCTTGATTTTGGCTCAGGTCTTGATCTCAGGGTTGTGGGACCCAGCCCTGTATCGGGCTTCCCCCTCAGTAGGACTCTGCTTGCTATTCTCTCCCTCTCCCTCCTTCTCTGCCCTTCCTCTCTCTCTCTCTCTCAAATAAATAAATAAATCTTAAAAAAAAAAAACAACAAAAGATGCCTGCTACCTCTGTGTGAACCAGCTATTTCAAGCTATTCTTCCTAGCTTTCTGAGTAAGAGACTGTGCTCTTCTTGCCTACCCTCTCCCCACCCTTCACCCCATAGATCAGGTCACTCATCCACATACTGCTTTGTTAATGTTTTCCTAAGAGTGTCTTTTGATGATAATTTGTTACTACAAAACCCATAATGACTTTTAATTGTAGCATCTACTGTCACATGCTGTTATTTAAATCTCAATGGATGTCACTTTCTCCTTCTCGCTCAGAAAAAAATACATTTTCCCCTCCAAACATCTGCATTAGTACATAGTTTATGTTTTCCTTGGATAGGTTAAGTGAGCTACAAAATGCTAGCCTCTGAGATTAGTATCTGATGTGAATTAGCTCAAATAGGGAAAAAATCCTATTGTCTATCTGTCTATACATAATGTATATATAAAAGACAATGCTACTTCAATGTGTACAAAAAATTGTTTTCTAATGTTATTGGAAAAAATCTTAGAATATAGCTTCATAGATCTTCAACTGTTTTTGTCAATTAAAATAAATATTGTTTTATAAAGTGCTACCATATATTTGAACTATTTATCATTCTGTATGTTGCAATAAATTCCATAGAAATATTAAGCCCTTCCCTATCAAAATTAAAAAGCAATAAAAAAACATGATTGGTAAGTGAAAAAGTTGAATTATTAAATTATGAGCTCACTTATATATGCTTATGACTATCTGACCACATGATTAGACTTCACATACAGCTAACTGAAAACTTTTTTTTTAATCCGTAAGGCACCAATTGTTTTTATCACTTTAATTTCATAGAACAAATATGATTATCTTTCTACTGATTTACCTGATTTTATTAATTCATTGAAGCACATAAATTATTTGCTTACATGGACATAATTTTTAGCTTGTATATAAAAGCAAAAATTAGAAAAGAAATTATGATAAATTTTTCAGCTATGTTTCAAAGGGTTATGACTAGTTAAGAAGTGGTATTGACCACTTAACTGCATAGAATCTCAACTAAGAAGAATAACAAACATGTATCAATCCTCCCCTGATGGGAGTGGAAGATAATCAGTGGTGGACTATGCTAGAGGGCTTCTCTGAGCAGAACTGGGGCAGGGGGTGTCTTTCACCTAAAGTTGCAGGCAATCAAAATCCAAGATGTTCAGAGTCAAGAGCTAAATGGAAGACATAAAGGAATCCAAATCCAAAGCAGAGAGGAGAGTCTAAATAGGTCTTCAAGAGCAGATTCTAAGAATAAAAAACATCACGAAGTCAAAACTGAGAGCCAAGAAAACAAGAAGGGTGATTAGGATTAGGACGAGAAGAAGCAACGACTGGACCTGGGCAATTATACTGGGCAACTCTATGGGCAATCACTGAGTAAGATCAAGGGATTTGATACCTGAAACACCTGGAAGTAATCATTTCCCCAACCTATCAACACCTGAGAAGATGGTGGAAAGGAAAACCAACTACCAAACCAAGTTGAATCAGAATGATTACCTGGAAATAATGAAAATGGGAGGCATCAAAGCACAAAGTCTTCTGAGTTCAGAAATCTGGTAAAGAACAAGGATGAAGAACAAGGAGACATTCAGCCCCTAACTCTGCAGGTTTGTCCATGTCAGGCATCCATTCTGCTTTTCATATGGAAATCAGAAGTAGGAATAATTGATGCTGACTTAATTCAATGTAGGACTATGCAGATGAATGTGTGAAATACTTTCAGAAAACTTTCTTGACAGAATTGCACTTATAAGAAGAAAGTTAGATGAGTGGTATTAAAGTAGGGACAGTCACCTGAGAGAAAAAAAACTATAAATCACTTAAATTTAGTGATAACAACACTGAGTTTACTAATCCACAAAGTAAGAACTCACTGAAACATGTACATTATAGATAAGCTTACAGTGTTTTTGAAGACCTTATTTTCTGAGTGCATAATAAAGACTAAAGTGAAGAAGGCAAATATCTATGTTTTAAAAAAAATATTAGGAGTGATGAAAACATTTCATGTTAAAGATAGGACCAATGGGGGCGCCTGGGTGGCTCAGTTGGTTAAGCGACTGCCTTCAGCTCAGGTCATGATCCTGGAGTCCCGGGATCGAGTCCCGCATCAGGCTCCCTGCTCAGCAGGGAGTCTGCTTCTCCTTCTGACCCTCCCCCCTCTCATGCTCTCTCTCTATCTCATTCTCTCTCTCAAATAAATAAATAAAATCTTTAAAAAAAAAAAGATAGGACCAATGTTTCCATCAAGTGTAGATAAAAACCAAGGCTATCAACCTGGAAACCTTCCAGCAGGTCCTGAAGCACTCTTAATTCTTGGATGACTACTCAGCACATAAAAAAAAAAATCACAAGACTTTCATTAGTGATAGGTTATTTTCCTATTTGTAAACAATTAAGAGTTATTTGCTTACTACCAACTATTTGTTAATCCATTCAACAAATATTTACAGAGCATCTGATATATTCTCAGCACTGTATACTATAGGTATTAAGCATGGTTCCTATCCTCAGGTAACTTGTAGTTTGTTGGGAAGGAAAGGGAGAAATTCAACAAAGAATCAGAGAGCAATTCAGCATTAAACTATAATGTTGAGCCATGCTTTGGTTCTTTTAGGAGAAAAGGGACAAGATATTGGACGAAAATATCCATGTGAAAAGGGATGATAATAATGAGAAAGTGGAAGAGAAAGTGAAGGAAGGAAAAGAAGAGGAAGATAGTTATTATTAGGTGCTAGGCACTGGGCTATGTTCTTTACATACAGTAGCTGGTTTTTTTTTAAGGTCATATTAATGAAAATAATAATAATGTCTAATAATTTTTACTGCTTTTATTTTTTGAGTGCTAGACAAATATGTACAAATACCAACCCTTCCCTACAATAAATCCTATAAAATAGGTTTTTCCCCCCTTTTCACAGATAAGGGAACTGAGAAAAACAGATGTTAAGGTGTTCAAGATCACAAAGTTAATCACACTGCTAGGAGAAAAACCAGAGCAATCTGTTTACAGAGCTTAACCTCTTATTCCTTGCTAGCTATATTGTTCCCATTTTACAGATATAGAAATGGACTCTAAATTAGGGCTGCCCACATGTTTCATGAGTTTTCTCCTGACTCGTGAGAAGCTCTCATGAAAGGTCTGAAAGTGGATTAATCTCCTTTATTTTGTAATTTAACTTTTTTTTTCCTGCACAACTAAGAAAGTCTAGCATTTTGTAAAGGAATATTACTAAAATAACATAAGCAAAGGTAAAACACAAAGAAAGAAAATTTAAAAGGCAATAGCAAGATCTAAACAAACAACCAAACAAAATATAAAGTGTATCAAAAGATCATGCATTCAATTTAAGAACTTCCTAAGTGTCTTTCAAACCTAAAATGAAGGGACACCTGGGTGGTTCAGTCAGTTAAAGGTCTGCCTTTGGCTCAGGTCATGATCCCAGAATCCCGGGATTGAGTTCTGCATTGGGCTTCTTGCTCAGCAGGGAGAATGCTTCTCCCTCTGCCTACCACTCCCCCTGCTTGTGCTCTCTCTCTCTGTCAAATAAATAAATAAAATCTCCTTTAAAAAATAAACATAAATTAAGTCTTTTCTATAATCTTCCAGCTGCCTTTAACCTAGATAACTCTTACTCATTTTTTAGGATTCAGGTCAAGAGTCATGCCCATGACCAAGACATGCACATGCAAGTGCACAAGCACACCCTCCCCTCAATTGTGGAGTCTGGTTCAGGTGCTCCTTTGGGTTTCCATAACACACTACATCTCCCTGTCTTCAAGCACATCACACTTTGATGTTGACATATTTGTCAACATCTTCTGGTGCCCTGATGAAGATCATTCTTATCATGTCTGAGGAAAAAGCCTCTCTTTTTGGTCAATGACCTCACTAAGAGCTCAAGACAGGAGAGACCTGGACTTGATGCAAAAAAGGTCAAGGAGGCAGAGGTGGAGTGAGGAAAGAAGAACCCTACAGTTACTGAGCAGCCTCAATGGGCTGAGCACTTCGCATTTAGATTTCACTTATCCTCACAACCACCCTACCAGAATTTATGCACTAACACTTTAATTGAGGCTCTGGAGCTCTGCCTCAACTACCTCTGTACATTTAGTTTGACTCCTCTCTAGCAAGTATCTAAGCTCTTACAAGATAGAAGCAGCTAAATAATAGGGGAAAGAAGAATGCTACTAAAAATCATAAAGATAGCAATGGAGGATACAACTTAACAATAATGAATGTGAAGAAATTACAAAAGTCAGATAAAGAAACTTAAAGATACCCTGATTACCCATTTAATAATAAGGCAAATAGCCCTAAATTCCTCAGTAGTTCCTGAGAGCATTATTGTATTATTTTTTAAAAAGGTCAAGAATTAATGTTAATAATGATTGCAAATCACAAATAAAGATTTATATCCTGTATACTTTATTTCACAAAAAATTTAGTATGTTTTGTAATTGTTATTATTAATATTAAAAGTTAAAACATGCACAAATAAGCTGGCACTCAACAAACTGAAGATTCCCACAAAATAAAACAATTCACTCCTTGACAAGATTAAAGATCTCAAGATCTCCTTGTATCAGGTGGTTGCTCAGATATGAGAGGCATTTCTTTTTTTTAAAATTTAAATTCAATTACCCAACATACAGTACATCATTAGTTTCAGATGCAGTGTTCAGTGATTCATCAGCTGTGTACAACACCCAGTGCTCATCACATCATGTGCCCTCTTTAATGCCCATCACCCAGTTACCCCATCCCCCCACCCGCTTCCCCTTACACAACCCTCAGTTTGTTTCCCAGAGTCAAGAGTCTCTCACGGTTTGTCTCTTTCTCTGATTTCTTCCCATTCAGTTTTCCCTCCCTTCCCCTATGAGCCTCTGTGCTATTTCTTATATTCCACATATGAGTGAAACCATATGATAATTGTCTTTCTCTGATTGACTTATTTCACTTAACATAATACCCTCTAGTTCCATCCACGTCAATGTAAATGGAGAGGCATTTCTTTTTAAAAAAAGTTAAAGAATAGTGAAGGCTGATGTTTAGAATGTCTATTTCTCCCAAGTCTGCCTATAAAAGTACTGTGAAACTTTATTAAATAATAAGCCAGTAAAATGCAGTGTTAAATTATTTGCACAGGGACTAGACTGAAGTTTGCATTTGCATTATCTATGTATAATTACAAAAATTATTAGTAAATCAAAATCTCCAGGGAAATGCTTAAGCAAATCAAGGGAAGGATTGATTGGCATTCATTCCCTCTGAGTCTCATCTTTGGAGAATATACTGAGGTTTCCATATATCTAGAGGCACAGAAGGGGTTACATGAAAAAAATGGAGTAAAAGAATAAGATTTTAAACAAAGCATACAGGCTGAGTGGATTATTTGATATTAAATGGCTTTTCAAGTTGCAAGACAAGAATGAAGACTTTGTCACTTTGTTCTGGATGACATGTTGACAGATAGCAGCCCTTTGATAGCTCAGTGGAGGACGAAGATTTTATATGCCTGTAATAAGAACATTAACCAATTTGACAGTAGACAGCAGCTTGTACATACTGCTGTGCTGATACCATTCTCTGTCCAAAGACGACAAGTAATGATAATGATGAAAATTAAGCAATGAGGGTAAAATCAATCAGGTTAGAAAGAATATTGAAAATAAAATACAAATGGGGGCTCCTATGCATCTGAGATCTTTAAAATGACTAATATTTTAGATGTATGGTTATTACCAGCCAAGTGCCTTTTCTTTATCTCTTGTTCTATATTCTCTTACCCAGCCCAAATTAATCTACAAACATTCAAGGCTGCATTTGGAAAAGCCTTGTCTTTTAGAAGGTAGTAGAGAATGCTTCAGAAATATGTCACAATAGAGAGTTAAAAGCCAGGGATTGACTATGAAATTAAGCTTATAAAATGACCTGTGACTAAATATAAACACCATATATGTGATGTTTATATGTCCTTATTATATGCCAGGCACTTTACTAAATCTATAATTAAATGAGATACACAAGATTATTGTTTTCCTAAAGTTCACATTCAAATGGTTAAGAGAAAATTAGTCAAATAAATGAACAAGTTAACAAATACATACATAAATTTCCTTATGAAGGAAATAAACAAGTTGGTGAGCTAGAGTAACTGAGGGAGGTTATGGTAGATAGGTGATCAGGGAAAGGCCTCTCAGAAGAGGTAAATAATATCTCAGAAGATATCAATGATATCTCAGTAAAGTTGGAAAAAAGATCTAGGGTATTTATGGCACTTTTGCAAATAAATTTTAGCATGATTGCTCAATTAAATATAAAAGTGGCTAATGTTCAACAGGCCATCAATATCTTGGGTTATCTGTTCCACTGGACCGAAATTGTGTGCATCTCTACAGAGTAAAAATCTATGAGTAAAAAAAGGAATTTCACTAAGTCTAGAATGAGCTGAGACCTAAAGGATGAGAATGATTAAGTCAAGCAAAAAAATAGGGATGCTGGAAAGAGGGGGGAGCAGTGAATGTTCTAGACATAGAGGAAAAAGAAAAAGCAATGGCCAAGAGATAGGCAAGAATTAGAAGAACTGAAAGGAGGCCAATGTGGCTAAAGTAGAGTGACCAAGCAAGAGAGCAGCACTGGAGGAGGTTGATGAGAAGGGATGAGCCAGTTCATGCAGAACCTTTTAAACTGAATTTTTACTGTAAGATTAATTACCCAGGAGTTGGAGGGGAAACAAATGATCACATTTGTTTCCGATAGGTCACTCTTGCTTCTTTGTGGAGGTGGGCTATATGGGAGAGGAGTTGAGTAAGGAGTTCTGTCAGAGTGTTAGTCCATTTCAGTAGTTCTGGTAAAAGCTGATGGCAGTTTGAATAGAAATGAAATGAAATAAATGGGCATGAGATTAATTTCAAGGTAAGAAAAATTGGATTTGCTTATGAACTGATGTTGGAATGAGGCAATGGAAGAATCAAGGATGTCTCTTAAGTGTTTGGCCTGAGCTAATCATATGGGAAATGAATGGAACAAGAAAAATGGGTGTGGTAATATAGAATCAGTGCCACACCATAAATCATATACAGAAGGCTGGGAGAAAGTTCTATACCATAATCCTTGGGATTCTAAACTGAATCACATGGTCAAGTAAGAGAGAGATGATATAAGAGAAATACTCTGCAGGATGGATTAGAAACTCTAAGTTCAAGTATTTATTTTACCACTTATATTAGAATTAAACAATGGATATGGAAAGGACATTATGGGTCACTTAGTCCTGCTTCCCATTGATCACAGGACCTTCTAACAGATACAATGATTAGATGCCCATTACCCTAGAAGGCAGCCACTCCATCTTGGGAAAGCTCTAACTCTTAAGAAGTTCTTAATATTGAATCATACTTAATGCAACTATTCACACCAAACTTAACCTCTGAACCACACAATTAACTTCCTCTAGTATTCTCTTTATTGCTTCTGATACCTAGATTTGAATCCTAGTTCTAACCATGTCCATACCTACTCAATGTCTACATACAAAAATAGTCAAAATTATAATTTTTGTAATGGTAATAAGACTTTTATAATTGCCTTAAGTATTTTGATATTCTGTAATTATAAATCCTTAATCTGTTTGTGGCTCAATTTTCCCATTTATAATATGAGCGATATTACAGATTTTGAAGGGTTTCTAAGGAAAACATAATTGTAATCATTTTCTAGTCTGCTGATTTACAGTTAGTGAAGCTAAAAACATATAGGTGAACAACAGAAGTGAGAAAATTAATTTCCACTTGCCCACTGATTTTCTATATTTCAAAATTTTGTTTTCAGCTCTCATTTTCTTATCTCCTCTCTTAATTCCTTTCTCACCTCTCATTTAGTTGGGGTTTGGGAGGAAATGGAGTTAAATCCATGTTGGTTAACATCTGGATGAGCTAGAAATCTAACAATGTAAATTTCCATTTCTTCTTCCCCTCCAAAATTATTTGTTTATAAATTTGGTTGTTTCATTTTAAATTTAAGACCCTTGGAGATAAATTCTACTATAATCATATATATTTTTTTAAAACTGAATGGTAAGAGAGATTAAAGCAATATAGAAAAATTAGAGAGTCTCTGGGCTAGTCTTGGTTTATTCGTGACCACCCAGTTTTTCAAATAACCATGCAGTGATCCAAAATGGCTGTTAATAGAAAAGAGACACTGCCCTTTTATTATTGTTTTATTATTGTTACATAGTTAACATCTCTGAGACACTCAGGGGTTACATCATAGTCACACGAAGGGAACCAGAGTTCATATCTCTTCCAAGGAAATCTCTAACATTTTGGCAGTTAAGGGTTTCTGATAGCTCATGGCTACGTGTACTCAGAACTCCAATTTTCAGCATATCTTCAATGCTAATTTTAAAACACCACTAGTAAAGTCTTCTGTGTACAACTCGTTTTCCATATGAATGGTATGTACTAGATAAAACTGCCTATAATATATTCACTATCTTAGGAGTAATCACATAATGGTAGATTTAATGACATCTCAAGGATAAATTCTCCTTGAAATAGTTTCTTTATGAAAACACAAAAAGGACAGGAAGATATAATAAGGATTTGGGGGTCCCAGGTCATTGGTTTAGAAGCAAGTCTGGTATTCATTAAGCAAATGTTATATACTCTGAATATTAAATGATAATTCGTGTCAAGGTAGGGAGACAGCAGGTAGCCAGTCTACTTATATTTCTCACTGCTTTCTTAGTGACATAAACATTACCAAGTAGATCATGAATGACCTTCCAAGATATTCAAAGTGAAATGAAAGAAAAGATGTGAAAATGGGATGGTTATCAATGGACACAGGTAATTCTTCAAGTGATTCTGTAAAAGAGAAGTCTTGAAAATATTTGAACATCTCCTGAATCAGTGAGGTACATCATGTTCTTTGTCCCTTCTTCCTCCTTCACTTTTTTTTTTCACTTTTGCCAATTATGACCTTGGCTGTGCTTTGTACAGAACTATGACTGCATGCTGTCCTTTTTAGGATCTAGGATTCTTGAAGAGTCAGACCCCACCTGCTATCCTTGCTTCTTTTCTTCTTACCCATAAATTTACATTTTCAGTCCAAAGTTGGGAAGTTTGACAAGAAGCCAATCTCATTTTTATCATCAAGGGGTACAATACTTTGCAGAAGTCCTGCCTTTTGGAGGCTTATTCCCATTCTGAATGTGTTTCCATCTTTGCTTCCAAGACTAGTTCTTGGGATGTTTTCCATGTATATATAAGCTGTACATGGAAAATTGTAAAAATAGCCACAATTGTTTGTAGATACTCCTATCAAGGGATGGAGTCTATTTCTCCACTCCTTGAATCTGGGCAGGCTTCTGACTTGTGTTGGCGAATAAAATGTAGCAGAATCATTATTGGGTGAGTTTTCATCCCAGCTCTCAAGCTAATTTGTGCATTTTTGTTCTTGCTGCTATTGAATATTGCCACCATGTGAACAAGTTCACGTTAGTGTGCTGGAGGATGAGAGACCATGCAGAAAGAGGTCACAGCCCTCCCAGCTGTCCCAGCCAAGTCTGTCATAAAGACTTGTGACAACCCATTTGATGACTATAGATGTATGAGCAAGCCCAGCTGAAATCAACTGAGTTCAGTCCATACCAGAGGAGTCACCCCAATGAACCCAGCCCAGGGATAATGTGTGGAATTGTGAGCTAGATAAAAGGCTGTTGAGGGCATAAAAACAATGACACCCCAGGGCAACAAGTACTCCCTAAACCCAGATGTTGATTTCTAATATGAATCTTCAATAAAAGGAACCAAGGCCCTTTGGGAAAATAGTGGATTCTAGGACTGGGATAAGAAATATTCAAACTGAGCCTGGAGCCTGACAGAAATTTAGGAACTGTTAAAAAAAAAAAAATAACAACAAAAACTACCACATGGATGGGGGTATATTGAAATAGTTCCCAAGGGCCAAACCCGGGATAATGTAGTATTGGATATAACCCAAAATAGAAAATAAATATCCATGAATGTGTATTAATATAAATAACGGAAAGAATGAATAAATAAATGGAAGAGAATAGATAAATCTCCCATGCAGAAGAATTCCAAATTCCAGATTATGTAGATACTCCACCCTGTGTGTGACCCAGTGGACCAAACAATGCACATGCCCATATCAGGTTCCTTCATCTGATGCTTTCTAAGCCACCAGTTCTGTTGACATCTCCTCTAAAATATGTTGTAAATCTGTCCTTGTCTCTCCATCTCGACAACTACCAGCTAGTACAAGCCACCATCAAGTCACCTAGACAAAAGCATAGTCTCTGATGAGCCCACTAGCTTCCAGTCTTATACCACCATAATCCACTGCCCAAAATAGGCAGAGAGCCTTTTCACATTGTGTAAAGTAAATAAAAAAACTAGCCAACAAAACTCTGCTTACACACTTAAAAATCCAAACTTCATGATTTGTGCCCTGTCTACCTTTCTCACAACATCCTATTTCATTCTCTTTATCTTGTATGTTCCAGCCACTCTGGGCTTTTATCATCTACAACACACCAAACTCCTTCCTACCACAGAGCCTTTGCATAAATTATTTTTCTGACTGGAATGCTTTCTCTCCTAGCTCTTTGCATGGTTGGCTTCTTCTTGTCATTTGACTCAAAGGCCTCTTGAGTATGTATTCCAAAGTAATAGCCCAGTTACTGTCAATACTGGGTCACTACTTTCTTGTTCCTATGACTGTCCTAGCTTGGTGGTGTCCTTAACAGAACAGCTGCTCCTCCAAGGGGTCATCCAGGAACCCAGGCTGATGGTTGCTCTTTTATCTTCAATGTGTGAGTCTTAAAGTCATCCTGTGGGGCCACATCCTAATCACTCCAAAAGGGGAAAGAACACAGAGGAGTACATAGGAGAGGTTTTCATGGGCTAGGCCTAGAAGTAGCACACATCACTTCTACCCACATTCTATTAGGAAAAAACTGACTCACATGTAACTGCAAAGGAGGCTGGGAAATGAAATCTAGCTCTGTGCCCAAAAAAGGGGGTTTGATTTTTGTTGGACAGCTAGTAGTCTGTCTCTTAAAAAGCAGATCCAGGTACTTGATACATACTCTGGATATCTTAGAAGAAAAATGGGACATCAAATAGGATCTCAATTTAGTCAGGAAATGTTAGCTGCTGAAAACCAAAAGCCCCTACATTTCTTAGAACAATAATTATTTTATTACTCCAGATTACAAGGCAGCTTTCTCCTACCTTGAGATCTACCATTTCCTAGGGCTCCAGAATTCTCTGCATCTATCCATAGATGAGGGAAGTGCACAAATAAACTCCATCTATTTCTTGAAAGTCCCAACCTCTAAATCAGACAGCACTTTCATTTACATCCTATTAATGAAAAGTAGTCACATGGGTACACATGGATACAAGGGAATGTAGTCCCTGGCTAAGCAGCTGCCTTCCACTAATGGCTCCACACTAGGGAAAGGGAGTATAAATTTTGTTGGACCATGAGCTTTCTCTACCACAGGTGACCTCACCAAAACAAGGCCCAGACATTTATCTCCAACTTAGAACATGTTATCGGAATCTTTACAAAATAAACTGTTTTGAATACAAAATCACCTTCCCTCCTGTTCTATCGTCACAGGATCAAATTTTGCTTTGAGACATAGGGTGCACATGTAAATATGCCACTTGCTTGCTTTAAATTGTTTAATAATTTCCATTGCTCTTAGAATAATATGCAAATTGCTTACCATGACCTACAATGTCCTATGGGTTCTACCTCCTTCTGACCTCTCTAACCTCAAAAACTACATTCCTCCCCTTTGCTCCCTCTGCTCTGACCACACTGAGACACTTAAATTCCTTAAATGCCCATTCCCTCTACTACAACTTCCCATGCGTTATTCTAGAATGCTTTCTCTCCAACTCTCCTCATGGCTGATTTATTCTCTCCCTTCAATCTTGAGCCCAGTAGTCACCTCTTCAGAAGGGTCTTCACTGGCCAGCTCTCTCATGGAGCCTCCCACAGATCCTTTCTATTCCTTCCCTTATTATTTTGTCACAGCAGTTGTGTTGATCTGTAATAATGTCGTTAAATGGTTTGCTTGTTTACTATTTGTCTCTTCACATGAATGCAGGTTCCCTGAATGCAGGGACCATATCAGTCTTATTCACCATCATAAACCTATTGTTTCATACAATGTCTATCACATAGTTAGCAATCAATAGATATTTGAGGAATTAATTAATGGATGGATGGATGGATGGATGGATGGATGGATAAACAGATGGACCCAGTTGAATCCAAACACATAATGTGAATGGGTTACTTCATCATTACTGCTAAAAAAATAGTTTGAGAACCTGATCATTTGGCAGGAGCTCAGTAGTACCCTCTATATCAAGAAGGAAAAAAAAATGGTAAGCTACCCCATACTGACACTTCCCTGGCACTGATTTCAGATAAGCAAAGAGAATGCGTTGACCAACCATGACTTTCTAAAACAAATTGCCATCAAGTTACCCACAGTGCACAGGCTACAAAGGAAATCTCCCAGGAGAGGTAGTGATGGGATGGGGGACAGGGGCATCTGAGCACTCATATGTCATAGCAGCTTGAAACCAATGAGCTCTTCTGCCAACTAGATTCATTTTTTGGATAGGCTTGAATTAATATGCTCTGTAAAAAAAAATCAGAAGTATGCTTTTTCTGGGGACAGAAAGATGTAAATGCAGGGGTCTGGCAGTGGGGAGAGAGGGGAAAGGAGATTGATAAACAGGGGCAAAAAAAAAATGTTGGCAGCCAAAAAAGGTGCTGTATATTAGCTACTATGATCTAAAATGGCCCAGTAGAGATCAGCGTAACATCTGCCTTGCTCATTTCTCGCATGTCTACATATTCATGCCCAGCTTTCAGAATTCTCTGGAGGCACTTGAGTATATAGGAAGATGAGTTCCAATGAGCTGCAGCCTCCTGCTTTGCTGAAGGGATACAAAAAGAAATCTTGCTTCCCTGATTCAAATTCAGCCTCAAGCATTTTCAAGACTTTACTAACCAATGCAGATTTTAGGAACAAGTAAAAGAAGAAATGACAGATAAATCAAATACTTAACATAAGTTGGATAAATGTACACAAACTGCATTAGGACCACACGATAAAAAAAATGGCAAGGGCCCTGGAGTCAGAAGAACTTGAATTTCAAATCCTGGTTCCACCTCTTACAGCCATGTGGGCAGTCATTATTTAGTGCTGACCCTCTCTCTTCATTTGTAAAATAAGCAGATACATCTACTAATATCTGTGAGGATCAACTAATATCTGTGAAATATCAGACATGCAATAAGTACTCAAAAAGTGATATTGTGTTTATTATTTAAAACAACTGAAGAACACATTAAGCTCTTTTTCTTCATACCAAATTGTTTGGAGATTTGCCTGAATTTTCTAGAAAACTATGTCAGCACTGCCCTTAACCCTGACTTTGGTCATCAAACCACAAGCTCTTCACTGAACAATATATTAAATCCAGTGAACCACTTCCACATCTTCAAGCTTCTGTTTATACTGTTCCTTCTGTCTCAACTATCCTACACTCTGCTTTTCAAAAGCCAATATTTCAGTCAAGCAGTGCTAGATACTCCCAGTCAGATTTGATCTCTCTGCTCTGCACCCACTTCTCCATTTATTCATGCATTCCATAAAAAATTATTGAGAACCTGCTAGATGCCAGGGAATTTTATAGATGCCTAGGAAATGAAGATGAATAAGACATAGTCCCCATTGTTACAGTCTAGTGAGGAAGACTGAGAATTGGATAGATGATTGCATTCGAGTGTGATACATACAATAAAGGTGTGCACATGGACTTGGGAGCCCATGGGAGAGACTCTCCTCCAACAGCAGTTGCTTACACTTCTGGCTCACAGTCACTTTGATTTTCCTTGCCTCATAGTTTATTGCTAACATAACCATCTTCCCCGTTACACTGTAAACTCCTTGAAGCCAGATGCTGTCTTATTTGTCTTTCTATTCCTTTAAAGTCTTGCACAATATGCTGCAAATAGTAGGTGTCCAATAAATGTGTTCTGAATGTATTATTAATATGTGGATGAACTGAAGCCATCAGCAATGAGCACTTGCAAATTATTTGGTCTGTCTTAAAAGATCTATATTCTGTGAAAGACAACATATATAGTACACTGTTATAAGAAAAACAAGGGTGTTAAAGCCAGATAGCCTGAGTTCAAATGTCTATACTAGTCTTCAATAACTGTTTATATTAGGCAAAGTAGGCAAAGTACTTCATCAGCCTGTGTCTCAATTTCTTTGTCTGTTAAATGGAAGTGATAATAATAGTATCTACCACATATGGTTGCTACAAAGATTAAATGAATCAATCTACTCATTAAAGTACTTAGAAAACTACCTTAATGGTAGCTTCTAATAAACATTAACTATCATCTCCTCTTCCCAAACAGACTTAAAGACCTTCACTCCTAGGACATACACTACAGCAGGCAGACCAACACTTTGAAGTCCATGCATAAAACACTTCGGTTTCATCTTTTGTACTTCTTGCCAATACTAGTTGCAATGCCAGTCTCTTACAAATCCAGAAACTGCTGATTTAAAACTTTTACAGGCCATACGGTTACCTTTTCTGACCACACCAAATATATGCCATCTTAAGAAAGTCCCATTTGAAATTATTACCTCTATTCATTGACGGATATCAGTGTGAAAAGACTCGAAAAAAATAATAAATAAAAACTGACATTTACTATGTTCCTATTATGTGTCATGTACTCTACATATATTCTTTCCAATCCTTAGAAAAATATGCAAGGTAGATACTGTTATATCCATTCTATAGATGGTAAAACTGAGGCTCAGAGAGATCAAGTTCTTCATGCAGAGGTCCCAGTCCTGCAAGTAGTTTGACACACCCTAGCTCCATCTCACCTCAGTGTTTTCACTCTTTACACTAGGTCTCTAACTAGCTTTAGTTTGCTCTTGGCTTCATTATCCTCAATTTGCTTATTCAGCACCGCTGAGAAAGATGAAATTTCCAGACAGAAGTAGAAATGGTGGGATTTAAATTTTATCACTGAAAATACTTTGCCTTATCATGTCAACAATTTAGTGTGATTCAAGGTGGAAACAAGGTTTCATGTCTCCTGATACCACTCCCATCTTTCAGACAGTACTATAGCAAGGTTGACTGACATATGGCTATGGATCTGATTTTCCGAGATTGGTAGGCATGGACATTCCAGGGCCCCTGGTTGCCAGTTTCAATATTTAATAGCCATTAAACCTAGTTTATCCTTTTTCATATATTTAAACTCTCTTTGCATGCTAAGCCCATTAGCTTTTATTCTGTCCACTACAGATTTAGAGAACAGCTGTTCATTGCCATCTTTATAATTATCCTTCATATGGTCTGAGGCAGCACTGTCCAAGAGAAAAATAATGTGAGCCACACACATAATTTTAAATTAACTAATAACCACTTTAAAAAAAATAGTAAAATGGGATAGATGAAATCAACTTTAATAATGTATTTGTTTTCTGTGACTGCTATAACAAATCACCACAAACTTGGTGGCTTAAAACAACACATTTATTCTCAAGATGCCTGGGTGGCTCAGTTGGTTAAGCATCCAACTCTTGATTTTGGCTCAGATCATGATCTCAGAGAGATCAAGATCCAGCCCCACATTGGGATCGAGCCTGCTTGGGATTCTCTCTCTCCCACTTCCTTTGCCCCTCCCCCACACATTTATTCTCTTGGAGTTCTGGAGTCCAGAAGTCCAAAATCAGTATCACTGGGCCAAAACCAAGATGTCAGTAGGGCTGCACTCCCTCTGGAGGCTCTAGGAAAAAATTATTCCTTTCCTCCTCTAGCTTCTGGTGGCTGCTGGTGTTCCTTGGCTTATGGCCACATCACTCCAATTTCTGCCTCCATCTCCACATCACCTTCTCCTCGGTGTGTATGCCTAACTCCCTCCACCTTCATCTCATAAAAACACACAATTAGGGCACACCTGGATAATACAGGATAATCTCCCCATCCCAAGATCCTTAACGTAATCACATCTACAAAGATTGTTTTTCCCCCCAAGTGAGGTAACATTTACAGGTTCCCAAAATTAGGGCCTGATATGTTAGTGTCCATTATTCAACATTTTATTTGACGTAATATATACAAAATAATATCACTCCAATAGGTAATCAATATTTCAATGCTGTCTTCCAAATCTAGTGTGATATATATATATATTTATATATACTTATATAAAATGATATAAATTTATATATACTATAAACCATATATAAGTGATATATACAATATAAAACATATAAAATATTATATATATATAAAATTTATGATGCATCTCAATTAGAATTAGCCACATCTCAAATGCTCAACAGCCACATGTGGCTACTATATTAGATAATGCAGTTCAGAATGCCTGAATTTTCTCATCAAACAACTTTCTTTCCTTTCTCAGAAGTAAAGAAGCTTCTACCAGCAATAAAGGTGTCCTCATCCAATTTTTTTTATCACCATGGGTATAATTCCTATATTTCTGCCTCATAGGATTTGCTGTAAGGATTAAATTATGAGAACTCTCTGGAAAGCAGTCCTTTCCAAAGCCACCCAAATTTATTGCCAAAGTTTTCTGCTCAGTATCTTGCAGTCATTCATGCCCATACACTTGGCATAACTGAGACCTATAACAAAATAGCAAAAATGAGGAATGGGGCCACTCTGCAGACTAGAGCCAGGAGTCTGAGCAGTACAGCTGGTCATGGATAAAGAAATATGAGGGAAATAGGATCAATGTTTAAAGAAACATTAAAAATAAATGTCCCCATTTCAACACAGAAAAGATTCATTCATTCAACCCATTCAACAAATGTACTATCCTAGGCACAATGCCAGGTGCTGGGAATGCAGTGCTTAATGGTGAGGAAAAAAAATATATAGTCCTTGCTCCCTTGAAGTTTAGAGTCTAGAGAGGAGGCAAAAATAAATTAAATGGGAAAACTGCAACTGTGGTCTTTTCTACCAAAGAGCAGAATGTGGTTCTCTGAAAGGGAATTTGACCTTGTCAGGGGGGTCAAAAAAGGTTTCCTTGAGGAAATGATGATTAAGCTAAGATATGAAGCATAAGTAAGAATTAATTCAGTGAAGACAAGAAAGGTAAGAGAATCTCATGCACAAAGTCCTTTCTGTGGAAGGAATAAAGATGAGATGACGGACAAAAGCCAGGATGTGTGGAGTGCAGAGAATGAGCAGGGGGACCAGACACATGATGAGAGCAGAGAGAAGGAAAGACCATGATGTGACCATGTAAGGGAGTTTTGTCCTTTTCCTAAAGTAAATAGTAATCCACTGACAGCTTTTGTGCTTTGAAAAGATCACTGTGCTAGAGTGTGAAGAACCGATTGGTGAGGGGACAAGGGTAGTTATAGATTGTGGAGTGGACAAGAACATACAGGTGGAACAGTGAGGGGACTACTACAGGCAAGAGATGATGGCATGGGGTAAAATATGAAGTCATCCTTGAATCCTCTTTTTCTTTCATACTTTATATCTAATCCATTAGGAAATCCTCTTGGCTGAATCCAAATGAATCCTTTTATCATTTCTAATGTTAAACTGTGATCCAAGCCACCAAAATTTCTCCTCTGAACCATATCAACTATCTTGTCTCTGCTTCCAACATTGACCCTGTTGTTTATTCTTCCACACATAGAAGCAAAGGAGATTCTCTTAAAGGTAAGTCAAACCATGTCATTCACCAGCTCAATACCCCCCCTCTCCCCCCAGTGGCTTCCTATCTCACAGTGAAAGCCAAAGTGCCTCAAGGTGTTTCATGATCTGGCCTCCTATTAAATCTGACCTCATCTCTTACCACTCTCCTTTTGCCACAATGGTCAGCTTGCTCTTCTTTGAAAAAGCCAAGCATTGTCTTAACTCAGGATCTTGACATTTGCTGTACCCTCTACCTGGAACGCTCTTTTCTTAAAGATTCATGGTTCCTCATCTAAAACTCATCATATATATCTCCATTTAGCCCCTTTCATTTAGTTTCCTTATCTAAAAGTATAATTCCATATTTTATACCAAAGAAATTGAGAGAGCAAAACACAGAGTTACTTGGAAGGAAAGCATTCCAGGCTGTGGGAATACCAAGTATAAAACCCTAAGGCAGGAGTTCAAGGAAGAGCAAGGAAGCCAGCCAGGCTGAAGGCATGTTGGCAGAGTGGAAAGGGGAGGCTATGCTTGAGGTAGCAATGATAAGCTCACATAGTACTTGCATGCACATCACTGTGAGGATATTGTTTTCACTCTGAGATGAGAAGTCATTGAAGGGTACAGAGCAGACATGTGGTGTGACCTGATATGTTTAACGGGTGTATTCTGGATGCTGTGTTGAACTTTGACTTAAAGAGGACAAGTGCAGAAGCAAGGAGTTTAGTTATGAAGCTATCATAACAACTAGATAAGAAATAATGGTGGCTTAGACAAAGCTGTGTTCAGATTCTGGATATATTTTGAAGGTGGACCTGTCAGGATTTGCTGAAAGAGCATATGTATGGTGTGAGAGAAAGAGACTTGAGGCCTGAGCAGCTGGAAAATGGGGTGGTAATTAACTGGGATGAGGAAGACTGCAGGTTTGGGAATAGTTATCAGCAGCTGAGTTTTGGATGTTGGCTTGGAATGACCATTTGACATACAAGTAGAGATGTCAAAGAGGCAGTTTTTAGATACTCAGGAGAGAGGTCTGGGCTGGAGATACAAATTTGGGAGGCATCAGTATATAGACAGTATTTTCAGTCACGAGCTTGGATGAGATCACCAAAGGAATGGCAGCTGCTAGCAACTAAAGGAATCCTCTATAAAGTGGGAAAGAAAAGGAGTAACCTTGCAATTGTAACACACTGACAAAGTGGTGATTCTGGTCTATAACCTACTCATTGACAAGGGATCCCCCAATGGGCAGGTGGAGGAAATGGAGTAATATGGATTGTTCCCAGGGTCTGAGCTACTGCTCACTAATACCAACACCATAGTTAACCTCACAGAGAACATGTGGCCAAATTAACTTCCTGGGCGCAGTTATCTGTAATAAATGACTCAAGTCTCCTTCAGGAGCAAAGCCCTTCTATGAGTTACAGTACTGAAGTCACCCATGAACTAATTTATTGTCCTGAGCACAATTTTATAGGTATGCTTCCTCCAACCACACCAGTTTTGCTTTTACACTGCTCGCCAGCAAACTGTTAAAGCTTCTAGATCGTAATCATTATAATGATGACCATGATGACCCCAATTCTCCAACTATGGCCAAAGGACAAACTGTTATAAACCCAAGAGGGAACCTCTCTGCATCCAGTCCCAGGGTTGAGGAGACAGCAGTCCTGATCCCCCAAGGTCATCCACTTCTCACCCCTACTTTACTGTCAGCTTGGTTTCTATGGGTTTCTGACCTGGATCATGAAAATGGATGTCAGAGCATGCAGTCTGTGAGAGTGGGAGATGATAAAACACATGGATGTAATGGATGGAGGAGGAATTTTAACATGTCAAGTGCACTCATGTTAGTGTAACTTTTCCTTCCAATACCTGTACTGTTTCTACCACTTCCACCAACATCATTATCATTGTCATCATCGCCAAACAGTGGTTTTGTGCAGCACACCCAGAATCCTAAGCCACACTCCCCCATCTTTTCCTCCATCCCCACAACCATACTTAGACTTCTAATCTAAATGGGCAATCAAATCCAGTGTGGGCAATCAAAATCAAGAAGATGGTCCCAGCTTCCATAGTTTGCCTATTCTTTACCTTCCTGCCCCATCTCCTGCCATTTTGTAAAATGATTACTCTGTATCAACCTATGGCTCATATGTGCTACCTAATGGCAGAATTTTTCTTTTTAATTGTGTTGGCTAAAAATTTTAGGTAAACTGAACCCCAGAGCTTTGGACTGTGAGGTATGTGTTGGGCAGAGTGGATAGGACTCGGATAAACAGGTGAAGGTGACAAGGAAGTGGACTTTCCACTGGCACTATGAAAGACTTGACAGAATTTTTATGTAGATAAAACCATTTTTTCAATTAATTCATTTAAAAACTTTGTGAGGTCCACCAACTATGTTCCAAGAACATAGGTGATGTATGAGTGATGATGAACAATGAACTCAGAATATAATAACGAGCAAAACAGATATGTTCCCTACATTCATGGAACTTAAAGTATAGTGAGGGGACAGATGGTAATCAAATATGCCTCCCTAATACATATATATACTATGTGACATGAAAGGGAAGAAAGAAGTGCTACAAATCTTTTAGTTTAGATATGGTAAGGAAAGAGGATCAAGGAAATTTCTCTGCAGAAGTGACACTTAAACTAAAATATGAAAGGTGAACAGACATCAGCCAGGGGAAGAGACGTATGTGATATGAGAGAGGAGCCTTCTTGCAGAAAGAACAGCATGCGCAAAGGTCTTGAGGCAGGAAAGGAAAACTGGAAAAAAACTGGGGACAAAATAAGAGCTATAAAATGCAGAATAGTGGTTGCCTGTTACTGGGAGCTAGAGAAGGGATTCAGCTACAAAGGGGCACTGGGGAATTTTTTAGAGAGATGGAAATGTTCTATATATTAATTGCAGTGATGTTGACATGACTATATACCACTGTCAAAATTCATTGGATTGGATTGTATATAAGTTACTCTTCATTAAAGCTTGGGAGGGGGAAACAGTGAGCTTTTCAAATCTTTTTCTTTTCAAGTCTCAATTTAAGGTTAACATTAACCTAACTTCATTCAATATGAAAACAAAGCAGAGAAACGCGCACAACAACTAAATTAAATGTATTTGCTTAAGAATTTAGTTACTTGTTCATTTGCTCATGGCTTATATGTTTTAAAAAAAAGATTTTAGTTGGAAGGGGCAGATTTAGGATTCTAAGGGCCATTTGATTTTTACATTTTCACATCCAGGATTAAGGCACTTGAACTTCTGAGCCTCTTTCCTCATCTGTAAAAATCAGGAGAAAAACATCTCTCATATCAGGCTGCTGAATGGATTATCTCATTTAATCTCCTTGGAAGATGTCAGTTCCAATGGATATATTGTAGGTCCTCCTCCACTACCATTCTTTTTGGTATCTAAAAATCAAGCACATTGCTAAATTGTTCTGATAAAATCAGCTTCCAGGAGAGGGGATGTGTGATTATAGGTGTTGTTCTGGCTATGGGGTACTTCTGTGACAGGATCCTAAGGGTGGGAAGAGCTGAAGCAGTTGGGGACAGGAACCACTGGTGCATGAGGACGAATCATCTCTACCTTAAATTGTCGCCTGCCCCACCCCAATATCGCAGAAACATTACTACTCAGGCAGGTTCATGCAGAACCTGCCCGAGATCACATCCGTGTAAAGGAACAGAATCAAATGAGAAATGTTCCAACCTCTCCAGAGAAAAGTGAAAGAAAAATGGCCATGAGACTATTCAATTTAGATGCAGAAAATAATTGCACACCTAAAGAACCTCTTGAGTTTTACCCAAACTCTATTTTCTCTCTTCTTTCATCCTATTTTCTCCTTTTCATTTTCTTACTAAAACTTTCCAAGTCATAAAGATAAAATTTCTGACTTTCTAAAGTCATAAATACACAAAATTCATTGTTAAAGCCTGAAACAACTCACTCTGACTCCCTTTAGTTTTCAATTACCCAAGAAAAACCCAGTTTTCAATGGATAAAGGCCACCCTTTCAACCAAGTTGGGGTGTCTCTGGAGCGAGGAATTGTGCTGATCGTCACCATAAAAATGCACAGGCAGAGGGCAGACAGGCAGATAGCTTTTGGGAGACTCATAGACAAAGGAGGTGTTATGTGTAGTACAACCATTCACTGCAAAGGGATTGTTTAAGTGGAGATGGCTAGTCGACATTCACACAAGAGGGAGCCTTCATACGTAAATAAAGGCGTAAATAAAAGCTGGCTGCCGCCGTAGAAACCCCTCCATCTGTTGCTGCCCATTGCCTGACTTCCAAAGCGCTGGCTGCAGTCACTGAAAACATGGATGGAGTTGTGCCCCACATGTTCACTTTTAGGAATCACTGAGAAGTTTTTTTTGTTTTGTTTTGTTTTGTTTTGTTTTTTTCGGGTAGGACCAGCCCCAGCTGACTCCCTGATCCTCCAAGCCAGAGGGATATCCATTTGGGGGTTTTACAGCTGCTGTTGTCTTATGATCGTTGACTCCTGATACCTTCCCCCACTGAAACCTTCCCCCTATTTGGATAGCTCTAACCGTAAATATGGCTAGTGATTTGCTAAGCTGCTAAGCTTCGTTTACTCTAGGGCACAACTCAAGGCGAGGCCTGAGTAGATCTCCTTCCTCTGAAGAGAGGAAAAAAATGAAATTGAGTATGGATGTGAGGTTTGGAGAGGGTACTGTTTTGGCCTTTGCAAGCCATGCCTGCTGTGCTCTGAAGGTGTTAATATGTCTTTCGTTTCAGTAATTAGTCAGAGAGAAGTAGAGGATCCTGGCTAATAGCAAACCAGCTGCCTGCGATACTGGCCCCCCTAAGTTTCCTTCTCCTTCTAGGCTGAGGCCAAACTCAAGGTGTCAAATCAAAGGCAGACATGTCTCATAAGCACTTACGTTGCCAGAGCATACACAGAAGTCGATCCTGAACTGAAAACTGTTGACAAGTTGGCTTTACCCTTCCTCTCCATCTGATGGAGATAAGGCAAGTATATTTGTCACCCTAGTTTTACACCTAAAGGAAACTGAGACACAAATGTGCAAGATAATACATACAGTCTCAAAAGAATAGCTAATGGACTCAACTCCCCACTAATAAATTAGAGCCCTGTTAGGTCATACGAGCTTGAAAATAGCCACCTGGCTCTTCCAAATAACCTCTGTGTCCCCAAAGGACAATAAAATGGTGGGGGTGGGAACGGAATCTGAATTCATGTTTATGCTGCCTAATGCTGAATCACATTCATGATTCAGCAGGAACGAAGAGTTTTCGATTTATTTGCTGGAGAAGGTGTGTCACAGAAGTTGCGTAAAGATAGAATCCAGAAATCAAAATTCTTTTCCTGTGGTATCCCTTCACGCTTTTGATCAGGCCACCTGAACACAGTCACATATGAAATGTAAAGAATCAACTGTCTTCTACAGAAGGAGAGTTTTGAAAGTTATAAAGACTGGTGCAGCAGAGATAATTGGTTTAAACTACTAAAAATTCTATATTTAGCATCTGTTTATTCATACAATGATATTTAATGAACAATAAATGCAGACAGTGTAGTCCCATTTGATGCATTCTGGAACACCTGACTTTTATAGTGGGGATAAATGAAGTTACTTAGCCCTGCGCCGGCTTTCTCCCAAAAGCTTCTAAATGAAAGCCAAAAAAGAATTAACAAGGATGTTGGAAGTCACATAAACACAGCTGAAGAAAACATATTGTCTTGATTTCAGCTTGAAATCTGTACTAAATTAGGAGTAGGAAGTTTAGCAGTAATGCCTCATTTCTTAAAACATCAATTGTTTTTAGGCTTTCTTGCAGCACTATTCACTTTTGTGGGAATTAAAAAATTGAATACATTCTAAGCTTGCCCTAAAAGCATAATCATACATCCAGAAGATGCATTCACTAACCTTGTTTGTCTCATATTCCGTTTTCTGGGTAGGCTGGCAACCATATTTATTTTGTTAATAGTCGATACCAACATTATAAACAAAACACTGTTTTGAGATTTGTCAAAAATCCCCAAAACCTCTTGAAGCATTTAGTGTTAAAGCACACTATGCAGATGTTATTGGAGTAGTTTTACGGTCCTAAAGATATTTTTTGACAGGGAACCCAAATCAGGATTTACATAATGGATTTGGGTCTTGTAAAAGGTACTCATAACTCTTGTTAAATTTCTGCTTGCTTTTTCTTTAATTCAAGTTCACCAAAACTAAGAAATGGGGCTAATCCAAGATAAAAGTAGGAACAAAGTGATGAAAGTGTTCCTCTATTTTGATAAGGGCACTGGGTTAACATGCAAACACCGCTGTCGATGTCAGCATCCCAAACTAAAGATAAACATGGCTGCACTGCTCTTACTTCAGATTCGGGTGACATTTTTCTTTGTTAATGAGGATTTCTTTTTCTGCAAAAAGAAGAAAAGTTTTGTCTTAAGTTTTATGGCTTCAGGCCAAGAGAGATCTTTTCTTCCTTCTCTGTTGCCATGCTTTGACAAAAATAACAAAATTCCTTCTTTTTCATATTTCGCTTTATATTTTTTGTTGATATACTTTTACTTCTATCTCATTATGACTTTTGTACCTCCTACTTTTGTAAGGGAAAAAGGAGTCACTTAAATTAATGTTTATTTTTAAAAAGTAAATGTTAATTTTAGCCGTTTCTCTTGAAACCCACATTTAACTGAATTCATGACTGTGAAAGGTACCAGGTTTCTTGGGTCTGAAGTTGTTAGGTGAGCACAGCTTTGTGATATGTCTCTATGGACATTTAAAATTTTTAATATTTTTTTATGTGATCAAAAAATGTAGTCTTTAAGGAGTACAGAAAAGAGGATAAATTATTGGTAGCTTGAGAAGGAGGGACATCAACACAGACATTGCACTTCTCCACTGAGGGACTGTGTATAGGTTCTGAAATCTTATGATTTCTTAATCACAGGACTCAAGACTCTTCCTGAGGTATTCTTTGATGGCTATGTAAATGGTGAGGATACCACCACTGGTTTGAAAATAGGGCTGCTATTCTTTTTCCTAAGTTTATGGCTCATTCTTTGGAGGTACATTAGTGTAAAGTATTTGTGTAGAGAAATATGAACCAAAAGCTGAAGTTTGACTACTCATGCTTTAGTCTTTCTTTCTTTCTTTTTTCTTTTTTTAAGATTTTATTTATTTATTTGAGAGAGAGAATGAGAGAGAGCACATGAGACAGGGGAGGGCCAGAGGGAGAAGCAGATTCCCTGCCGAGCAGGGAGCCCGATGCGGGACTCGATCCAGGGACTCCAGGATCATGACCTGAGCAAAAGGCAGTCACTTAACCAAGTGAGCCACCCAGGCGCCCTCTTTAGGCTTCTTGAAATATTTAAAATAAATCCTGATTTTCTATTTCTATATTCTCATACTCCACATGAACACAAGGCCCAAGGTTGGGAGCCATTGGCTTCATTTATCTGAGCCTCAGTTTTACCTTCTTCAAAGTGGAGAAAAATCACAGCTTCTAGGTTTACTTACCTCATGGTTGTCATAAAAAATAAAATTTAAATCATATGTGTTAAAGAACAGCCATGTTTGTACTGAGTAATCACACTCCTTGCCCACAGATTATTGGACCAGGAGTGAACACCCATCTCATAGGACAAACCGAGCCCATCAGATCCTCTCTCGTAAGGTTTTGAATTACAACACTCAAAATCTCATTAAGTGATGATGGGCACTTACACTGAAAGGTCATATAGAGTCATTCATTCATTCCAAAAGTAGATACTAATTACCTGAGAGAAATCAGGCACTGGATTGAGTCAAGGATAGAGTCAGAGTGTCCAGAAGGTGGTAAGAAAAGCCAAGGTCATGCATAACACACCATTATGGGGAGCAAGAATTAAGAGACTCCAGAGAAGCAGGTTTGCAGAGATGAAGGGAGAACTGACGTGGCAGAGAACACAGAGTGAAAGATCTGCTGAGGGGTTGCCTGACAATTTCCACCTTTCCTAAGCCCTACATGCATTTTCTGCTCTTAGTTTCTGTACTATTCCTTGATATCCTTTTAATAAATCCTCTCTTTGCTTAAGCTTTTTGTGTGGGGCTTGGTTTCTTACAAGCAAATGCACACTGACTAAAAGAGGTGGCATTGTTAATTCTTCATGTAAACTTGAAACACTTTTAAAATATATATATATTTAAAAAGTAGAGATGTTTTAAGGCCAAAACCATTAAAGTTAGTAATCAAATTCAACTTTGTTCCTCTCTCCTACTACTGACATGGTCGCCCAGCTTCTCACTCTGGAAAGTGCATGAATGGTTTGGAAGAGGGGGTTAACATATCATTTCCCTAGGTCCCAACATTGGAGGGAAATGGGGCTAACTAGCAAGTGACCCAGCAGACAAATTCCATTTCCCAGCAAACATGTCTCCTCCAGCACAGACAGATTCTGATTTTATTTAAATCCTGCTCAGAATTAAATCCCTGCAACATCAAACTGAAAGAAGAGCTAGGTGTGAGATGGAGAGAGAAGCGGCTTCCTAACTTGATGCGTCCTAATGAAATGGCATGCATGGGGTGACTGCTAAGTGCCTGGAAGGCGAGGTGGCAGGGAGTAGCCCTGATGGGTTGCAGTCACCTGGGGTAGAAGCCAGAAAAGGTGGGGATTTATTGTGTTTGGTTGTCTTTCTGAACACATCTGTCTTTGAATCACCTGCCCATGTAACTAGGTCAGGATGCAGATTTTGTGAAGAAAGAAAGTCATAACCAATTCAAAAGGCTTCAGGGATTTTAGCATCATGGTCAAAATGTTCCTCTGGGCTGACTTGCCAATAGGCCCTAAAAAGTGATGGATTGGAGTTAAAATTCCTTTTAGGTCATAATGAGAAGGGGAGAGCAGGCTTTAAAGTTGCTCACTCTTAGCACCTTCTCATTCCTAGTCCATTGCCTGCTCCCCTTCCTAAGGCTATCTCCCATTGTCTTAGGCTTCCAATGTGCTCGTGCAATCATACATACCTCTCCTAAAATTCAGGGTTATGTCCAAAAAAGTCACTCACATCTAAGCACAAATGACTGATGAGGTTACAGGTGAAAACACTCCCAGAACCGTGCATTTTAACATAAGACAAAACTGATGACAGAATTGATCTCTTGTTATACGGATTCAAGCATCACTGAGCTGCAGGAAGACATCTAGAAGGTGGGAGGGATCCTCCTGAGGCTAATGTGAGGGGCTCCACCTCTTCCAGGGAGGCAGCATCTGAGCAAACATCTAGCTACACTAGAACCTACTGGGTGCAGACAAGGAGAGTGACCAAGAATCACAGGAAACTAACCCCCTGGCACTGACTTCTTCCCCACCCCCTAGGTTGCCCATTATGGTGGCATCTTCCCAGAATTCCCCAGCAATCCATAAAGAAAGAAACAAAATCCCTGAAAAGTTTCAGTATCAGATAAGCTCTGGAAAATCACTAACTTTCAGGTTCAAGATGTGAAGGAAGGCAGGCAGTCGCATTAAAGTATTTTGTTGATGTTCATCATTGTCAAAATGTAAAAGACCATTGATTATGAATGATGGGAGGTTCTCAGCAACACCCGGTCTTCCTCCTTCCCATCCATGTTACCAGGAATCCCACCTTCCCTAAGTGTTCCCCATCTATATCCACACTGCCATCACTTCCACCCCACCACCCTCAGGAATACACACAGTATCCTTACACCAAAATCAAAGCAAGCATGTTGCTAAAAATCCATCTGAGGTTTGAAGTTCAGATGAGGCAAGGGGCCAAAGACTATGGGGGAAAAATGAGCTAGTAATTCACATGCACAATTACAAGAGTGATTCACAAAGCAGTCACTGAGCTCTCCGGAGTTTTCTGACTCATGAAAGCAGAATCTGTTTCCAAAGCAGAGTAAGTCAGATATGTACAGTGCATGCTTTCTCACATATTATAATGTTCAAAAATTAAGTCTATGCCTGCAAAACTGAAGTTTGTCACTGTAGTGTATGTTCCCAGTAGGAGATGCAACCTCATTGTTCAGAGGCAAATAGAATAATCCTTTCCATGATGATGAGATGTGCTCTCATGTTCTTTGAATGTATCTCCAATTGATTTAACAGCATTCTGGTCAGGGGGTTCACTCCCTCTTGAAGGCAAGGCGAATTTTCATGATGTAATGTCATGGGGAAGAGTTTCCAAGGAGAGGAAGTTATCAGTCTTTGAAAAGAACAAACATTGAAAGGAGGTTTGGGTTTTGTTGTTTATTTCCATGGTTTTTAGTGCTAAAGACTCTCAGTACCTTCAGTGCTCCACCTGCATAAAGTAAGGCTATTTGGGGGTTCTTTTGTGATAGACTTTGCTGCCCCTATCTTTACCCACAAGGTAAAGGCAGAGTGACAGCACCATGTCCCTCTGGCACAGACTGCAGTTTGTTTCTGGATAACACATATTAGATCAAACTAATATGATGCTGCCCACTGCCTCTATATATGGTCTCCTGCATTCTGGTCCTTATGGACACTTAGCTGGTTTCCTTCTTTCCATTTCCATATCCCTCCTTGCTTAGAGTGTTCTTACAAGGAAAAACCTATACAACAAAGAGGGGAAACCCTGATACCATCATGTTTGGCACCACAACCGGTAACCACTGTGAAAACCATTTATTCCATTTATAATCTGCTTTCATGATTGCTTTTAACTAACTCGTGGAGTAGCTGCACTAAGGTAGAAAGGTTTGTGACCCATCTGTTGAGTGTATAATTTCCTTTTCATTGGCTAGCACAGGCCAATAAAAAAAATATTATTAGGTGCACTAACTCAATCAGCAAACAAATGACAGGCAGATGGTCTTCAAAAACAATACCGACCATGAATGCCACAGAGCCACAATGTGGGCCTCAGCTTTTAGGCAGCCTTTGTCTGAAAACACTCCACTGGGTTAAGTGATGCAAAATAAGACAGGAAGAGAGAGAAGCTGTGTGTAAATGAGGGAGAAGTTAACGGCCTCTAAAGTGCTCCATGAAAGGCTATGATAATTTTACTGGGAACAGGAAAAAAAAAAAAAAGGCATCTTACTTAAATAATAAATAAAATCCAATAGATCACATTCACATGATACTTCTGTTCTAAATCTTTATTTTAGTCAGATTTCTTTTCTACAAAGGGCCCTTTATCTGACATAATTTTCTCAAGTTTTGTCTAAGCTGAATGATTCAATTTGGTGAGTAAAAGCTTTTGTATGAGAGAATGTCACTGGCTGAATGGAAGGAAGGAAGGAAGGAAGGAAGGAAGGAAGGAAGGAAGGAAGGATGGATGGAAAGGAGGGAGAGAGGGAGCAAGGAGGGAAGGAACTTTTAGAAGCTTTTGAAAAACCAGTGAGGTCAGAAACTGGTATGGGTAATTTCAAAGTTCAAAGGATATATGTTATCCTTCTATAGAGAAAGAAAGTTTAGCACATTGCCTGTTACGTTGTAAACCCTCAATAAGTTATCGATGAAAGTAATTTGTGCATAAAATATACATACATTTTTATGTATATCTATATATAAAATAAAGAGAGGGGGTTGTAATGGTAAGCAGAGAACTAGCTCCATGTCCCGGACAACCCACCATTCTCAGGGCATGAACTTTGGTTTGTTTGCTCAAGAGTGGTTCAGGATATGAATTCAATAATCCACACATCTCTCTTATGAGTGGGGGTATGCCTGCTTTCTATAACCTCTGGACTGGTATCCCTGAAAAAAACAAACCATGTCTAGGTGACATTTTAAAAGTGTTTTTTTCCCTTGTAAAAAGATGCAAGCTTGAAGGAAAAAAAATTAGAAGTACAGAAAAAGTCACTCAAATCCCGCCACCTGGGATAACTCTTAATGTGTAATATATCTTCCTAGTATTTTTCCTTTGCATTTTTTACATATTTGAAAATGTTTTATTTTGCATATTTTTTACTTAGACTTATATCAAAGCTCTTTGTAAATATTATTTTAAATGGCTGCATAATATTTCACTGTTTACGTAGAACACAATTTTTTTAACATCTTAAAGAAACATGTGGTAACCTCTGTGTTAGCTTTGTAAATTTGGGAAACTAATATAACCTTCTGAGTCTCAGTTTTCTCATTTGTAAATGGATATAATAAAAATACTTACAACACTATATTTCTGTGAACATTGAATTAAATAGTTCATACTAAGACTTTGGCACACTGCCTGATACATACTAACAACTCAATAAAAGTTATCAGTGATGATGACTTGGGCATAAGAATTCTTGTTCAAATTTCAAAGAATCGCCTTAAGAGAGATTCCTAGATATAAAATTAAGGACAAAAGATTTGAATTTACATATGATCTTAATATATACCATAAAATTCTTCCATGTATATAGTAACAATTTATGCCCAACCAGCACTATATGAGTAGCCATTTTACCAAGATCTTACCTATAATGAGAATTAGATTAAAATATTGTATCATTACAAATTTGGGGTTCCTTGTTAAAATGCAGATTCTGCATTTCTTTTTTTTTTTAAAGATTTTATTTATTTATTTGACAGAGAGAGAAATAGCGAGAGCAGGAACACAAGCAGGGGGAATGGGAGAGGGAGAAGCAGGCTTCTTGCCGAGCAGGGAGCCTGATGCGGGACTCGATCCCAGGACCCTGGGATCATGACCTGAGCCGAAGGCAGATGCTTAACAACTGAGCCACCCAGGCGCCCCAGATTCTGCATTTCTAATAAACTCCCAGGTGATGTCGATGCTGGTTCATTTTTCAATTTACTCAGTTACTGGAGGTATCCTGTACTTGATCCAAGCTATTAGAGCCCAAGAAAAGATCTCCCTTCATTATTTTCCATCTTTAAAGGGAAAAAGCTGCAGATGGGTTGCCGCCAAGAGAAGCCAGCTAGCTGCCAAGAGACCTCCCAGAGTGTAAATGTCCATGGTCCATGGTCTAGAAATGGTAAGGTCTGCAATTTTCCATTATAGTGACTGATATCAGGATTTTGATCACCAGTTATCAGTTAGTTTTGGTTATATAAGTCCACTGATACCCTAGCATCTAACAGGTTACATGTCATGATTAGCTATCATCACAGATCTCTAGACTTACTACCCATTAAGATAATTAACTATGCCTAGGTGATTAAATGTTATGTGCCTTTTGTGTTCCAGGGAGCTCCATTCATGGTAGCATCTTTTACTGTTCATGCAGCCTGCAAACGAAGCTATGAGTGAGCCTCTCTAAGATACTGGAGGCGTCTCACCAGTGAATTCCACACTGCTTTAGTGAAGGTAGTGTCCTCCATGGCCTCCCAGAAACCAGAATAGGTGGTGGAGTCTCTGTTTTCAACATCAATCTATTCTAATACTCCCACCTTTCTGGGCTTCTGACTCCACCCGCAACACCTTGCCAGTGCAGTCCATGGCCCCACCTCCTCAGCATGTCCCAGCATCAGAGAGCCATACAGGGTCATAGTAGGGAGAGTTCCAGGTGTCCTTGCCAGTACCCTGAATCTCAAGAGCACATGAGTGTTCCCATGTTAATACATTTTCCTCTTTCCAGCTACAGACTTTATCCCCATTCCCCACCACCCCCATCCACCCCCATGATATCTGCTCCTCAAATGTTATTCAGGTTCATGACTGTTAGTCAGGAGGGGCAGGTCTTTTGTGTTTCAACCATTTCCTCATAGAATAGGGACAGTACTTTCCAGTTGGAGCTCTGCCAAAGCCCAACATTCTTTCTTGGTCTAGAGACAATGAGGGAAGATAAGGGCAGATCATGAGCAGGGTAACGGCATCTTGTAAGACATCTGCTTCAGCTGAGTCCTTTGCAGGGTCTCCAGGCAAGAGGAAGATTGTATCTTCTTATGAGAGGGGAGGGGGCTGTTTCTGCCAGGCTGAAAGATTCAGGGGAACCTGGGGAGTTAAGATTTTCAGGCTTATCTACCCAAATATTCTGAAATCAGGGTTCAAGATCCCTCTCTTCCACTATAAGGCCCTGACTTTCTCGTATAAGATCTGTCAAGGTGGGGTGCCTGGGTGGCTCAGTCAGTTAAGCGTCTGCCTTCGGCTCAGGTCATGATCCCAGGGTCCTGGGTTGGAGCCCCACATTAAGTCCTACATCAAGCCCTGCATGGGGCTCCTTGCTCTGCAGGGAGCCTGCTTCTCCCTCTCCCTCTGCCTGCCACTCCCCCTGCTTTTGCTCTCTCTGTCAAATAAATTAATTAATTAATTTAAAAAAAAAAAGATCTATGAAGGCTGTGCATTCAGTGTTCTTTGCAGTTCAGCTACTCTTACAATAGATCTTGGACCTGATTTTCAGTGGCTAAAAGAGATAAGGGTCTCCTTAATCATTGCTATAGAGGCCTTCTGACTTTCATATCATACCTGATATTTTCTCTTTTCAAAGCTTTTAAAGGTGTTAACAAATGCCAACCAACTACACAATTCTTATGGTTACCAAAGCCTCTACAACATTCAACATTCAAGAGCATACAGCCTTACATAAGCCTGAACCTCATCTCAATCCACTATAGGTGAGTATCCAAGTAATTATGAGGCTATGATCACCACTCACTTACAATTGGCAATGGGGTTTTTGCTACTGACTAGTGAGGCATCCAGCTTAAAAATCCCATCCTAAGGATCTGTGTTCTGGGAACTCTCCCAGTACCAACTGTCTCAGCCTGGAGTACTCTGAAAGTCCTGCCTGAGACAGGTAGTTTATTAAGAATGTGATTCCAGGGTCCGGTATGTTAGGATGAGGGGACAGGGAAGGAAGAAAAGTCCACACAAGGATGTGTTATTGTATTGACTGCTACTATAGGCTACTGATTCTCAATTCCATAGGACCATCTGAGGATTCTTATAAAATGTGTGTCCAATCTGTCAGCCCAGATGGTGACATGGGGAAGAATGTGTCCATCAGTTCCCATCTCTTGTTGGTCAACAGATGCCCTATAGGTATTAACTCCTTCACACTTATAGGTTGTGTAAGCATAAGTGCTGAGCAGGTTCCGATGAGCATCCAGGAAGCCCTGGGCAGTTTCCCTTACTGGTTTAACACCCAACAGAAAATGGACAACTCCATTATCTTCTTTAGGTAAATTATCTTCTTTAGGTAAATGGCATCTTCTGTCTCCATACATTTTCTGGCATTGGTCAGGATAGGAAGAGTTGATAGAAAGTTAAAAGTTCTAGGTTTTATTTTGAATTGTATGATCATTAGGTAAGATCTGTCTGCAAAGCTTATGATCCATTCTTCCCTGTTCTAGGTTTTGTCCTGATAGAAGCATTCTTTGCATCTTTTAAAAGGCTCAGCTCTGCCATGATGATTCATACAACCCTGGCTTTGGTTGTGTGAGGCTTTTAGTAAATTTCAGGTTATTCCTTGAAAATTTCCAACTGAAAAGGCCTTTAGCCAAGGTTAGGAGGTTCTCTTTAAAAAAGGGAAGCCACAGTAAAATAAATAAATAAATAAATAAATAAATAAATAAAAATAATCTTAGAATTTGAAAAAATAAAAAAATAAAAATAAAAAAGGGAAGCCACTCTGCTTCCTCTAGATATTTATTCCACAAAAAGTGCTCATTCCAAATTAGGGAGAATCCTTCTCCTTTCTTTCATTCTTTTCCTGTCTCAACCTTTTACTTTTCACTAAATAAGTTCTAACACTCTGGACCATGTGTCCTTTTAGCATCTCAGGCTAAAATAAGACAGTCAAACAAAGAGAACATTTAAGTCATCATCACTCACATCTAAATATCTATTATTAAAATGTGCACATGGGAACAATCATGTTTAATTCTGAAATTTTATAAGAACAAATGTGGGGACTATCAGAATATTCATTAGGAGAAGGAGAAAAGTAAAACGGGCCTGGGAGACAGATTTGTGAAGTGTGGATGTGAGGAGCCAACACATGAGCCTGACGCCTCTGAGCATTAACACATGGTGCCTCCATCAAAGATCTGTATACGCAACTCAGCTGCTGGACTGACAGAAGATTTGGGGTTGTTAACACACACTTCATTAAAATACCAGCTAAGATCCAAGTTCGAAATCCCACAGTTTGTGTTAGTTGATAAAACTCAATTGCTTCTAATTACTGTTAGTGCAGCTTTAAAATAATATTTTGTTGTAATAAAGGATTCAATATGATGGGTGAGAGTTGGCCCACTGAACTGGAAACACCAGGCCAGAGGGATTGTGTGCACACACAGATTTCACCACTCTGCCTGACTTGTTTTTCTGAACATTTGCTAAGCATCCAACAGAGAAAAAAATGACCAGTCTTCAAATGGGTTTTAAAAGGGCAAGGACAATTCAAACATTAACTGTTATTTGCATCTCTGATTAGTCGCTGCAGCTTAAGAGGTGGAAGACTGAGTTGAAATGAGACAGGCAGAGTTGTGGTTTTCCAAAGCTTTTATGGAGCATGCACTCAAATTAGCTAATATCTTCTTTCATATTTCTATTTTCTCCCTCCATTTCCTCCTTAAAAGGTGGTCAAGACTGGCACACCTGATAAGATGAAACATCTTCAAATATTGAAAGTTGTTGCCCTGAGCATTAGAGAAAGAAAGGGAAATCTCTCTCACCAATCTCTTCCACTCACAGTAGTCTAGGAGCACTGGTCTTCTGAAGAAGTCCTGTCACACATGAATAGGTGTTCCAAATTGGTCCATACCTGAAATGTCTCTACTTCTCTCTAGGGACTTCCCTATTTGATCACGCACAGTCATAAATTCCACCTTAGCCCTGAGTCCTCACATCATACTTTAGAGATAGGTCTCAGGCATAGATCCTCTCCTTCAACCTTCTAGCAATTGAGAATAAAGATGATGATGGTAATATTCATAACAATAATAATAAACATAATGGTGAGGTGGTATCTTTTAGCTGACCAGTATCCATTCCATCTTCTCTGGCAGTGACTTCCTGATATCTTAAGTGGGAATGACAGTTCCCCAATAATTCCCAGTGGTTCTCTATCCTCTCCTGAGTAGGTGACTCACTAGTTGCTCATTCCCTATAATTTAAATCTTAAAAGTAACAATTAGAAAGGTTTGAGCTCAGCCATTCCAAGAGAAGCACCCTGGAAAGACTATTGGGGAATTCCTTCTTCCTAGGTCCCTGCCCCCCACCTTGAACTGCCAGAGTTTACTTAAGCAGCCAGAGTCTGTTCCTATTAGTTTCAACCAAAGTTTCAACCAAATTATGCTGATACAGTGATTATGAAGACGATAATAATGAAAACAAATACCTCATGAGACTTCACAAAAATCTTCTTTACCGAAGCTTAAGTCACTCTAAAAGTATGACACTCAGTCATTCAGATAAGTTCTCCGGAATCAAGTAGTTCTAACTTAAATCAGTTAACATACAAAATACCAGTACACCAAACAATTCTACGAAGATTGGATTCATAATATAATCTAATGTCTATTATTTGGCCTAATATTGTTATTTTAACTTTAATAAGCATTTGTTGGATCAAAGACTATATTTTCCATAAAATTATCTCACTAAGGAACTCTATTATTATTCATATTGAAAATTTTTCCTTATTTAAATATTTGGAAGTTCCAAAAATGATTTCTGTATAAAAAATCAACAGCTTTCATAACCATTGTTAATTATTATAGTGCTCTTATTTTAATAACAAGCTTTTATGCATCAACTGAATAACAGAATTTTATGAGATAAAGCTGTTGAGAAATATTTCACTCCAAGTTAAATCTTGAATGCTTACCTATATTTGAAATTGTATATTCACAAACTGTATTAGGCAGCTATGCTATGTAAGCAACCACCCCAAGATTCAGTGGCTTAAAACCATAATTATGCAGTCTTCCTTGTGTATCTGTGGGTCAGCTGAAAATCAGCTGATGTAGGCTGAGTGACTGATGCAAGCCACAGGACCAGCTGGACTTGGCTCCTCACTGCAGCCTGGGCTCGGGTCTGCTCTCCAGGTGGGCATTCTGGATCCCAGGCTGATGGAGCAGCAGCTGCTCAGGAGCTATTCTCATGGCAGTGGCAGAGCTGGAAGACAGCAAGCCCAACTGCACAAGCACATTCCACACTTGGGCCTGTTGTCACAACCACTGACATCCCATTGTCCAAAGCACGTCACATGGCCAACCCCAACACTGATAGGGAGAGGAAGTATATTCCGTACGTATGGGAGGAGAGAGGAGTGAATTTTCCTGAATAGTAATCCAAACTATCACATAAATTAGCAATGCATCTGAAAGATATACCTTGCTTATGTAAATAATACTATCTTGCTGACTAGATATGATGGTATCTTATTTGATGATGGACAAAATCCAAGATATCAGAAGTGACATCGAATTTTGTATTTAGTTAATAGGCTGTCCAAAATCTAAAGCCAAAACTAGAACATTAGTCCACCCTGACCTAGAATGCACAGTTGCACAGCTTTGGAGTGGTACAGCTGGAGGTCTAACCCAGATTCTTCAGACTGAAACCCTATGTTCTTCAGCACTAGCCTGCAGTGTTCCACCATGAGTACTATGTCTTCATTTTGAAAAAGAAAAACTGAAGCACAGAACATGGAAGCATTAAATATTTCCTATATATCAGGCTTTGAGCCAGAGGTTTATCCATATTATTTCCTTTTGTCCTTAAATCTCATGAGGTCAGGGTAATTTTTCAGAATTTACAGATAGGAAAATAATCATTCAGTAAATTTTAAAACTTACTTTTCTAAAGAGAGGCAGGTAGGAAATCTAAATTTTTGAAACAACCCCATCTGATGACAAAACACACACTTTTCTATTAAACAACACAAAAGCATCTCAAAATATTCAGCGATCAGGACTGAAAGGTAGTACCTGAACCCATGCATCTTGAACCAGTGATTTTTCTGTTATTGCTTCAGCTACCGTATTTCCAAAACCATAAGCTTTGGGGCGCCTGGGTGGCTCAGTCGTTAAGCGTCTGCCTTCCGCTCAGGTCATGATCCCAGGGTCCTGGGATCGAGCCCCGCATCGGGCTCCCTGCTCAGCGGGAAGCCTGCTTCTCCCTCTCCCACTCCCCCTGCTTGTGTTCCCTCTCTCACTCTCTCTCTGTCAAATAAATAAATAAAATCTTTAAAAAAACAAACAAACCATAAGCTTTGTTTTAATATAGGGTTTAACAACCGGTCAAAATATTTGAATTTAAGATTCTTCAACACATCTTGGTTGCCATTTTAATTCAACTACAATCTGTGACTTTTTCAATATGAGGGAAGGATAAGCCATATACCTTATTTCAAGTTAAGTGTATTGTCTTTGACCATTAAGAAAAAAATTATATTGAAAAGGTGAAAGAGGTCTAAGTGTTGATCAAATTGGTTTGTTCCAATGTCCCTATATGTGGAACAATGTTGCCTCCAGTCACTGGTAATAATAATAATAATAATAGTAACAGTAATAAATTATGCTTTTAGAAATTCTCAGTCCTTAGAATTTAATCAGGATTCTTTTAACTGACACGTTAACAATTTCTTTCGGGTCACTGTATTTTGATAGACTTTATAATACATTCTTCAAGAGAAGGCCACTTTTGTAAAGCTTTTAGCAAGATCAGCACTATGAATATACCTTGTTTTTCAAAATATAAGATTAAGCTCCTCTATAATTTCTATGCTGAATTTACTGAACTCCATGTATAGAGAGCCTCAAGCCAAAGAGTTGTCTATCCTGTGGATAATGATTCATTGTGAATTATATTATCTGTTGATTAATTGAAATTAGAATGACTGCATCAAAAAAAAAAAAGAAAAGAAAAAGAATTTGTTATCCCAACTTGAGATGATAGGATAGAAAAAATAAAGTAACTGTAAGAAATGAAAAATTTTCCCACCTTTACCAAGGTATAATTGACAAATAAAAATTGAAACTCTTGTGAGGAATAAAATGTAATAGGAGGGACAGTGTGCCACTTCTGAGCCTAGGCCTCCAGAGGTCTTGCATGCTTTGGCCTTCTCTTTGGAACCCGACCCAGACACCCATATAACCAAGCTTGTGCTGGCCTGCTAGAATATGAAAGCCATGTGGCTCAGAGCTCAGCCAACCCAGCTGAGGCCATCCCAAACTAACCAGTGTTCAGTCAACTTGGCAGCTTAACCCATGAGTGAACCCAGCCAAGACCAGAAGAACAACGCAGCTGAGCTCAGCACCAATTCTTGGCTTGTAGAATTGTGAGCTATGTAAATACTTGTTTTAAGCCTCTGAGTTCTTGGGGTAGTTTGTTATTCAGCAAAATCTAAGCAATTAAAAGGGAGCTAACTGATACAGGACTCAAGGCAGGGAATTGGATTAGGTAGGGGTTTAAAAGGAAAAGAAAATATATGAGACAAATGAGAAAGAGTGCAGCTTTGTTGTTCTAGGTAGTGGGTACTTGTGTGTCTGTTTGAAGTCCCCCCCAAAAATATTTTTTGGTGAGGAAATCTAAGACATTACATACACAATTTAGAGAGAGGCAGGAGAGACCTTAATCAAGACTAGAAATCCAGAAACTATAAAAGAAAATATACATATATTTGACTGTATAAAATTGCACTGGGCTCCATGCTGGGCTTGGAGCCTGCTTAAGATTCTCTCTCTCCCTCTGTCCCTTACCCCTCCTCCCTCTATCTCTCATGCTCTATAAAGTTTTTTTAAAAAATACAAAATTTTTGTGTATCAAAGAAACCATGAACAAAGTCCGTGAACAAAACTGTGAACGTTGTTTGGAGCAAAGCAAAACAAGCACAGGTGTGATGTTTATGACATATAAAAAGTTGGTGCAAGTCCCAGGAAGGAAATAAGCAACCCAATAGAAAAATAGGCAAAAACATAAAGAGCAATTCACAGAAGAGCCAATTCAAGTGGCTATGTAACACAGAAACCATCTTCAAACTAGTCAGAACAGTACAAGTTAAAGTAAGAGTGAGATAGCACTGTAGACTCACTATACTGGGAGCAAAAAAGATTTTACTGTTAAGATGCAGGAAAAAGTCAAGATGCCCACAAAGGTGGCTGATAAAAATGTAAATTATTACAGTTTTTTGGAAAGCAACCTTTCAAAAATCTATTAAAATTATACACACACACACACACACACACACACTCAGAAATCCCACTCAGAAGTCTCTTTCAGAAAGATAAGCATCAATACAGAAGGATATTTATTACATTTTGCAATTTTTCTTAGTGACAAGAAAAAAAACAACAAATATAAATTGGAGAACCAGGGAATGCCTATCAGTGGAGAAATGGCTGACTATGTTGCAGTACATTTTTTCTATAATATACTAAAAAAATGAATTAGAAATACACTTGGATGCAATACTTTATTGGTGAGAGACAATTATCAAAGATAGAAATGTTTAAATAATGTGATCTCACTTAAAAAAAGAAACAATGTTCCAAAACACTAAACATATATATTTACATGTGTCTATATATGTCAGTGTATTTGTATATTATTATATGAAAATGAAACAAAATGTAAGGAGATATGCTGGATTGTTAAAGTGGGTTAAGTCAAGACAAGGGGGTTATAAAATAATTCAAGGGAACAGAAGGAAGAAGGAACCAAAAAAGAAGTAATATAATGAAATCACATTCACATATTTATATGCATATATTTATGTACATTTTTATGTACAAATATGTCACATTCATATGAATGAACATATAAACAAATGCATGGAGAAAAGCCTTTAAATTTTCATGGATAACTACATCAAAAACTAATGATGTATTGTATCGTGACTAACATAACATAATAAAATAAAATAACATTTAAAAAAATAAAAATAAATGAATTGTTTTAATGAAATGAACCTTTGTTCTTCTGGGTTGAACAGTGTCCCTCAAAAATTCATGTCTTCTCAGAACCTCAGAATGTGACCTTATATGGAAAAAAGGGCTTTGCAGATGCAATCATTAAGATGAGATAATACTGGATTAGAATGTGCCCTAAATTTGACAACTAGTGTTTTTAAAGGAAGACCATGTAAAGACACACAGGAAGAAGGCCATGTGAAGACAGAGGCAGAGATTGGAATCATGCTACCATGAACCAAGGAGCGCCAGGAGCCACCAGAAGCTGGAAGAGGAAAGAGAGGACTCTCCTCTAAAGCCTTTGGAAGGAGTGCGGCCCTGCTGACACTTTTATTTTGGATTTCTAGCCTCCAGAACTGTGAGAGAAAAAACACGTGTTCTTTTACCATACTCTCTTGGTGGTACTTCGTCACTGCACAACTGGAAAGCTAATACAACCACAGAGCATAGATTTTATATGTTTGGCAATGTGAAAACCATTAATCCTGATTCTATCTCCAAAGGAATTTACAAATAACACAGCCCCTGCTAGATTGTAAATTCCTTGTCTATCTTGTCCTCCCACAAATTGGCACGTAGTAGGTACTTAATTAATACTTGCAGAATAAATGAATTAATAGATTAATGAAAAATATACATAGCTCCAAGCATTTGAATTTTGAAAATAATTTGGTTTCTATGCGTTCAAGTTTGGGGCCAGCTCACAAGAAATACATTTTGTTTCTGACCAAGTTCACTGGCTTTTATTCAATGTTAAGTGTTGGACCAAGACTCAAGGACCAGTCTCTCTGAATATAATAACTGAGGGACAAAGTAATAGCAGTGGGAGGAAGAGTAGTAGTGGCAGCAGAATCTAAGGAGGAAATCCAACCCTTTCATCTGCACGCTGCGCTAGTCTTTTCACAGTCCCTTTACATAATTTCTCAGCGTTATCAGTAAAGCTGAAATAACCTCGCCCCAGGATATCCACCAGGACCGTTTCGATTAGCTGCTCCCATCAGACCTCGTCTCCAAAAAGTAAGCTTGTGTTGTGTTGCAGTACAAATTGTTACAGAAACCTTTCTAGAACATAGAAGTTATTCTGGTGTCTGACTGAAGGTTACTGTGCGCATTCGGGAAGAATTTCAAAAGGAATAGAAAGGCTGAGCAAGTGAGTAAAGTCATTTCAGAGCCCTTCTTGAAGGGTAAGGCCAGCATTTCCAGAGGGATTTCAGCTCTCAGCTAGAGGGCGGCAGAATTATTGCTCAAGTAGTCCTTGCGGAGAGCTTTAACCCCGTGGCCCAAGTGTATTCAAAACAATTCTGCTGCGATCGTAAAAAAATATATATCCAATGCTGTGCATTCCCAGAAGAGCATTCCGGCCTCCTTCTTAACATGAGCCAAGAACTGAAAAAGAGCTGAGGGGGTAAACTGGTAAAGTGCTGCCACAGAGATTTTTCTCTAAATACTGGCTGGGGAACCCCATGGTCCCAAAAGGTTAGAGACATTAGATGTTTTACAGGGCATGTGCCAAAATGAATAATTCATAGAAGAAAAAAAAATGCCCCTCACTCTATCCAGGTAAGATTATACAGTAAAGTAAGAGAAAATAGCAGATAAAATTTTCTTTGCTCTGTGGTGCTTCTTCCAAGCCCTGAAAATAATCCTTCACGTGTACCCTGTGCATAGCACTCTGCTAGGTATTGGGGGACAGCGTGATTGCCTCTCAAGCTAATTGAGCATGCAAGACATCCATATACTCAACAAATATTTATTTAACCCTGAACTGTTAGGTGCAGAGGAGCTAATGAGCTTCTGACAGGTCTTCCTTCCAGTGCCGTTCCTCTCCCGTCCCCACTCTAGACAGCTCAGACCTCCTAGGCATCACCTCCAGAGGTCCTGTGTGTTGAGAACTCTATCTTGCCACCCTATCTCCGGCCACTCCCTCCTGCTCACACTGCTGTGGCCAGTTTCTTGGCCTCTAATTCCTTCCCCTCAGGGCCTCTGCCTTTAACCCACCTCACATCTCTTTACACAGCATGGTTCTCCTCACTCTGTGGGTCTCAGCTTCAATGTCACCTTCCAGAACCCCGTATACAAAGTATACACACCCTTTTTTTAAATCTCTTTTATCTTTTTCACCCATCCCTCCCCCCACCCCAACGTACTTCACCTCTGGCAAATACCAGTTTGTTCTCTGTATTTAAGAGTGTTTTTTGTTTGTTTATTTGTTAACTTTTTTAGATTCTACATACAAGGGAAATCATATGGTATTTGTCTTTCTCTATCTGACTTATTTCACTTAGCATAATACCTTCTAGGTCCACCTATGTTGTTGCAAATGTCACATCTCATTCTTCTTTTTTTTGTTTTTTTGTTTTGTTTTGTTTTGTCTAGGTTCACATTTTATCTCCATAATTAAATCCTAGAATATATTAGTTTATCCCACATTCACAATATGGCAAAATAAATCTGCCCAGAATAAGAAGGCAACTTTTTTTTTCTTTTAAGCATTTCTGCTTTTTTTTTATTTCCCACTTTTTATTTAAATTCAATTAATTAGCATATAGTGTATTATTAGTTTCAGAGGTAGAGTTCAGTGATTCATCAGTCTTATATAATACACAGTGCTCATTACATCTCATTCTTTTTTATAACTGAGTAATATTACATTGTATACATATAGTATATTTTCTTTATCCATTCATCTATTGATGGACACTTGGGTGGTTTCCATATCTTAGCTATTGAAAATAATGCTGCAATAAACATAAAAGTAATATATCTTTTCAAATTTGTGTTTTTATTTCCTTTGGGTAAATACCCAGCAATAGAATTACTGGATCATATGATATTTCTATTTTTAATTTTTGTTTTCCACAGTAGTTGCACCAATTTACTTTCCCACCAACAGTGCATGGGGTTCCCTTTTTTCTACATCCTCACCAACACTTGCTCTTGCTTGTCTTTTTGATAATAGCCACTCTGACTGGTATGAGGTGATAACTCATTGTGGTTTTGATTTGCATTTCCCTGATGATGAATGATATTGGGTATCTTTTCATGTATCTGTTGGCCATTTGCATGTCTTCTTTGGAAAAAAATGTCTATTAAGGTGCTCTGCCCTTTCTTTAATCATATTGTTTATTTATTTATTTATTTTGGTGTTGAGTTGTATGAGTTCTTTATATATTTTGGATATTAACCCCTTATCAGATATTCATTCGCACATATCATTTACAAATATCTTCTCCCATTCAGTAGGTTGCCCTTCTGTTTTGTTGATGGCTTCTTTTGCTATGCAAAAGATTTTTATTTTGATGTACTCCCACTAGTTTTTTGTCTTTTGTTTCCCTTGCCTGGGGAGACATATCAATAAATATGTTCCTAAGACTAATGTCCAAGAGATTACTCCTATGTTTTCTTTCGGGGGCTTTATGGTTTCAGTCTCAATATTTAAGTCTCTAATCCATTTTGAGTTTATTTTTGTTTATGGTGTTAGAATGTGGTCCAGTTTCATTTTTTGCATGTAGTTGTCCAGTTTTCCCAACACCACTTATTGAAGAAACTGTCTTTTCCTTATTGTACATTCTTGCCTCCTTTGTTGTAAATTAATTCACCATATAAGCACGAGTTTACTTCTGGGCTCTCTGTCCTGTACCACTGATCTATTTTTGTGCTAGTACCATACTGTTTTGATCACTATAGCTTTGTAGTATATCTTGAAATCTGGAATTATGATACCTCCAGGTTTATTCTTCTTCCTCAAGATTGCTTTAGCTAGTATACACACCTTTTATTCCCTATCTCAGTTCCTTTTTGTTGTTTTCTTCTCAATGTTTATTCATAATTTATACTTATTTTGTTTACTTAGAAGCTTTCATACCAGGTACTCTGTCAGTCTTGTTCACAATTATATATTTGATGCCTAACACAGTGCGTATACACTACTCAATAAAATTAGTATTTTGCTAAGCACAACAGTTGCTAAATAAAATGTATTATCTAAATGAATGACCCAAAGTGACCAATGCTGGCTCTATCTCAACTAAATAGAAATCAAGTTCAAATCTTGGTTATAAATTCCTATTTTCTGCAAATTCAGAGCTCAAGATGGTGGAATATGGGGAAAGATGAAAGTCAACTTTTAGAAAAATGTTACTTTGCTTTGCTTTGAAATTAGGAATTGACTATTATGGAAATTTGATGGAATTGATTAATCGTTCTTAAAGGAGCTAAGATTCCTTTCTAATCTACTCATCCTACCCCCTCACCTCAAGAATTCAAGTGATGAAGCAGAAAAAGACTCATAAATACAGAGAACAAACTGAGGGTTGCCAGAAAGGAGGGAATGGGGGATGGGCAAAATGGGTGAAGGAGAGTGGAAGATACAGGCTTCCAGTGTGGAATGAATAAGTCATGGGAATCAAAGGCACAGCATAGGGAATATAACTAATGGCATTGTAATAGCATGGTATAGTGACAGATTGTAGCTACACTTGTGAGTACAGCATAAGATATAGACCTGTTGAATTACTATGTTGTACACCTGAAACTGATGTAACATTGTGTGTCAACTATACTTCAATTAAAAAAAAAAAATTCAAGTGATGATATGGGTAGGTTAAGTCCAAAGATATTAATTAGCATCCTTACAGTGCCTAAGGTATCAGCAAAAATAGTATAAATAAATCACTATTGGGGCAAACACTCTCTTTCCTCTTTATTTCTTAGGGTGATCTACCATCGGAATGTTAAAAACATAGATGACTAAGGTCTGAACATCTGCCTAAAGAGAAATAAAAAGGTTGCTCAACCATCTTGATCCCAGTTTAAGGGCTGCCTCTTCCAGGCTAAAGGAATCACATGATTCTGTGCACTATGGCCTATACCACTAGAAATTATCCTTGGTTTAAGGCAAAAGAGAGGGAGTTTGTGGCAAACCAAGAGAGTCTGATGGTGGCATAACCTCTCTGTATCATCCTCAGGGTCTTTATTTGGCTTTGGTCATTGTTCTATAGTTTGGAATCAGGATCGTGAGTCCTGAGAAAATATCTTAAACAACCATTAACACAACTTTCCTCCCTCCCCAAGAGATTTGTTGGAAATTAAATAGAAGAAATCAAGTTTATTAAAAATCTGATGAAGGTGATGGTCTGCATATGGCAAAGAGAATGGAAGTCTCTATGACAATTTCCAAGGAGCTGCATGCCCAGAGAGGATACATGATTTTTTTTTTGAAATGCAACAGAAGATGGTATGGAGAAATTAAAAATTGGTGGAATGCAATATACAATACAATATCTCTTGGTAACACCACAGATTTTTGGCAAAGTTGTTAGCCTCAAAAAGTTGATGAGTAGGTTTCTTATTTTTTTTAAAAAATCTTGGCTCTTTCCATAGTTTGGCTATTGTGGACATTGCTGCTATAAACATTGGGGTGCACGTACCCCTTCGGATCCCTACATTTGTATCTTTGGAGTAAAGAGCCAAGGTGTCCATCTACAGATGAATGGATAAAGAAGATGTGGTATATATATATATATATTAGAATATTACTCAGCCATCAGAAAGGATGAATACTTACCATTTACATCAATGTGGTTGGAACTGGAGGGTATTATGCTGAGCAAAATAAGTCAATCAAAGACAATTATCATACGGTTTTATTCATATGTGGAATATAAGAAACAGAGCAGAGGATCATAGAGGAAGGGAAGGAAAACTAAATGGGAAGAAATCAGAAAGGGAGACAAACCATGAGAGACTCTTAACTATAGGAAACAAATTGAGGGTTCCTGGAGGGGAGGTGGGTGGGGGGAGGGGGTAACTGGGTGATGGGCATTAAAGAAGTCATGTGATATGATGAGCACTGGGTGTTATATGGAACTGATGAATTACTGAACTCTACATCTGAAATTAATGATGTACTATATGTTGGCTAATTGAATTTAAATTTTAAAAAAATCTTAAAGGGGTTAACGTTTTTGAATTTGCTGGGATAGAGCTCAACCAAGTGGGCCTGCATGGAGGCAGCCCAGTGACAGAGGCACCTGGAGGAACTACACTGCAGAATTTGTACTAACCAAATCAAAGGGGCCAGACTTGTACAGACTCTGATACTGGGTTTGAGTCAAGCTTACCTAAAACTTGAAGAGTCAGGGAAGGTCAAAATTGACATTTAGGTCAATTAGCAGGGTCCCCACCTAGGTTTTTGCCTCCAAAATACTCAGCTGTATCTTGGATTTAATCATCATCCTAGAACTGGGAGGAGTGGACCTTCTCCAAAATTGCCAACCTCTGGAGGTAGAGAGTGAGTTAGCACACCTGTCATTATAGAATGACTCAGCTCAAGCCCAGAACTCTCTTAAAGGAGCAAGTTCTCCAAGTGATGAAGTAGCCAGTGCAGCACTAGTTACAACAGTGCAGTCCAGCATTTGAGAGTCATTGATTCAGGACACCATACTTTTCTCCATTACTTAACACAGGTAAGCAAGAGTTGGTTTTATCACCTGACAGCATCTGACTTTATTGGCAATCATCTATCTCCAATCGTATTTCACTAACATTTATTAAAAAGGCAGATTTTTGAGCCTTGTATGGGACCTAACTGAATGGGACTTTCTGAGAGTGCAGTCTAGGAATCTTTATTCCAAAAGGCAATTCAAAAATTCCTAAATTCATTGAAGTTTGAAAACTACCATTCTCTCCTCTTTATTACCATAATACAATGTGCTTCTTTATACACCCACTATCAATCTCATTTCATATGGCCAGATACCTAACATCTGCTAGATCCTTCAGTTTTCCCATTCTTTCTCTACTGTTGTCATTAATGCAGACTCTATCAAAGGATGCATCCTCAAAATGGTGACATTGGGTAAATGGCCTTAAAGGATTGCAAAATGGTCTCTATAACCTAATGTTCCTGCACCAAAACCCCCAGTCCCAAATATCTGACATTTACCTCCCACTAATGGGCTATAAGCAACTTACTACACTTGGGACTATTGGCCCTCAGACTTGGCATATCAATAAGTATTCAGCACCTACCATGTCCTCAGCACTATACCACAAGGTTGAACAATATTGTAAAATATTCTAAATTCTAAGAAACCACCTCTGTCTTCAAGTTACTTAAAATCTAGTAACAGTCTAATAGTAGTCTGAGTTAGTACAAATGTATAATAAAGTAGAACCAGAAAAATTACAAAGGTAACAAAATAATTTGGTGGGAATGTAAAATTATGCAAGCTCTCTGGAAAATAGTATGCCATTTCCTCAAAAAATTGAAAGTAGAATTACTATGTGATCTGGCAATCCCACTTCTTGTATATACCCAAAAGAATTGAAAGAAGGGTCTTAAAGAGATATTTGCACAGCCATATTCATAGCAGCATTATTCACAATAGCCAAAAGGTAAAAGCAACCCAAGTAGCCATCCATAGATAAATGGATAAACAAAATGTGGCATATACATACAATGGAATATTATTCAGCTTTTAAAAGGAAGGGAATTCTGACATATGCCACAACATGGATGAACCTTGAGGACATTATGCTAAATGAAATGAACCAGTCACAAAATATATTATATATGTAAAACTCTATGTAATTCCACTTATCTAGAGTAGTTAAATTCATAGAAACAGAAAGTAGAAAGGTGATTGCCAGGTGCTGGGAAGAGGGGAAATGGGAAGTTGTTTACTAGATATGGAGTTTTAGTTTTGCAAGGTGAAAAAGTTCTGGAGATTGGTTGTACAACAATGTGAATATACTATAAATAAATTTTGTATTAGGTGTATTTTTTCAATAAAAAATAATAACAAACAATTTGATTGCTGTTTGGCTTATCTTGTTGTCTTTGTGAAAGGCCTCCACATGTCAGGCAGCTGCCCTTCCTTATATGGCACCATTTTGCCCAAAGCTGCAGCTATTTTCCACCAATGTATGGATGGCCTGGAAAATCCCTCACCTGAGATTTAAGCAATGATTCTCTCTGAGCTCTCAATTCAATTGTTTTCCTCCTGTACAGGTTGAAGGGCTATCCTCTTGGGTTCCTGCTAGTGTCCTCCCCCCAGACAGGCTGGAAAGAAGAAATGAGATGGATCAGCACTTTAAAATGTTGAATGTCCTTCAAGGACACACCTTGTCCACAGAGGCCATCGTGAGAAAGGTAGGTACATTAATCATCTCCCCTGTTGGAAATGAAGGAGAAGAAATAAATAAACAGCCCATCATCATGATCAGGTATCAAAGGTTTGTTTTAGGTCATACCCCCATTAAAATGAATTTCAATGCTGTCAGGAGCAATGTCATGAATCTTCTGTACTTTTTTTCATGAGTAATTCATTGCTAGAAGGAAGCATCCTCCCTATGAGCTCCATAATGAGTACCCTGTCATTTCTCTACCTTTCCATTTTTGGTGATCTCAAAGCAAGCCTAGAAAAGTGCCATTTGTTTACTCCTGCATTAAGTGCCTCTGCCTTAAATAAATACAAAGTAAAGTTAATATAACTGGTGAGAAAGTCAATAATTTAGGAAATACTCTCAGCATTTTGTTCTGTTTGTGTCATGGTGGGTTATCATTTTAATGTTACTACTTAAATATTTTTAAAAATAACTCATCTTTTTTTATGCATCTATATGGAAATGTTCAAAAATATAGACAACCAAAAAGATGAAAATAAGCATTCGCTCTCCTACCTGTCCAGTGATAAGTATTAGTACCTTGGTATGTACCTTACAAAATCTTTTTTTCAGGTACATACACACACACACACACAAACACGCACAAATATTTTGGAAAAATGAGACCTTGTTGCCCATTTGATAGGCAGAATTCTGAGATACCCCCAGTATATTCTGCCAGACACCAGAGGCGTCCCAGAGATATGGCATATTGGCCTCTAGTAACTCCAGGAAACTATGTAGAGGGGTAAGCACAAACCCATGCCAAATCCAGGAAAACAGCCCCAAGAACATATACTAATGGCATAGCATCAGCAATACCATCTTTATGCATGAAGGATAAAAAATTGTTTTGAATCCTTTAAATGGATGAATTACAGAAAATTAAAAAAAAAAATTTAGAGATGTGTTCCCCTTCCCATTCCAGGAGGTAGTTTAGGAAAAGAGCCCATGGTCTATTAAAATCAGTAATTCTTTAGTAAAAAAAAAGAAGCCAGGGACCTGTTGTAGAGAAAGTAAAGTTATAGCTGTTGGGTTGGAGGACAAGTATTTTTGAGTTTGAAATTCTTTAAATAGGCTCCGTCATTTTTACTTATGTGTTTTTAAAATATGGTAGCTCAACTCCCATACCATCCTGCTACCCAAGGTCTAGCTGGTAGCAAAGAGAATTAAAATAAAACCTGAATAAATAAGCAAAATTCTAAACCCTCATTCTATGTGAAAAACAAAACAAAGCCAAAACTGACTCCCCCCCTTCTAACAGAATGCCCAAAAAAGAAAAATTTTCTCACACTGTTAAACCCAGTCATCATTAGATTCCCATGGGCAGGAATGCCAAGTTTGCTAGTATATAAAAGAATTTAGATAACTTGTCTCTTTTCTTGAAAATAGAATGATTTAAAACCCAAGGAAAACCATGTTAATGCCTGAAAAATTCTGATTCCTGACAAATTCTGGTTTCAGAAGAGTTTATTTTTATTTTAACCATTATTATTTGTTAACAACGAATAGATCTGATATATCTTACTGTTTTACATTTTCTTTAATTATGGAATACACATTTATATTAAATAGCTCACTTTTCTCAATGTGTATATATATATGTATATATATATATATATATATATATCCATAAGAAGAAACCTCTGACAATATTAGAGTAACTAATACTGTATTTTCCTTCCTGCTATAAACAACTATAGAACAGGATAAAATATATGGAAGAGCTCTTTCAGATATTCAACAAGAGTCTGCATATGACTGTGATCTTGAAAGAAAGGAAGTAAATCAACTGAGCCCTGCGAGAACCCTGGATTTCTTCCTAGAGGTACTTTCAGAATAAAGTATAAGGAAGCAGAAAACAAGTAAACTATCACGTCCTCTCTGAGTTGAAGAAATAGAGACTAGAATTCAGGGAGGCTGAAGCAGCTAAGATTTATGGGGCATAGCATTAAAAAAGAAGAAACTGTCCAGAAAAAAGAAAAAAAAATTTTTTTAGATATGTATATAAAGATTCACTGGTCTGCTGCTGAACATTAAGCTATGCTTATACAAGATAAAACCCTACGAACCTAGGCTGACAACTACCAAGTCACTGTCTGAAGCCAAACAATTGCCAGAATTCGTGTAGGCCTGGGAGATGATTGAGTTCTGACAAGCTAGAATGGAAAGTCCCCATTGAACATCTGAGGCATTCAGTACACACCCCAGAAGACCATGCCTTAGAAGTAGGACTAAACCAGCTCTAGAACATGAGCTACTCTAGATTTGCCCTATCAAAACTTTAAACAATCCTCAAAAGGATCAAACTGAACAGCAGGTGACTTAACTGCCTAGGAGAACAAAGCCCAGCAACCTTTAAAAGAAAACAGTGAAAGCCAGATACCCAGCAACATAAAATTTACGACCTTCAGCACCCAATCAAAAACTACTAGGCATGCCCTCAGAAGCAGGAATATGGGATCTAAAACCAGGAGAAAAATCAGTCAATAAACATGGAACCAGAAGTGGAGAAAATGGCAAAGAAATTTTAACCAGTATTATATATAAATATGGTCAAAGGAAAACATAAACATGATGAGGAGAAAAACTACAATATACAAAATGAGAAATGTTCTGTATAATAAAGATTCATTAGGTGGGATTAATAGGAATTTAGGCACTGTAGGAGAAAATATCAATGAATTTGTAGACATAGAAATAGAAGTTACCAAACTGAAGCTCAGAGGGAGAGACTGACAAGAAGTTAACCAAACATCAGTGACCCAAGGGGCAATATAAAGCAGCCACACATATAGATGGAGTCCCAGAAAAGAGGAGAAAAAAGACTGGAGGAGAAATTTTTGAAGAAATTTTTTCCGGGTTACATGAAAACGACAAATCAAAAGTTCAATGTCTCCTAAGCAGGATTTCATAAAGAAAACCACACTGAGGCACTTCATAATCAAGTAATAAGGAGAAAAAAATTTAAGCCACCCTATATAGAGGGGAACAAAGATAAGAATGATCACAGACTTCTCAGAAATAACATAAGCCAGAAGATACTGGAATAGCATTATTAAAGTTCTGAAAGGTGGGGGTGGGGGGAGCTGTCAGCCCAGAATTTTATATCCAGCAAAATGCCTTGCAAAAATGAAAGCAAACCACAGTCATTTTGAACAACTAAAAGAAAGCTGAGAGAATTTGAACTACGATAATTTGAATTGCTCCTGAACTACAAAAAATATTGAAGGAACATTTTTAGACCAAAGGAAACTAATTCCTGATGAAAACATTAAAAAAAAAAAAGTAGGAGAGAGAAGCAGTATAGTCTGTATGGTGATGACAGGATTTGGAATCCTGACACTGCTACTTATAGAGTATTTGTTTCCTCATCTGTAAACTGTGGATAGTTATGCCTTCATCACAAAGGTATTGCAAAGATTCGGTGAAATAAGGTAGTCAAAGCACTTAGCAAAGTGACTGGAACATACTAAGCACTCAACAAATCACAGATATTAATGTTTTGTTAGTATTTATTAAATGTACCAGGACATGACTGTTAATAACTCTTGATGAATACTTCTGCACAAAGCAACATATACATAAAAAAGAGAAAGGCTGCTTGACATTAAGCTTTATAATTTATCTTAAAAACAGGTACGTGATTAAATATCTTAGTATTATTAGTGCTTTGCAGTGTAGGAAACCGAGAAGAGATGAGATATTGCAATACAAGTTACCAAGAACAGTTCATAGGTGAGAGGGGAAGATTCTCCACTTCCAGATGAAAAACCCAATCTTGTTGGTTTGTAATAAAAAATCTCATCATATTTCTGACTATTAGGTAAATTTTGGCCTTTCATTGTACATCCAAAAGAGCTATTAAAAAATAACTATTTATAATTTTTTTCTTGATTCTTAACATTGTTTCATGAGGAGTCATTAGGAGAAAAAATTATTAAGTAGCTATGTAGGTTTATGGTTCTACAAAATAACTGATGCAATGGATATTCTCAAGGATACATGTGGAAAAATAAGGAAACAAATTATCTAAATTCTAAGTAAATACAAGAGTGGGTCAAATAAACCTATAAACAAAGCCTAGCATAGTAATGACTGTAGTATGAATGGAACCCAACTGCCTGGGTCCAATTCCTAGTCCACGCTCTATAAGCAGCGTGGCCTTGGGAAGCTATGTAACCTTTCTCTCATCTTTCAAATGGGGGAAACAACATTATCTATCTCATAGGGTTGTTGGAGGATTCAATCAGTTAAGGGGTAATATGTATGGCATGCAAGCATTTGCTGCTATATTATATAAGCAGTGATGAGAGCCTTAAAGAAAAGTTACAGGCACTACTTACTAATAGTGACACTGTATACATTCATTTCCTGAATGTCTTTCCAGTTTGAAGTTGCTTTCAAACTGCCTAGGGGTAAAAAATCATTGCCACTAGTATTACTCCTAGCATTTTAACATGAAATATCAGTTTAATTTGTTTGTGAAGAAAGGAATGCTCGTTCCAGTGTAAAGTCCCTAGAAGCTCAAGACAGCACCTGCAGTGCAGCGACTACTAATGTACAAAGAAGACAATCCCCATCCAATGGTAGTAGCAAGCTCTGCTCTAATCTTTCAGCTGAACAAACAAAACCCAGGATTTAGTTATTTTCCCAGAAACTAGATAAACAGTCACTTCCTTTTTAGTGTCTCTTTTTAAACTAAGAAGGTCCACATCTCTCCTAATCATCACTTCACTTTGTATTTCTATTTTAAAAGTTGCTTTTTCTAGATTTTTGCTATTTTAGGCCAATAAAAATGTTATAGGCAAATACAGTATGCTCTTTAAATAATATATGAATGTAAGTAATATGCAGTTGTTTATATATAAATCTTAAAGCACAAATTAACCCAACAATCTATTTGGAGTCAGTGGTGCACTGTTAGACTTATTTGGTTGTATGGACAGAAACCCATTCACTAAAGATATTGGAACTGGAATAGGCTTAGAAATCATCAAAAATGTGGATAGCTCTGCAGATAGGCTAGTTTATACAGTCTCTTTCAAAAACCACATGGTTTCTCCCTGTTTCATGATGTCTCTGTTTCTCTCTGCACATCTCATCTATTCTTTTTATTACTACCTGACTCCTGCCTTCTGATAGTTTTCATTCCCTTAAAACTTTTACTTATACATAAGCCACTATGGGCTTTATCTTACTTTATCTCTGAATTAACCACTTGGTTTAAATCATATTGTCTTCCTTGTTCAAATCACCACTCCCACTGCTACTCCATGTATGGGGTCCATGAGTGGAGCAGCTTTCATCAGAAAGAGTGTGAGCAATTAGGCATGAGAAATATATCTAGCAAATATACTCGAAGAAAATAGGCCATGTCCAGACAACATTCTGTAATGGATACTGTTTACCTGGTCTGTCCACTCTGAGAACTAGGGTCTTGAATGCAAATGCTGGTTGAATTCATGTTGGTCAGATATTTGATAGGATTATTTTTAGAATAAGACTTAATAAATGCATCAGAATGGTTCAAGTTCAGAATTACTGAAATCATACCTTGAAACAAATTATAAACAATTCATTAAACAGAAAATTTAAATCTAAGTATAGATGCAAGCAATAGCTGCAATTAATATATTCACATAGCTACAAAATGGTCCCAGGCTCATTAAATAATCTATTCCTGAAACCTTGAGTCCTTTGGGCTCTGTAAAATTTTTGCATACTGTCATATTTCTTTTGCCATTATTATGATGGTGTGCTTTCTGCTGATTCACACTGACATCCCTAAAAGTTCCTATTAGGCTGACCACCTCCATGTATCTGGGCTATGTTAACTGAAGTATATCCTTAATCTCTGAGATGGCAATTTCTTAACCAACTGAGCCACCCAGGCGCCCCTGAGATGGCAATTTCTTAACAGTTGCCCTTTAAGCTTTAATTTTATGAATTATATGCTTCTCTAGATATTTAATTCCCTGTTCATTAATGCAGAGAACCATGCAAATGATGCAGGTATGCCAACTGCCACATGCCTTCTTCCTCATGTTGCTGTGAAATACATGTCCCTAAATTGTTTGGTTTTGTTTTTTAATTTTATAAATTATAATTTTAATTTATATCTTTATTCTACTATAGTTCAAACTTACAAAAAACTTGCAAAACCTGTACAAAAGAACTCCCAAATTCCTTCATCCAGATTACCAAATTGTTAACATTGTACCACATATATAATATTGATATATATATCATATATATGTTGATATGTTGATATATATATGATATATATAACATTATATATATTTATTCACATATACATATATATATATATATATATATATATACATTCATTCATTCATATAGATTCATTCATACTCCTAACAATGAACATTTCAAGCATTTTGTCTTTTTCTTGGCTATCACATAATATTGCAACACCATCCTTCTTACATGTCTCTTTTTATACATGTACGAGAGTTTTTCTAGGACAGCAGTTCTCAAAATATAGTTCACAGACCTCTGGGGGTCCCCAAGTGTTCATGAGGTTAAAATTATTTTCATAGTAACACAAAGATATTGTTTGCCTTTGTCACAGTGTTGATATTTGTACTAAAGGTACAAAAGCAATGGTGGAAAGCATTGCTAGTGATTTTTCAAAGCACTGACAACAAAAGTACTAGTCATCATTATATTCTTCACTCCCATGTACTTGCAGGTTTTTGAGTGCCAGTTTCTTTTTATAATGTCTTGATAAAACTTTAATTTTATTAATTGTATTTTTAATCATTTCATTTATTAATAAATTTATTAGATCTCAACCCTTGAGTACACATCTTTTTTAATATTCTGCTCAATGAAATAAGAAGGAAACATGAAGTAAGGTGGTTACCTCAAGAAAAAGTGGCTATGCGATTGTTTGATAGAAGAGTGGAGCTAGGTGTTCATTTCAAGGAACATCATTTTCATTTGAATGAATGACTAATTCAGACTCAGATATTTGACAAACTTGGATATTTGAACAAATAGAGTTTGTGACTTTGGGGAAAACAACTGACTGTATTTGTTTCCCATGCTAAAACTTGAAATTTCAAGTGAAATTTAGAATTTTGGAGAACTTGTATCTGCCACCATAAGCTTGACAGCTTACCAATGTCTGAAGACTTTTCTGATAAGCTATGTAATGATATTAATGACTGTAATATTTCATATGGTGTAATAAATGCAATAATATTTGGAATATCTACAAAACTCAGTGAATGTATATTTTCCAAATGACTAATACATGATGTTACACAATCATGTATGGGTCAAAGAAAGAGCCCCTGAAAGTTAAGATAGGGTGACAGAATTAATAAAAAACAAGACTCATCTATATGCTACCTATAAGAGACTTATTTCAGACTTAAAGACACATGCAGATTGAACGTGAGGGACAGAAAAGCATTCATCATAGAGATGGAAATGGTAAGAAAGCTGGGGTAGTAATACTTACATCAGACAAAACAGACTTTAAAACAGACTGTACCAAGGGGCACCTGGGTGGCTCAGTCGTTAAGCATCTGCCTTCGGCTCAGGTCATGATCCCAGCGTCCTGGGATCGAGCCCCGCATCGGGCTCCCTGCTCGGCGGGAAGCCCGCCTCTCCCTCTCCCACTCCCCCTGCTTGTGTTCCCTCTCTCGCTGTCTTTCTCTCTGTCAAATAAATAAAATAAAATCTTTAATAAAAAAAAAACACACTGTACCAAGAGACAGAAAAGGCCTATGTAACAATAAAGGGAACAATCCAACAAGAAGACATAACACCTGTAAATATTTATGCACCCAACATGGGAGCACCCAATACATAAAGTGGCTAATAATAAATATAAAGGAAATAATCAATAGTAATACAATAATAGTAGGGGACTTTAATACCCCATTTATATAAATGGACAGATCATCCAAACAGAAAGTCAGTAAGGAAACAGTGGCTTTGAATGACACATTGGACCAGATGGATCTAACAGATATATTCAGAACATTCCATCCTAAAACAGCAGGATACACATTCATTTCAAGTGCACATGGAGCATTATCCAGAATAGATCATCTTAGGACACAAAACAAGTCTCAATAAATTCAAAAAGATTGAAGTCATAGCAAGCATCCTTTCTGACCACAATGCCATGAAACTAGAAACCACAAGAAAAAAGCGAGAAAGAACACAAATACATGGAAATTAAATAACATGCTACTAAAATAAATAAATAAATAAATAAATAAATAAATAAATAACATGCTACTAAACAATGAATGGGTCAACCAGGAAATCAAAAAAATACATAGAGACAAATGAAAATGTAAACACAATGATCCAAAATCTTCGGGATACAGCAAAAGCAGTTCTAAGAGGGGAGTATATAGCAATACAGGCCTACCTCAAGAAACAAAAGAAATCTCAAATAAACAGCCAAACTTTACCCTAAATGAACTAAGAAAAAGAAGAACAAACAAGACCCAAAACTAGGGGCACCTGGGTGGCTCAGTCAGTTAAGTGTCTGCCTTCTGCTCAGGTCGTGATCGCAGGGTCCCAGGTTGGAGCCCTGCATCAGGCTCCTTGCTCAGTGGGGAAGCCTGCTTCTCCCTCTCCCACTGCCTGATGCTCTCCCTGCTTGTGCTCTCTCTGTCTGTCAAATAAATAAATACATAATAAAGACCATATACAAAAGACCCACAGCTAATATAATCCTCAATGGGGAAAAACTGAGCGCTTTTCCCCTAAGGTCAGGAACAAGACAAGGATGTTCACGCTCACCACTTTTATTCATCACAGTACTGGAAGTCCTAGCCACAGCATTCAGAAAAGAAAAAGAAAAAAAAAAAAGGCATCCAGATTATTAAGGAAGAAATAAAACTCTCATTATTTGCAGATGACATAATATACATAGAAAACCCTAAAGACTCCACCAAAAAACTACTAGAACTGAAAAATAAATGCAGTTAAGGTTGCAGATAAAAAATCAATATACAGAAATCCATTGCATTCCTATACAGTAATAATAAAGTAGCAGAAAGATATTAAGAAAACAAAGTACATTTACATTTACAATTGCACCAAAATCCCATTTATAACTGCACCAAAATTAATAAACTACCTAGGAATAAACTTAACCAAGGAGGTGAAAGATCTGTACTCTGAAAACCATGAAACACTGATGGAAAGAATTGAAGATGACACAAAGAAATGGAAAGATATTCCATGCTCATGGATTGGAAAAACAAATATTGTTAAAATGTCCACACTACCCAAAGCAATCTACAGATTTAATGTAATCCCTATCAAAATACAAGCAACATTTTTCACAGAACTAGAACAAATTAACCTACAATTTATATGAACCATAAAAGACCCCAAATAAACAAGCAATCTTGAAAAAGAAGAACAAAACTGGAGGTATTACAATCCCAGATTTCAGGATATACTACAAAGCTGTTGTAATTAAAATAGTATATAACTGGCTTAATAATAGATACATAGATCAACAGAACAGAATAGAGTCCAGAAATAAACTCACAATTATATGGTCAATTAATCTTCAACAAAAGAGACAAGAATATGCAATGGCAAAAAGTCTCTTCAACAAATGGTTTTGGGAAAAATGGAGAGCTACATGCAAAAAAAAGAAACTGGACCACTTTTTTTTACACCATACACAAAAATAAATTCAAAATGGATTAAATACCTAAATGTGAGATTTGAAACCATAAAATTCATAGAAAAGAGCACAGAAAATAATTTCTCTGACATCAGCTGTAGCAACATTTTTCTAGATATGTCTCCTGAAGCAAGGGAAACAAAAGCAAAAATAAACCATTGGGACTATATCAAAATAAAAATCTTCTGCACAGTGAAGGAAACAATCAACAAAGCTAAAAGACAACCTACTGAATGGGAGAAGATATTTGCAAATGACATATCTGATAAAGGGTTAGTATCCTAATTATATAAAGAACTTATACAACTCAACACCAAAAACCCCCACAAATAATACAATTAAAAATGGGCAAAAGGCATGAACAGACATTTCTCCAAAGAAGACATACAGATGGCCAACAGAAACATGAAAAGATGCTCAACATCACTAATCAATCATCAGGGAAATGCAAATCAAAACCAGAATGAGATAATCACCTCACACCTATCAAAATGGCTAAAATTAAAAAAAACAACAACACAAGAAACAACAAGTCTTGACAAGGATGTGGAGAAATGGAAACCCTCATGCACTGTTGGTGGGAAAGCAACCTGGTGCAGACCCTGTGGAAAACAGTATGAAGATTCCTCAAAAAATTAAAAATAGAATTACCAGACTGTCCAGTAATTCCACTACTGGGTATTTACCCAAAAAACATGAAAACACTAATTCAAAAAGATATATGCACCCCTATGTTTATTGCAGGATTATTTACAATAGTCAAATCATGGAAGCAGCACAAGTGTCCATTGATAGATGAATGGATAAGGGTATGGCATATATACATATGTATATATATAATGGATATATAATGGAATATTACTCAGCCATAAAAAGAATGAAATCTTGCCATTTACAACAACATGGATGGTTCTAGAGACTATAATGTTAAGTGAAATAAGTCAGTCAGAGAAAAACAAATACAACATGATTTCACTCATATGTAAAATTTAAGAAACAAAACAAACAAAGAAAAAAGAGATAAACTAAAAAATAGACTCTTAACTGTATTGAACAAATGGTTACCAGAGTGGAGGTGGGTAGGGGGTTGGGTGAAATAAGTGAAGGGGATTTAGAGTACTAATCATGATGAGCACTCAATAATGTATAGAATTGTTGACTCACCACATTGTACACCTGAAACTAATATAACACTGTATTTTAACTATACTGGAATTAAAAGATATATATTTTTAAAAGAGTGTAAGGAGCTTCAGAGACCAAAAAGTTTATAGACTGCTTCTGCAGGCTATATATGTCTGGAAATAAACTGGTGACACTGTACACTATGTGTAGCTTCAGTATTACTCATCAATGTCAAATTCTCCCCATCCAATCTTGAATTACTGTAACTCATCTACATCTGCAAGTTGAGAGATGATAGCTTAATTGAATTATCATAATGCTTTCTTGGCACAGACCAATTAGTTATTAAACAGAAACTGTTTAGGTAAATTTTGGATACTATTTAAGACAGCTTTAAAATAATTCCGTCCCACTAAATGCCATACAACTTTATTATTAAATTAAAAAATTCAAATAGGTTCAAGGCTTTTTGGATAAGTATACAGGTTAAATGTATCCAGAGATGTTAAATTTCATTACACTATTTTATTAATAATTAAGTCAAACAGGTATTCTAGACAACCAATAAATTGAAAATACTATATATTCCTCCTGTGTAGCTACAATATATAATTATTCAGGGAGGCTATGCACTGATTAAAAGAGGTGCAATGATTAAAAGCATGTGGTCTATTACCATGTAAAATAGGTTTGGGATTAATTTTACAACTGTTTGATATTTAAAATGAGTGTGTAATTCAGTATATTAAAGAATTCTTATGTATATACAATAGGAAATGATTTTAGATTTCTTAACATTAAAATATAATGCAAGAAGGAGGTAGAAAGAAATTATATTAATTCTCCCAGAGCAAGACATTATAATAAGCTGAATCATACAATTTTTAATTTTAAATTTATGAGTTAAAAAGAATGAAAGCCCTTGGGACTAGATGGAATAAGATAAGATTACAATCCCAACAGGGAACTTTTGGAGATCTTTTCTACAGACATCTTATCATCAAGACCTCATGAAAGAAATGGCCTTTCAATCACATCTTCTGAAGTCATAGAGAATTTTATCATGTCTCGTGTATAATGAAATGTTAATGTGATTTTTCTTAACTGATACAATTCTAAGTGAGTGATTCATTTTCAACACCAGTTCTCACTCATTATATGACTGATTTAATTTGGTACTTATAATTAGAACCTGTTTTTCAAAATGGCAACTGAATCTATAGGAGTAATGAACCTTCTCATTTATAGGAGGAGTTTTCTTTAGAGAGTAATAGTCACTGGACTCTGTATTCATTGAACTAAACTTTAGGCAGATATAGAAAAGGGTTTATAGATAATCCTTAATTCATTGGAACCCTTTTCCTTAGTCTTCCCACCTCTAACTCCACTTCAGGTTCAGAAATTACACGAAAATATTTTAAGTATTGTTCTATGTGAAAATTTTATTCATTAAGGTATTTATAGTAGTGGGAATATATATATATGTTTACCTCTATAAACTGCCTAAAGTACTGGCAGAGATATGTGTTAGCTAGACATGTTCATCGTAAATTGGGACCTGAGATTGCACCCAGAGAAAAATTATCTAGCATTCAAAGACAAACTATCCATTCAGGATGCCCAGAGCGCAATGCAGACAGATGAGAGGGAAGTTTCCACACACACACACACAAATGAAGGAATGCCTCCACCCCACCCCTTTTCTTCAAGTTCAGTCTTGCAGGTTTATAGTTCAGGTTTGCAGCCATGGCCTCAGAAATCACACACACACACACACACACACACACACACACACACACACAACTGAAGAAATTAAAACATTCAAGAAGCCACCCAACCTGGAAAGTTTCAGAGCTCACCTCCTATGGAATTCTGTGACGGACCAACTATTGACAAGTCGACCTATAAGCCTAGAAAAGCTGCTTAAACTGTCATCTGTGGTTCTGGCCATACTGCAACAAGGCTGAGTAACCAAGAGCTAGAAAAGAGGTTGAAATACTTCCCCTCTCCTTCTCATCTCTTTTTTTATTCTCTGGGTAAATAGAAGTAGAAGAAGGTTAAAAAATCTTTTTTAAAATGTCATTGCCCTTGTTCTACTTCGCATCTTAAAATAATCTTGAAGAGGGCGCCTGGGTGGCTCAGTTGGTTAAGCGACTGCCTTCGGCTCAGGTCATGATCCTGGAGTCCCGGGATCGAGTCCCGCATCGGGCTCCCTGCTCGGCGGGGAGTCTGCTTCTCCCTCTGACCCTCCCCCCTCTCATGTGCTCTCTCTCTCTCATTCTCTCTCTTTCAAATAAATAAATAAAATCTTTAAAAAAAATAATCTTGAAGAAATAATATTCATTATGGAGGAAATGATAAGAAACCTGGAATACTCTGTGTAGTATCTTGATATTCAGAGCTCAGTTTCAACATCTCCATTCAGGAGCCATTCTTGACCACCCAACCACTCTCTATCGCATCATCCTATACTAGTTCTCTGCAGAGAAGGTATCATCATTTGATAGTGTCCTTGTTTATTTGTTAGACAGTAAGATTAGTGTAGACCTTATAAATGCAGATCCTGAGTCAGGCTGCCTGAATTGGAATTCTGGTCTTCCAGCTTAATAGCTGTGGGCAAAGCTCTATGTCTCAGTTTCTTCCTCTGAAAATTGGAATAATAATTTTACCTACATCACAGGATTTGAGAGATGACTGCACTAATTAATAAAAGTAAAGTTCTAGCTTAGAGGCAGGCACAGAGTGAACACTTGATAAATGTGAGCTTTCATTCTTTGGTGTCCGTGCCCCCATCACTTGTGTGCTTTGGTAACCATTACCTAGAATGCTGCCTGGAGCACACACGAGACTTTCAATAAATATGTTATTAATTAATGAGTTTCCATCAGGGTTTTGAGATTTAAACACAACTCAATAGACTTTAAGATGTCCTGGACTGATGAAATCGCAAACTCAATAGTGCACAATAAGTATTAAGCCTCAACCAACTATGATGGCCAAGAATACTGACTCTACTCTTCCTTGCTTTAGTTGCTGAGAAATTATCCTAGTAGTTTTCTACTCCCTATACTCTACATACCTGATAACCTCATTTCCTGTTGTTATGTGTGATTGAGTCACTCACAACTAATTGGTCACCTTGGAATCTACCTTGGAAGTCTTTCTGTCTTTAGTCTCCCTCACATTTTCTCTTGGAGTTACTTCTCTATGCATCATGACTATTTCCACTATTATCTTCCCTGTAAAAAGAAAAAATCCTAATTATCAGACTCATGCTAAAATGCCCCAGAACTATTAGAAGATGTGTAAGTGAGTTGCTGGAGGGGAGGTGGGTGGGGAGATAGGGTAACTGGGTGATGGGCATTAAGGAGGGCACTTGATGTAATGAGCACTGGGTATTATATGCAACTGATGAATCACTAAATTCTACCCCTGAAACTAATAATATACTATATGTTAACTAAATTGAATTTAAATAAATTTTTTTTAAAAAAAGAAGGTATATGAGTGAATAATTTACCCAGACAAGCCCTCAGTATGCCCTGAGCTGCCTTCAAATCTAAGTTGCCATTTTTTTAGTCAGTTAAACCAGGCAGGTATAATTCCAAATTAGATCAAGGGCTCAAATGGAATAAAAACCATTGTTGAAAATGGATCCATCTTCTCAAATAACCAGACTCAAAATAATCACATTACCATTCCTTCTCCATATTCTAGTGACTATGAAATACCTTATTCACTGGTAGACTTGATTGAAGGGTCATGTCTTCATTCAGATCAAAGATTGTGTAGGGGGGATTTATTGCATAGGTGTGTTCAAGAGGGTCTAAGAAGACACAGGAATGTGGGGTTGGCATAAGCCCAAGGAAGCTCTAGGTGCTTCCATTGATAGAGGGGAAAGTGACAGAAAATTGTGGGGAACAACAGAGACCACAAAATCCTTGAAAGGAAATGGAACCAGGATAGAAGAAGCTTGGATCTTGTTAGGAAAATAAGTCAGCTGGAAATAATTGCATCACTAAAACTTCATAACCTTAAATGAATGTACAATGCTATTACCACTCTGTAAGGACCAGGGGGCACTTCTCACAGCAGCTGTCAACATCTCCTACACTCTGGGCTTAATTCTTTCCTGGACCCTTCCTTAATCAGCTTGAAATTTGTTTAACAGATATTTACAGAAAGCCCACTATGGACCAGGCACTATCCTAATCACTTGGGATACAGTGGTGAGCATAAATAGACACAATCTTGCCAAACAGAGCTCACAGTTTGATGGGAGAGATTGAGACTACATCTGTCAACCAACCACCCAATCACATATAAAACTGAAGCTGTGCTACTGCTACGAAGAAGAAGGAAATGGTATTCTAAGAGCAAACAATAGGGATTGGGCTGATTAGGGAAGACTTACCTGGACAAGCAAAACTTCATCTTAAGACTGAAGGAAGAATAGTTGTTAAGGGGGTGAAAATGGGGGTAGAGTAGGTGGACTTATGGGCTGAAAGAATTCGTGCAAATGTCCTGTGGCAAGGAGATCACATGGAGTACAAGGGCCTGAAAGAAGGCTAGGTTCACTGAAGACAAGAAAGGAACAGAGTATGATGCATGTGATGAGTAGGGAAGATGTGGAGGGACTAGATTATTCAGGGCCCTGTCAGGGTCTTGTTAAGGAGTTTTGCTTTATTCTAAGAGCAATAGGAAGCCTTGAAGAGTAATATTGAACTTCTACCACACGATCCCACCATCATCCCATCTGGCACTTTGTGTATTCAGTGCAACATAATATTGGACTAAATCTGGTGAAAAAGTAAGAAAGCAATTAGTGGGATCTGAACAAGTTGAAATTAGAAATCCCTAATCAAGATTCCTGTAGACAATGGGAAGGCACAAGAATGAACCTGAAGCTCAAGGCAAAATTCTGTGGATCAAAGCCGCTTGGATGTTATTTCTGGATAAAATCCATAGAGTTCCCACAAATCACACCTCCCAGGCCTCCCTTCTCCCAACCATTTAGTTATTTGAGGATTTTCTTATGTTCCGGCCCTTTGAATGTCCATCACAATTGCAGAAGTAAAATGAATGGTAGTAAGAAATTGATTTAAGGTCTTCCCTAGGGTAAAATAATGATTCATTGACGTTTGTAGCATTTTATTGTAAGTGTGGTGGAAATGATTATTATCTTTAATGGTTAACTGAGTAATTGATTATTGATAAATGAGTACTCTATTCAAGCCAGGATCCATCTTACATCACCTGGAAAAGGATGATGTTCCTACTCTTTTAATGACCATTAAGTGGTAAATAAGGAAGTGAAAATGTTTCATAACTTACATATTAAGTATCTTTGGTCATTTAACCACCTCTACAATGAGAGCAATAAGGCAGCTGGGGGTAGGTAGCTGACTTAAGGAAAGATCAATGACTGTTTTTCAGAGTTTTATTGAAAGTGCATTATAGATTGTCTTGCTTTTAACATTATTACTTCATTGAATAACGATATATGAATAGGCTTGGGGAAAAATTAGAATACAGCTATGCAAGGTTATCTGTGTGACAGGATGAGAATTACATATAAAATGGCCTCCAGAGGAAATTTTAATCCCCCCCCCACTCTCTCTGCAAGTGGGGTTGGCCATTGGGAAAACAACAAAATGAATGAAGTTTGTCTTTGTGCTGCATCCACCACCTTTTTGCTGTGTACCCCTGTTTATCCTCCCATGTCCTTTCACAGTTACCCACCTAAACCTCTATGTTGTCCTCTTACTACCCAGAGTTCACCCCCACAAATAATGGCCACATCCCACTAAGGCTTATAATTCACGCAAGCTTCCCATGTGTCATAATGATCTCTTCTGCAATCACAATTCTCTATTCTAACTCCCATTCCTTCAGTATTTTGATTTCAGCCAAGCTTTAAGAAGAAAGCAATGCAATTTGACTAATTTATACTACTTCCTATTTAATCTGCTTTGTGCGGGCTTCATTTCAATAAAAATGCCAATGTCATATTTAATACATTTTCAATAAGAAGACTTTCAGGTGGTTTAGCATAGTGATATAAAGTTTCTTGGGACTACATATAGGGGCAAGGTGAGGAGAACATAGGTGCACTAAGTATTCCTGAAAGTGGTTATCAGAGGTAGAATTAAATGGTGATCTTGAAGTCCAACAGAGCTGGGTTCAAATCCTGGCCCTCTATCTTACTAGCAGGGCCACTTCTAAGCCTGAGATTATCTCTAAAGTGGGTATCATGGTCTCCTGAGATTAGAATGGGTAGGAAAGGGGCGTCTGGATGGCTCAGTCATTAAAGTGTCTGCCTTCAGCTCAGGTCATGATCCCAGGGTCTTGGAATCGAGCCCCACATCGGGCTCCCTGCTCAGTGGGGAGCTTGCTTCTCCCTCTCCCACTCGCCCTGCTTGTGTTCCCCCTCTCCCTATCTCTCTCTGTCTGTCAAATAAATAAATAAAATCTTTTAAAAAAATGGGTAGTAAAAAGAACCAAATTATCACTAACATTTTTACATGGACAAATGAGTTACCAAGGCATCTAACTAAGGACCAGCGTGGACCACCAATAATCTTCTGATTTTTCCTCATAATCCCAAGGAAGAATTGAGTGGGCTAACCAAGAACTTCATAAGGAAGAAAAGGCTTGCCTGGACTTGGAATATCTGAACATGACTATCCACAAAACAACAGCCTCTGACCCCAAGTCTAATCTGAAACTTAGCTTGAGATCTATGAACTTTTTTAGGCATTCTCTTTCCTTTGGCCTCGACTCCAAAAGCAAGAGCATTAGTCCTAACCTATTAACACTTCAAGATAATTTGAGAGCTCATTTAATATCCGGATATTTATGTAAACCACAGAATGATTCTAGGTGAAGTAGGATAATTTCATGTTTATAAATCATGATGATACAATCACCAAAAGGCCAATTTCTTTGAGATACTTTCTCTTACACTAGTATCCAGCACATTTTCACCTAAGATGCCTTCTGATACTTTAAAATCTGCAGCATTTCCTATTTACCTAGGCCCTAGCAAGTAAAAAAATCTTACTGCCTCCTGTCCTTTCCTTCTCCTAATCCTAAACTCAGCAGCAATGACTATGTCTTTGGTGTTTACTTTACCTTTCAATCACTCTTGGAGCCCATGGTAAAAAATGAGATAGTTTGATTGGAGTTGGAAAATATTGATTTAGTACATTTCTCTAAGACCATTTCTAGACGAAAAAAATATTTATAATTTAATGTTCCAAATATACCATCTTTTTTAAAAGTGAGAGGAGGCAGAATCTAGCCATAAATTCATTACTTCTAACCCTTGACCCCAAAGCTTCAAGCCATTCATATATCATATAGAAGAGTCAAAGTTCAGAGTCCCTTTAAATCATACATAGCAGTTACTCTCTTAATAGTCTATTGAAAAGAGCCACCAATCTACTTTAAATGAAAGAAGTCCATATTTACCACAGCCCCACTGCTGTGCAGTTTCTTCACTAAAGCAGGAAAAATGCATAGAGAAAGCTGGAGGACTGAGAATTTTAGCAGTTGTGGAGAGAGTGGATACAGGTATTGCATTAGGTAATTGTATAACACTGCATTTCCCTCATAGTATTTACCCAAGGCAGTGGTATTCAAATTGTGCCCTCTCTAGCCAAAGGATTCTGTAGAGCTATCCAATGCAAGACCCAGGGGAAGGCGAAGCAATGAGGTTTAGGGGATATCCTACAACTAAAGCAACTCTACTTTTATCATCTCTCATCCATATATAAGATCATGCTAGGAAAAATAAGAGTTTTATTTCTAAAAAAGCATTTGAGACTCATTAGTATAAGGTTCTAGAGGATTATTTGTTTGCCTCAGTAGCCAAAAAATAAAGAGAAAAGATATGTCTGATGTTCAATGAAAAATCTTTATAAATTACTCTTCTCTGGCTATCAAAGATGAGATGATGAAAATCATATAAAAATAGCTATGTTATATCAAGTGCTTATCATGTTCCTAGGACTATATTAAGGACTTCACATTGATAAATTTCACAACAACACAAAAAGGCAGGTTGCATTGATCTCCATTGTGCAAGTAGGAAAGCCCTGGCTCTGAGAAGCTAAGCTGTGTCCAAGGTTACACAGTCAGAAAGGAATTAACAGGGTAGGATAACTACTGAAACAACCTCAAATTCTCAATGGCTTAACACAGAGGTTTATGGCTTATTCACATATCAGTTCAATGAAGGAATTAGGTAGATAGTCTTCCACTGTGTGATTCAGGGACCCAGGCTTCTTCAATCTTGTGACACATTTTCTAGAACTTCAGAGGCCTCTGCTGGAGTTCTGCATCTGGTCACCAGACAGGTAACAGAGAATAGAGTATTGTAGAGGAGGTTTTTTAAGGCCAGACCTAAAGAATACATAACTTCTGCCCATATTCCTTTGATCAGAACCAATCACAAGGCTGTGTCCAGCTCTAAGGGAAGTTGGAAGATGTAGTCTGGCTATATGCCCAAGAAGAAAAGGAAATTGGTTACTTGCCAGTATCTACCACAATGATAGGGCCAGGATTCAAACTCAGGAGCTTCAAATCTTCCAGAACCCACTACAGTGTGGAATTAACTTGTCTCCAAACATAAAAAAAGCTTTATGAATTGTGACCTCTAAGGTCATCATTTCAGATTCTGAAGCATTGCACATGCACATTCACTCATTTATTCATTCAAAATGTATTAAACACCTACTATATACCAGGCAGATATTCATTCATTCATTTATACAACATTTATTGAGCACTCAGTGTTTGCCAGGCTAATAGTTGGGATAGCAGCAATAAGTAAGACAGAAACAATCCCTGCCGAAATGGAACTGACATGTAAATGACTTGAATTGTATTTTTCACATAAGGCCCTTTACTACTTTCTACAAAAATCCTGCACCACCACATGCTTTGTGCCCTTTCAGCTTCTTCTGTTTAGCTTCAATGCAATTCAATGGGAATACAGGAAAATACATGTTTTCTATTGGGGATATATGTTGAAATTCCCTTGAAAAGGCAGAGATCTTACTGTATCTGTCTTCGTACCTCTGGTACCTAACACAGTATCTGGCATGTAAATAAATGCTGGTGTCATAGACAGAGCAGTAGACTAGGAACTGTGAGGTTTAAGTTTTGTTCTTGTTCTGTGGCTCACTTCATGTATCACTTGAGAGTGTTTCCTCACTGCAAAGTGAAACACTTGGAACGAAAGTTTTTCAGGTCCCTTCCATCTCTAAAACATAAGTTTAACATTTGGAAGACATGTGATCTAGTGGAAACTACATGAGACCAGGGGTGGGGGTGGTCAGTAGATGTGGGTTATAGCTCTGGTTCTCCAGTTCCTTGGAGAAGTCACCCCAGATCTCTGGTTCTCAGTCCATTTACTGGTAAACAAATGATTTTGAAGATTAAGAGTATCCTTTCAAATTTTAGTTCTAATATTCTATTAGTATCTATATTACTAATGTTAGGCACCAAAAGATCAGGTTTCTGCTTAAGAATTTCATTTCTTAATTCTAAACAAGGACCCCCAAAGATCTGATAAAAGCAGAACTTCTTCTATGTGTAGCAGGAGTAATTTTCTCTCCCTACCTGATCATATCAAGCATCTTTTTCTTTTCTCCTAAATTCACAACCATCCTGGTTTCAACTACTTGGCTTGGTACTGAGTTACTCCCTATTTAGCTTAGTTTACTTGGCTAATTCATTACTTAATAGCTGCATTACTCTGGACTCTCAGCTTTCCTCCCCCCAAAATTAGAAGCCATGTCACAGCAAAATGATTCATAACAGCCTAAACAATGAGGCTGTCCCTCTTAATATTTCCACTTATCATTATGCCATATTTATTTAAGGTTTTAATCAAAATGGGAAAAAACAGAGTCTTCATAATAAGGAAGAAAAATTTATTAATGCTCTGGAAACCAAGAGATTATGGACAATTAAAATTCATAAGATGTTTAATTTTAACAAAAGTTAATGAGACCTATTGCTAATGAAACCAACTCTATTTGTAATATTGGTTGGAGAGTTAATGAAATTATAACTCTGGTGCATATGAGGGCCCTGAAAGAGATGTAGATGACACAAGATATAACTATGGTGATTTTACCAATACATGGGGAATGTAAACATTTGTCTGAAAGTATCTACAACTGTGAAAATAAACATAAATCACAAAACTAGTGTTCAATTTTTTCAAGAGGCACCAGATAAAGAGAATTCATTTCTAAAATAGAATCAACCACAAGTCAGAATCAGATTGCTTACAGATTCTGTCCATAGGCACTGCCTGAACATGGATTTTGATTTGGGTGGAGGAAGGAGGCTAAAAGCATTCTATTGTAAAGAATGAAGAATTTAAAGTCTCAAAGCCAAAGGTTTGTGATGCCTTCATTCATTATTTAAAAACAAATCTTTTTAAAAAGAAAGACTTCACCTCAGGCATTATTTGGTCCCAGTCTAATATTCTCCAGGTTCACTTTACTGGCCACCTGTGAGACCTAAAGATGCTATTATTCTCTGGCCGGCAGTGGCTGTGCGGAATCTGAGGCCCTGAGGGAAATGGAAAAGCCAACAGTAGTAAGCACATCCCACGTGCATTTTTTTCTCTAAGTACATAAATCCTGAAGAAACCAGTCCCCACTCTTGTGTCTTCAAATCCACACTCAACAGAGCCTTATTCTATGAAAGCTGATAGGAAGACTTGGATAACTAGTTTCTAAATCAGTGGTTTCTTAAGTGTGAGAACAAAAATGATCAACCAGAGCATGAGGAGGAAATATCAAAACTTAATCTCCTTAGGCTTTACTAGTACTTACTATATGAATGGTGACTAGTACATGTGTGTAATATATTACAAAGTATTACATGTCTTGGAGGAATATCAGTCAGGATCTCAGCAGGAAACAGAAGGTATCTTCAAATTAAATAAACTGAGAAGAGTTTAATAGAGGAATAATTGGCATAAGTTTGGAGCACCAAGTTTTAGTAAATAACAAGAGAGGATACATTCTGAACAAGTAACTGCTGGGAGGTGCAAAAGGAGGGAATCAGGACCAGAACCAAAGGGAGAGGTATGAAGAGGGCCATGTGACAGGAGCTGTAGCCTTCAGGAGAGGAAATAAACTAACCCACAGCCACTGAGCAGGGTATGAGCCATAAATAGTACCCTGTCCTCACTCTCCCCTGTCCTCTGGGTTTCCTGCCAAAGCCACTGGAAGGGAGGATAAAAGAGCCCATTGAAATGGTCCCTGTGGATCTTCCCATGTGGCCTGGAGTGATATACAGAAGCTATCCATAGAGGATGTGCCTCCAGCCATTTGTACTAATAGGGTTATTCATTTGTATAATCCAAAAAGTTAGGATACCACTGTTCTAAATAACTACACTAGATACTAAGATATGCTAGAAAAAAAGCTAAGTTCAGAAGGCTTAGTCTGCCTAGATCTAGGCTCAGTGGCCCATAATTAATTAGGAAAGTCTGTTCTGCACAAAGGAAGAGAAAGTGTAGCGTTTGAACAATGTTTTTGCTTATCTCTGCTTTGGGTTACAAAGCCAATATTCACGTCACTGATTTTATTTTCACTCATTCACTCTCATTCATTATCTCATTCGTTGTGCCAGGCATTGTACAGGTGCTGAGAATTACAAAGATGAATTAAATATGATCCCTGGCCTCAAGACTGTGTAAGTTTGTAGAAGGAGACAGATACACAAATAATGTGTAGAACAGTATTTTAATCATGCTGAGAAATCAGAGCAGATTACAATGGGATTACAAAGAGAAAATGGTCATTTATACTAGAGGTTGAGAGAAAGTCAAAAATTGTTTCAAGTAAACATTAGTTTGAGAAAACTAAAGGAGAAAATAGACAAAATAGTCCAGGCCAAGGAAACATTATGAGCAAAACGACCTGATGAATTGGAGGGAATGAAAATATTTCAACATACCTGAGACTCAGAGTAAAAAGGGGGAAAGCACACAATGAAGCTGGAAAGGTAACCAGGCCAAGATTGTAGAAAACCTCATTTGCAAATCTAAAGAGTGAACTGTGTTATCTGAAAGATTTTCTACTGAGAGCTTAGTTTGGTCAACTCTTCCTCAATATACTTGGAGCAGTTATTTCAGCTGGAAAATAAAAACTACTGGTCATAGCCTATCACACAGAATCAACTGAAAAAGTCATTCTGAACCACAGTGTTAATAGCTCCCCCTATTTTATGGTGAAGGAACCAACATTGAACAACTTGTCTTAAGGTCAGTTTTGGATGCTGTGAACACTGTTTCTTTAAGGATATCCAGGCTACTTCAAGTAAACCATGTGGCTAAATAACCTAGCTTTGTCATTAGAATTAAAATTTACATATCAGCTGGCCATGCTAATGATCATCAAATGGAATCTAATTAAGACATGGCATTAAAGATCCCTTTCCTTCCTATAGGTTTTCCTAGTTATTGAAATGCAGTCTTATTAGAAGTTCTCAGTCCCACCACAAAATGTCCAGAGCCTGGACATTTTTCACAATATTACAATCCTGATGACCCAACAATTTCCCAGTTAGTTGACCTATATGGGTGTGGGAGCATTGGCTTTGGCATATTTTATTTCTGAAAACAGGAGGCTAATTAATATGCCCTCTCTATGCTAATAAGTACTAGTACAAATAAGTCTGATTTTCAGCCTGCCTCAATCACAAAATATCTATTAATTATATAAAGCAGTTTAGAGAGTACATTGGCTATTTCACAATTCAAATGCACAAAGAAATTCAATAAAGATGGTTTGTAAGGAACAATGGAGTAAAGAATAAATTCTGAAAGCACTGACAGTCAAAGTTGACCTCTTAAAGGAGTACATCAAATGAATGAACAATAAATTTTCCATAAGGCAAACCAAAGCATATTTTATAAAGCAAGAATTGTCTCCCCTGAATACTCAACGAGGCACCTAATGGGCCCAATTCTTATCTAATATAACGCTCACAGACTGGATCTGTTCTTTCCCTAACACATCCACTGGTATTCATATTTCATTAGGTTATTCTCAATCAATATTCTTGCCATGACTGGTTAGAGGCACCCCCAAGAGGAAAGCATTTGGAGGACTTGCCAGCAGTTGGGTCCTCCTAAGGACAAAGTAAAGTGTTTTATTGCCACTTAAGAATTCCAAGGTAAGGGGCACATGTATGGCTCAGTTGTTTAAGTATCTGCCTTAGGCTCAGGTCATGATCCCAGGGTCCTGGGGCCAAGCCTCGAGTCGAGCCACCCCCCACCACCACCATGCGTCCTCTCTCTCTCTCAAATAAATAAATAAATAAAACCTTAAAAAAAAGGAATTCCAAAGTAAATAAAGGCAGATACCTGTGTACCCGTACTCCTGTAGTTACTCTTTTTGAGACAAGCCACTAGAACTTCTCATTATAGACCAAATCCTCAACAATATTCTCTGAGGAGTTTTCATAGTTTTTATTCAAGCTAGAGGATTTCCTAAAGGTCAGAACGATTAGGTCCAGCACACATCCGAAGTATCAAGGGCTTTAAGTGCTGGACCATCCTGAGCCAGCAGAAATACAGCAAGAGGCATGGCAAGTAGGTGATTAACACCTTCTGTCACTGAGGAGATCAAAGCTCTCTTCTCAAGAAACCAAAAAGAGCCAGGAAGAGGATGCTGATGTCACAATGAACCTCTTAAAACTCTCATTGCCTTCTTTCACCCCCATCCAGGCTTCATCACAAAGAAAGCTATGAGCAAGATCCCCAGGGTCTCTCCCCTGTCTTTCAGTTATTCATCCTCAACTTATTTTTTGCTGTAATCTATGAAATCAGTGCAACTGAAGGAGTTGCAGATGGATTGATTGTGAACTGATTTATGATCCTTATTGCACCAGAGAAGTAATTTTATGCATATAACTTCTTTTACAATTACCTCCACATGATTTCAAAGGAGTTCACTGCTTATGGGAGGAGGCCATCAATAAGTGACACTTGCATAATCATTCATTTCAATCAGAGATTTTTAAAGACTCAGGGGAATAGTTCAATGCCATTGAAAATTGCTTTCTTTTTCATCATGTTTCCCCTATTTTTTCCCACAGTCTGTTTTTATTTTACTTTATTTTTACCTTTATTTTTAAGCAAATTATATTTAGGGGACTTAAAAAGAGAGGCTGAATTTATTAAATGCCAACCATGTGCCAGAAACTGTGCTAGCCCATATCTCCACGAAGTGTTATATTCTTTCCAAGGTCATAATTATTTTTTTTAAGACTTTATTTACGGGTGCCTGGGTGGCTCAGTTGGTTAAGCGACTGCCTTCGGCTCAGGTCATGATCCTGGAGTCCCCGGGATCAAGTCCCGCATCGGGCTCCCTGCTCGGCAGGGAGTCTGCTTCTCCCTCTGACCCTCCTCCCTCTCATGCTCTCTGTTTCTCATTCTCTCTCTCTCAAATAAATAAATAAAATCTTTAAAAAAAAAAAAAAGACTTTATTTACTTATTCCAGAGAAGGGGGGAGGGGCAGAAGGAGAGGGACAAGCCGACTCCATGCCGAGTGCAGAGCCCAACACAGGCCTCAATCTTAAGACCATAAGATCATGACCTGAGCCGAAACTGAGAGTTGGACACTTAACCTATTGAGCCACCCAGGCACCCCCTAAAAGGCCATAATTATTTTGCTTATTCCACTAAATAAAGAAGAAGAAGAGACTAAAGAAGAAACTCAGAGACGCATAAGTATTTATTTGCCCAACATCAAACGGCCAATAAGTATCAGACAGACTGATGTTTGAACTCCTATCTAACTGCAAAATCCATCCTCTTTCCATGGCTTCACACTGTCTTCAGCTTTGGGGGATAAAACTCAATCTGTTTTATATTTTTCAATCTGTGAAAAGATTTCTCGGGGTTCTTGAGATAACCTAAGACTGCTGCACCCCAAAAGTCTTGTGAAGCACACATTCTCAATGCTTCTTTTCCTTTCTTTTCTTTCTTTTCTTTTCTTTCTTTCTTTCTTTCTTTCTTTCTTTCTCTTTCTTTTTCTTTTTTTAACATGACTTACATGGGGAGTGTCCCATGTGGACCATGTGTTCAAAGCATAGCTTGACCCTGACAACACAGCCAGGCCAATGCTACTTCAGGGAAGAGGTCATAAAGTCATTTGGTTTTGGGACCTTGTGTTGACCCTTTTTTCCCAAACTTTAATTATTTAACATCTACACCATTTTTGCTGTGTCTGAATGGTACTAAGCAATTATTAACTTACTATGTTTTAATCAATTTTAATCTGACCCAGTTTTTCATTTAATCTTGTTCTAAACACTAAGACATAAGTTTAATATGCTATCAATATTTTTCTTACACATATTAAATACATACACATAACTAGTAAAAGGAAAAATGTCAGTATAGCAACCAAAATCACACTTTGGGAAGCACTAATGTAGAGCAATTGGTTGGTTTCTCCATTTTTTTATTGTGTATGTGTCATTTGTCTGTGGTTTCATGATACGTTTTTTTATTCATTCACTCAAAACACATGTTTGAGCACAAACTGTATAATTGACACTGTCTGGATACTAACAGCCATGTGGAGAGTGGTTTGTACCAAAGAGAGAATGAAAATATGGAGGCCAGGCAGAGAGCTGCTAGATTATTATGGTAACCCAGGGAGAGGTGAAAGGAACTGAATGAGATCAGTAGTAATGGAAAGGAATGGATATGTTTAAGAGACATTTCAGAGGTAAAATCAACAGACCTCAGTGTTAAACTCAATTCATAGTGGTGGTTAGGAAGGGGAAAATGTAAAAATGGCCCTAAAACCATTTAAATATTTTAACTTCAATAGATTATAATACTTTTTGTCTTCTTTAACAATCATGAATACAACTATAAACTCAAGTAATGGAGAAAATTTGGGGGAGGAGGGAATCTTGTTTAAAACCAGATATAACATTTAACATATTTAGCAACCTATATGGTATCGGCCACCAACCAATTGGGAAAAATGCTTAAAAGCTCCTAGAGGCTTCCTTCTTAACTCAGGAGGTGGAGTCAGGGAAAGAGTATGAGAAGGGGTTACATGTGGTAGGAGGCCCAGAGTATAAGCTACTTACCCAGAAGTATGAAAACATTTCAAGATTTTGCCAATGGTCACAAACTTCTAGATCATCAGCCTTGCTTCAACCCCTTTAGAGCAACCCCCCCCCCGCCCCCCACCGCATTCTCTCAAGTGAAGTCCTAAACTTTGTTGTAGTTCCCAAGGTCTGGACCATGCACCAGCCTCATCTCCCCAGCGTTATCTCAGCTCCAATCCCTCATCTTATCTTCACTTCCCAACTCTCTGAAATCCCAAGCTGCAAAGCCTTTGCAAATACCTCTCCTGAAAACACTCATCTGTTCTTCCAGAGCGCTCTTAGTTATCCTTTTGGCCCCATCTTGATGCGGTATCTCAGAGAAGTTTCTCCAGACCTTCCATACCAAGACACATTTTCTTTTTACACACAGTAAGTACCCTGTTCTTCTCCTTCCAGCATGCAGACAATTGCAATTACATGATTTGTTGGGTAATTATTTGTTTCCCTGTTTGTCTTCTATACTAGACTCACTAAGCTTCATGAGGGCAGGAACAAGGTCAGCTTTTCTCATCATCCTTTTCTCAAAACCTCACATAGAGCTAGCAATATCAAAGGCACTAAAAAGTAGCCAAAATGTTTACCTCAGCAGGAAGGGAGAGAAGACAGTGCCTATTCATTTACTATTGTTGATTAGGGGAGGTTTGGGACATTTAGATGGTAATTATCATTTTAGAACTCATACCATACCCAGGCACTGACCTTGAAACTTATTTTTATTTCATTAAGTTTCACTATAACCTATAATTATAATTATAGTTATAACTATAACAGGTATTATCCTGTTTTTTTAGGTGAGAAAGCCAAGGTTTAGAGAAGTAAGGAAATTGGCTCAGCATCACTCATCTAATACATGTCAGAGTAAGGATAAAAAAAAAAAAATCTGCCCCACTACAGCTTCCCAAACTTGGTTATTGAACTTTCCTTGGCATATGATGGTGCCATCATAATTGCCAGCAGATAACAGATAACAAGAGGATAGAAGAATTTTGCTAGAAGCTCTTATAGTGAGAAGGGACAGTTGGTGGTATGGCCTGAAATGAGACCACTCAAATCAGCCAGTCATAGAGGGGACCAGGCACAGTGGTTCATAATATCACTGTATTACAGTGACTGTTACAGTAATTGATGTCCATAAAGTGGTGACCTTAACCCAACAAAAAGATTCATTGATTCTCGAGGAATTATGTTTAATAAGGAAGTAAGTGTGTATTTTAGAAGGTTTCATTAAGATCTTTTTAATAGTTATCTTTTTAATAGTATTTTAGATATCTAGGAAACCTGTCTCTTCTAAAGACATTCTTCTCTGTCCAGATCAATATGGCATTGCGTGCTTCCAGGTTAGACCACACAATTTGGCTTAGAATATTTAGTTACCTTCCAAAGCTAAAGGAAGACATAAAGGTCCAGCAAGATAGAAACCTAATCCATTGATAACCAATCTGATTAGGATGTTTTTTCCTGTGAAACTGATGGACATTGATTCATTTACAACAAATTAGAGGACTTTTGCCTTGGGAAAATCACCCTCATTCTGGCAGAAATGAACGTGGTAAAACAGGTTGGAAACAAAAGTTGAAAAATTGGTATGATTAGTCTCTACAATGATTATAAAAACTCACCTCATTGTTTTCATGTCTTCCCTGGCATTCCTGTGTGTAGCTACAACTTTATTCATTTATCAGTTTTTCCTACACCACTGATTTCTGATGAACACTCTGTCTCATTTTTTAAATGTTGCTTTTCACCACACAGATATATCATAAACGTCATACGGTCATCATTTCTTTCGAATTGTCTGTGAGAATGCAGCACTTAGAAATGTTGCGTTATTCATTATTACAATGTCTGATATTACTATGAGGTGAACATGACTGGTGACCAATAGTTTTATAGGTCAAGATTTATAAAGAATATAGAGATGAGGAGCACCCGGGTGGCTCAGTCAGTTAAGCATCTGCCTGCAGCTCAGGTCATGATCCCAGGGTCCTGGGATCGAGTCCCACATTGGGCTCCCTGCTCAGCAGGGAGCCTGCTTCTCCCTCTCCCTGCTGCTCCCCTCTGCTTGTGTTCTTTCTCTCTCTGACAAATAAATAAATAAAATCTTTTTAAAAAAGAATATAGAGATGAGTTCTCTGTCATCCATCCCATACTTTCACCTGCATAAACAGATTGGGGAGTATATGCCTTCTCAAAACTTCATATATGTCAGCATACACAGGAGGAAGTTTTCTCCAAAAATTTCTGTTCTCAAGAAAAGAATCACCTTATTTAGAAATCTTTTAAAAATATCTCATATCTAGGGCACTCTCTCAATTATTTCAAAAAACTTATTTTTATAAAGAAGTTTACCCTATGATTACCTCAATCGATACTAGTTCTGGATGTTCACAAGAAACACCTTACTGAATTAATGGAACACTAAATTTAAAAAGTCAAAGAAATTTAATACAGTTTGTCACTATTCTTAGGGGATATTCTCTCAACTGCAAGTATTATTAGATACTGCTACAAAAAAGCCTTTAAAAAACTACTTAAAATATACATTTACATACACAATGTGGCTTGGGATAGAATTTCCAAGGAGAACATATAAAATACATTCATTTTACACACTCAGGCAAACTGTGGTAATGACTCTGAAAGTGGCTCTATGAGAGCAAAGACGCTTCTGAATAGTCTGAACAATATTATTTTCTAGGTGTGGGAGTGGATGAAATACTATTTCTACATTAACATTATTAATACGATATGACTCTGAATGTTATTATAAATAAATACCATATATATATAGACAACTCTTTTCTCTATAAGCCTAAACTTGCTCCCCAAATTATTTTAGGGATCTTTTCCCTGGGAAAATGAATGATCACCTTTTTTGAAAGCGGGGTACATATCTTTTTAAAAAAAACTGTTATATCCCCATTGCCTAATAGAGTGACTGGAATATTCTAATTGCTTCAAAATATTAATTAATGTATGAAATAATTAACATCACTTGTGTACGAGAAAGAAGAGGTGTCAGACATCTCCAATTGAATCCATAATCATAACGACTTCATGACATCCTTGTCAACAGATCCACTTTGAGATTCCTGAAGCTAATAAAACACCTAGACTATTTGAATGGAAGTCATATCAGAGATCATCTATCCAATCTCTATATTTTACAGATGAGGAAATCACAGAGCAATTGAATGCTCTCCTAGAGGAGACATGGACTTAGAACTCTGATCTTCCCATTCAATGGTATTACTGAGTCAATCTCTTTGGGTAGTTCATCCCAGTCTCTGATTTATATTTCAAGTTGAAAGCAGGCAGCATCTTTTGTTTGAGAATGAGTTCTGTTGAACAAGGTAAACATATATTAAATGGGCCGTAAGAACTGATGGACAGTGAGAGAAAGGTAGAATTTGTGATACAAAATCTAAGTAGATGCTCTCTCCAAGTGTTCATGATCTGCTATGGGAGTTAGTCACCTAATCATAGAGAAATGCATTTACCTTTTTGGTTTTGACAAGCTTTCAGTCGGTATAGGTCTTAGTTCGGTTGACAGCCATGGAAGCTGTAGGCAGAACTCCCATACCAGAGGACCAGAAGAAAAACACATACAGGAGGTACAGCAAAGTGTTCTCAGATGCTCACTCAGCAGACCACGCATTTGTGTGCAAGAAAAATCAATAAAAGTGTATCTCTTTCCATGCACGATATATTCTTTGTAAAAAAATCGCTCTATGTCTCTAATAGGGATTCACAAACAGAAATAATGGGTGTCTCACTAACAGTCTTAGCAGAAATACCCAAATTGTTGAGTTTGTAAAAATCCATTTGAATGCTGCTAACTTACTGTCAAAAAACACAAAAATCTCCCTAGTCTTGCCTTTTTTCCCTTTAATCTGTTATTTTCCTCACTCAAATTAACAGCCTCAATGTACCTTAAAGTGAAGGTACCCTGGAATTCGTTAATCACGTTAAATTTGCAAACAGGCTTCAGAAGAGATGCACCCATCTTAAGCAGCAGTGCATATATAATTAAGATGTGGGCTATATACATACGAAGCACACATATGCCTTTATAAGCCTGAAGAAAGGATGCCATGGTCTCTAACACTGCTAATAACACATATGCCTCACTTACTAAGTACCAGACATCCCCCAAAACACTTAACTTGTATTAGTTTATATAATCCTCCTATCATCTTCCCCTTGTACAGATGAAGAAATTGATGCTCAGAGAGGTAAAATAATTTACCCAAGCTCAGAGAGGTAAAGCAATTTAACACAAGTAGTAAGTTTTGGTGGAGCTGAGGTTTGAACCCAGGCAATCTGGCTCCAGAATTTGTGCTCTTATTTATGATTTCATTCTACAGCCTGGTTTGTCAGTTGCTATTTTTACTCACTTTGTGAGCTGCTCATCTGATTACCTTTTTTACTTTAATGAAAATTTGTATTAACACTCTAATCTTTCAATTAAGATTATAGTTTATATTATGCAAATTATTTCTATTATTAGGTAAAACAATCTTTGTGCTTATAGAAAACACCAAGATTCAGATGTATCTTCCATTTGAAAGGCTCACAATATAGGCAAATGTGAAATTTCTCTAGTTTCCCATGTAGTTTGTGGCATTGTAAGTTTGTGGATTATTTGAGCACCAAAAGCTGCTGCTTCTTCTTCTTCTTCTTCTTTTTTTTTTAAGTATCAGGGATGACTTAGATAATAAAACATGACCTAGCATGAATTACAGTATCTGAATTCATTTCTCCAACTAGTGTGTTTGTGGGCCCAAGGTTGAAAGCAATTAGGTGTGAATTATTACACCATCTTCCGTGCCCTGGATGGTTTTATGATGATTATAAAATTTTATTATTAATGGTTCACTGTTTTTGGAGGAGTTGTTAATTTAAACGTATATATTTATATTGTTAATTAATGAATAGGACAAAATTAGTTTGGTGAAATCTTTCTAGAGACCAGAAGCAGCTGGGGAGTGCAGAAGATGTCGTTGGCCGCAGGTGTAGGAGCTGAAAGCTGGCCTCAGGAGAAACAGTGTGCTGCAGTTTGATCAATGGCTATTAGAGCCATGGGGGGCCACAGAGACCATCCTGTCCAACTTCTTTGTTTTAAAACCAGGCAAAATAAGTGACTTGCCTGGGATCACACCACCAGTTTGTGGCAGAACCAGGTCAACTTAGTCAAAGACACTTAGGATCCTGGCTCCCAGTCCACTGTCTCTCATTCTCAACAACTGGAGAAGATATGACTGAGTATCTAGGTAGGCATGGATGACATCGTTAGAAGAAGACAAGAAAAATTATAAAAAGTAAAACAGAGTTTCAGTTTAATTGGGCTTGTCTGAGTGTCAAAATAATGCCTGGTTGTGTGTATGGAGAAGTTGAAAGGGGAGGAGGGGTCAGGAAACTTCCTATTGATAAGGTAGGTTGAGGTGTCCTGGGGTTGTGATATGGAGATTGTATAAAAGCCCATGGGATAAGCAATACTTTCCTAAGAATGCATTTTCTACATGTTGGAACCACAACTGGACAAACCAGCTTACCCCAGCAGCCATGTAGGTAATGACTGGTGGGAGCCCAAGAAATGGTCACATACAATTTCTATCTCTGGACCTCCTCTTGCCATGCTTTGTAGCTCCTCTCCATCCCTCATCCCAAAATTCTTTCCTCCTGGTCACTGAAGGGTGAAAAATATTTTCTTGGGCAAATTTAGTCACAAAAGAGCAATTGAAAATTGACTGGATTTTTCCATGGGTTAGGCGAGAAAAAGGATGTGCAACACTTGGTAAAGTTTTTCTCAAAGAAACCGGTGACAGAAGCAACCATGCAGAACTGCTAGTACACTGAGCCAAAGTCTATCTTTCTAAATAGCAAAACAAGGTCTCATTCCTGTTGGGATTCTCCAGAGGGGTCTTAAACAAGTGGCCAAAATGAATTTGACATTGAGAACATAGGTGTATGTGTATATATATTTTTTCCTTCTCTTAGAACACTAAATGTTTGCCAGGCAAAGACATACTGAAAGCCATTATCAATTCAATCTAACTGAGCAGTGACTGACAGCACCCTCTCAATTTAGCTCTTACCTGTTTCTGATTGAGTTATTGCCTGGGCTCCTGGGAGCATGACCTGGATCCTCCCAGTGTACTATTCCAGTCTCTTGATCAGAGACAGAAACAGTTCATCAGAAAAGAAACATATTTTGTAGAAATGAACATGCTTTACTTCAAACTCAGTATTACACTCTCGCTATTGGAAATAAATTCACTCACCTGGACCATGGCATCATCTAAATCCCTTTTTTCTAGAAAGCCAGTCTCTCTCTTGGCCCATCTAAGTTGAACATAATGTTCCCTCCATTCTGTTAGCTATTTTTCATTGTGAATTCTGTGAATATCACAGGCAATTATAAAATTGAGTAAATCACTCTACTAGGCAATGCCCCATCTTATACAATTCTATGCAAGAGACAATGTTTTGTTATGTCTCCATTACTTCTCTCTAAACACCCATCCCTGTGCTGACTGCTAACTATATTTTAGGAAAAAAGACTATTCATTTGAGTTTCAAAACATGAAACCCTTATATCATGTCTAATATTCCAAAAGATGGCTTCTACTCACCCCTTCAGATAAAATCCCAACACTCCACATTCCTCAATACACAAAATTGTCAGAAACCCAGGAATCTTTGATTTTTTTTCTTATTTTAGTTTAGCCTTTCATTTTTAAACAACAAGAGCTAAAACCATCTCCTATTATGATAAATCAAGATACATGGCTCTAAGGAAATGGGTCTTTCTCTCTGAGTTCTAATCATTGGAACTTAGTGCTGCTATTTTATTTTCCACTTGTGTCTTGATCTACAGTAACCTCTTTAGCTCTGTCCTCAGTCTATTTGTTGCACTTAAATGCTATGAAAAGTAGATTTCAAGTAAGATCTAAAATTCACTATATGGTGAAATGTAAATTACCATAGTTAAAAATGAATTATTCCATAAACGGGAAAATATTTACTGCAGGCAATGAAGAAATAAATCTGTATTTTAGAGTTAGGTGTAAAATATACAGTATTTTACCACAAATCCTTGGGAAAAGGCAAGGCAGAGCAGGAGGGAGAAGCCTGTGAACTTTTATTAGCAACTGCCACTCTCAGTTTTATATGGCATTGCCTATTCAGCTCTCCTCTTAAATTTGCAATTCTTGAAAAAAGTTTTACTTAAACTTTTCTCCACAGCATATATTTTAAGAAGAAAGAAGTCAAAAAGACAGAAAACATCACATATTATAATTTAAAAATTCAGATTTTTTTTTCCAGAAACATATTTCCAGAAACAATCTGACCTTATCTCAAGGCTGAATTGAGACCCCTTCCTCTCCTTCAATATGTTCTTATTTGGATGAGTTAGCAAATTTTAGACTTACTGATGAAGAGGAAAAAATGTCAAGGAAGCATATTCTGTTTCATTCGTGATAATATCCAATCTAAGTCTGATTAGAAAGTTGCTACACATTATTGAATTTATAAAATATACAGTTGAGGCATTTAACACTGAACTAAGGAAGTGCCTAGATAGATAGGTAGACAGATGATAGATGATAGATAGATTGATCGATCAATCTTGTGAGCCAGTGATTGTATTTTAAAAAATTTCTTATACAAATCTTTCAGGTCAGGGATAATGCTATCTTCTTTCAGAGAAGATTGTCATTTGTTCCTGAAAGATACATGTGGGCATTAACAATCTGGGAATCCAATTCAGGTATTGACATTATTCTAGGCTAACAGGATAATTTGTACTCAACCATAGCCTATGTGAATGTTGGTTTTCTTCAGGTTTGTCCTTACTTCTAGGATCCAACCCTTTGGATCCCAAACCCCAAACCAGGGTATACCAGATACTGCATCCTTCTTAGCCATGTAGTCCAATTTTTGTGCTCCTAATCCACAAGGCTGTCAAAAAGTACTCTCGGCCACATTTACTAGATTGGCAATCACTGTAGGTAAAAGTTGAACTTCCGTTTTTTAAATATTGGTGTCCCAGGTATCAGATTAGTAATTCTTACCACTTTATCTGCTCTCCAATGCCTTTCAACAAAAATTTCATCCAACTTTTCTATATGCCTCCTTGGAAGAGTTGGTGCACACTGCCTAGATCACTATTACATTTGTACTTTAAAAATATTTTCTGTATTTTTAAATTTCCAACAATGAACATGAATTACTTGTGTGATCAGGCCATGAAAAGTATCATTCATTTATTTGTTGTTTTTAAGTTATATGTGAACCTTTATATGATAGTAAATTTAAAATATTTTTCTGTACATTTATAGGTAGTGACCATGCTTTTCATATTCAGTAACTTACATAGTTGGGGGGAAAACATGCAACGTGGGCTCTTGTTATAAGAAAAGGAATTCAATCTGTTGCTCTTCTCTATATTCACCAGTAGGAGTACTCCAATGTAGAAGTTAAGCTGCATGAAATGCTGAAAGGTATTGATAATTAAAGAACTATTCACTGTCTACTCCAACCTATTCTCTATAATTCAGCCAAAGTAAAAGTTCTAGAATTAAAATCTAATTAGGTTGTTACCTTGCTTGAAACCCTAAAAAGGCTTCCCCCTTACTCTCTGGAAAAATCCAAATTTCTGAGCAGAGCGTACATGGCCACTCCACTCTTGCGTCTTACATTCTTTTTTTTTTTTTTAAAGATTTTATTTATTTATTCATGAGAGACAGAGAGAGAGAGAGGCAGAGGGAGAAGCAGGTTCCCAAGAAGCAGGGAGCCCGATGCGGCACTTGATCCCAGGACCCTGGGACCATGACCTGAGCCGAAGGCAGACGCTTAACCATCTGAGCCACCCAGGCGCCCTGCGTCTTACATTCTTACCCTCCCACTCTATGTCAGCATCGAGAACTACTGAGAGTCTCCCCAGTTTGCCATTCTCTTTTGCTGCTGGCCCTCAGCAAGGATATGGCAGCAGCAAAGGCAGCTCTCTCTTGGACCTAAAGGCAAAAGGCACTTGCTGAGAGCAGCTGCATCACTCAAGCCTCTTAACCTCTAGATTTTTATGAGAAATAAATCCATGTTTATCCTATTTAAGTCACTGTACTGTGAAGTCTATTTATTACCAATATTAAATAATATTTCTAAATAACAACAACCTTTTTCCCCACACTTTCTCATTTCCCAGATTTCCAACAATCTGCTGCTTCTCCCAGGAACTGTTCTCGGTTTCCTCACACAGGCTGGATGCCTTTCACAGTAATGCCATCACAGGGCATACCACTTGTATTAAACTGCCCCCTTACTTGTCTGTCTGCAACACTACGTTGAAAGGGCAGAGACTGTGCTTCTTCATCTTTGTTTCCTAGCACCAACCCCTGGGCCTGGCACATAATAAACACTTTACAAATACATTTTGAATTAATGCAAGATCAAAGAAGGATGACAAAGCCTAACTCCGCATTACCAAGAATCTATGAAAAGTGATTATAGGATGAGTACCCTTCAAATTTCCCATTTTTATTTATAGACAAATATAGGTGGGGAGTTTTGGAGAGAATTATACCTCCTTGATCACCAGTTAAAAATTGGATATATTTATAATAAACTACACAATGGCATATACAATATGATTTAGTTTCTCTGTTCTTCCTCTACCCTACTTCCAAATATCTTGGCCTCTGAGACAAACTGAGATTTACAACATTAGATTTATTCCTCTGAGCTAAAACAGCATTTCTCTGAAAAGACTGCTGAAATGCAAATATGTTAAGAGACTTCAAACCATTAGGACACATATGCCCCTTCGTAGGGATTAAATTATCAGAATGTGTAGAAGGTATCAGAGCCCTAAGGAAATGAGACAGAACTGGATGATTTTGATCAGAAGAAGAGATTGGGACGAATGATACCTACAGAGGGAAGGTCTGCACCATACCTGCACCAAAAAGTCTGTGCTAAAGGTTTGAAGAGGGCACAGAGCATTAACAAGCATTGGCTCCCACTGGGACAGACAGGCTGGGAGCTAGTAGACCAACCAGGCATGCCGTATTACTTATTATTTGTCCTGAGAGATTACATGACAGGTTTCTGCTATTGTTTTCCTTGGGTAGAATTACTCAAGTGGTTGGATTATATTCACATAGCCAGCATCTCATAGTTTCTTTGTTGAAGGCATTTGTCTTAAAAGGGAATCTTCATTTTTATGTCCAAATAGGTATACCTTAGTGGCCTCCCAAGATCAAAGGGAGAAATCACTCAAGTCCTTAGTTGAAGAGAGCAAACCAGATACAGGTTATGATATATCCAAGGGAATCCTCTGGGGGCTTCTCCTGATTCTGGTCTCCTATGATGACACTTGCAACAAGAACAGAAACTCACGCCAAATATAATGCATTTTTATGACCAGAATTGAAATAAGAGTGGTAAATGTCTCTCATTCTTTTATACTGGGTCATGACTGTAATCTCATGGCCCTGCTCAGATGTCAACCTCTTGACTGGAAGGGCAGGTAGATGATACAAGAGTTCATCCTTGTCCCACCTCCAATTTGTTCACTGCAAAGTGAAGAGGGGTGTCTCCATAAAACAAGGCATGTGCCTATCTTTTTGCATTTGACTCCCAATATGGGTAGTAAAGTGGATGGAGGTGACCTCCCCATGCTTTCATCTATCTGTCAAGTTATTTCTAGAGCTTTGAGTCCTCTGCGTGTGTGTGCGTGCACCCACACACATACACTCCAGTAACAATCACAAGCATATTTAGCCCCTAAGTAGGCTATTTGTCAAATGCAGCTCTCCTGGGACTTAAAGCAAATAGCATCTCCAAAGCCTGGTTTATATGTACCCTAATCTGAAATCTTATTCTGAACAATTAACTGAAGAAAAATTTAAATAAACTTGTTGTAGATACCAGATACAATGTCACATATTATTTTTTTCGAGATGAGGGATTGTGTCAGTCTATGGAATTGATTAATAGCACCTTATTTCATGCAAATTGGCACAGATATATTTCTTTGGGATAAAAGGCTGCAGCACTGGGGTTCTTAACCTTTCTGTGTCACAAAAGCAGTTTTAGGGCTATGGACTCTTTCTCCAAAATTATAAACATACCCAGACAACTTTTTGTATTATATCAAGAGCTTTATGAATTTGTAATTTGTAATTTGTACTCTAATGGTAACCATATATTTTCCAAAATTTTTATTTTACTCCTGGTCAAATCCTGTCAACAATGACTTTATAGCTTAATTTGAGTTCTTTCTTTTATCCTTAGATTTTAATGTTCTGGACATTGTTTGAAAAAAATACAGAAATGACCACTTTCTTGATATAAAAATGCTTACACATAATTATGAATGGATGAATAGATGAATGAAGAAAGAATGAATAAAGGGCTATAATCTGTATTATCATTTGTTACCAAACCATTGCCTGAATATCAATATATATATGAGTATATGTATATACTCTTATATGTATATTGACATATAGAGTATATACAAATATACAAATATAATTGATTTCTCAAGTATGTTTTTGTGTTCTGAGTCAAAACAGGGTTTCTCACAGACTGTTCAGGAAACTTCTAGAATATTTTCCTCAGAGGTTCTGATCCATTTTATTAAAAACATTTCAGATAACTAGGCTGTAACCCAGGGATCTTTTATCACATGGATCACATCCTTTTGGGGACATATCACAGACAGTGACTACCACACTGCTAGTCCTAAGAATCTGGGCCTTCCATTGCTCAGAAATGTAAATCTTGCCTCTTATCAAGAAATAGAAGACAGAAATATATGATACCACATTATAAGCAAAAATGTCAGTATGCCCTCATGATTACTGAAAACAAAAAGCCTACCTAACCAAGATCTCTGGGCCTCCTTCCTCATTCACTGGACAAGGATTTATAGAGCATCTCTTCAGCATAAGGTCCTAAGCTAGACCTCTATAGCACTTGCACTCTTGCAAATCCAAGCAGAATTCCCTGGTGAGCTCAGTCTGGTTGGCATCAGATGGGAATTACAGCCAAGTGAATTCTCCATATTGTAACCCTATTATCTCTCTCTCCCTCCATCTATCTCTCCTGTGCTGTGCATGGTTGGGCCTTATGGAAAGTTATCATTTGGATGCAAAACAATTATCCTAAAGCAGTTAGCCCGAGTGGTCTGGACACACAGATTTATCTTCCCTCTCCTTCAGTGAAGAACATCTATCTTCCATGACCTCTTGATTACTGAAGCCTTCAGAATATATTCTTTGGTCTGTGACACTGTGCTCAGTGCTGGGCTGAGCATTAAATATCACCCTCTATGATTAATTGGAAGTTAATTAAATCTATCACTGAAACAATGGGAAGGCAATGAGCTATGTAATCATTGCAATAGTAAATGAAATGATGTACAGGTCTCTCCATCTCGCTTATTGACATTGATGGAGGGGTGGCAGGCCTTGGATGCCTGGTGAGGCTTGCTGCCTGACCTCACAGGCGGCTCTAACTTTCACAGAGCCCAGGGACAAGGCAACTAAAATTGTGTTCTGACCACCTCTGCTGAATGATGGAGCCCCTCTTCCTTAGGCCTCCAAAGTGTCCTTGTCAGGGCTTTTCTATCTTGAATAATCAGTGCGATAAGGAATGGTAATGACTGAATGGGCCATGCAAATACTGGTTGTTACCACCTCTGAACAGCTCAAATTTCAGGGCTTCAAATTTCAGGGGCCCTTCAAATGCAATGAATAGAATGCACATCTACTGAACACTGAATGCTTTTGTCTGTATTTAAAACTTCAGAATTTTTAAAGTGCTTTCACAGACCTGACACTGTTTGGCCCTCAGAAGCCCTCATAAGATGGGAGAACTGTGAAACAGAGAAGTGAAGTGGCTTGCTTGAGTTTACATAACTGGTTAGTGATAGACATGGGGAAAGCTAATTAGATACTAAAATGACAGAGCCAGGCCTAGACAAATCCTTAGTTCCTGTTTCTGAACTTGACTGAATTTGTGGTTGTGGGGACAGAGGAGGCCATGAAGTTTGGAAAGGTAACCCTAAATTGCCAGATTGCCAAAAGTCTTCTGGGATCCGGATTGGCATACTTCAGCATATCAATTTTTATCACAGGGAAGCCATCCAGATATTAATTTTCCTCAGTCTGCTTGGGCTGCCATAACAAAATACCATACACTGGGTGATTTAAACAACAGAAATTTATTTCTCATGGTTCTGGGGGCTGGAGGTCCAAGACCAAGGTGCCAGCAAGATTGTGTTCTAAGGAGAGTTCCCTTCCTAACTTGCAGACAGTTGCCTTTTCTCTGTGTCCTCACATGGTAGAGAGAGAGAAATATAGAGAAAGGGAGAGAGAGAAAAGTGTCTTCCTCTTCTTAGAAGGCCCCAATCCCTTCAGATTAGGGCCCTACTCTTAGGAGCTCATTTAACCTTAATTACCGGCTAAAGAGTTGATCTCCAGATACAGTTACACTGGGGGTAAGGTTTCAACATATAAATTTTAGAGGGACACAGTTCAGCCCATAGCATAATTTGAAAGTATATATATATATATATTTTAAGATTTTATTTATTTGAGAGAGAGAATGAGAGACAGCACAAGAGGGAAGAGGGTCAGAGGGAGAAGCAGACCCCCCGCTGAGCAGGGAGCCCGATGCGGGACTCGATCCTGGGACTCCAGGATCATGACCTGAGCCGAAGGCAGTCGCTTAACCAACTGAGCCACCCAGGTGCCCAAGTATATTTTTAAAATTATCACTCAAGAATTATAAATTAGGGGCGCCTGGGTGGCTCAGTTGGTTAAATGACTGCCTTCGGCTCAGGTCATGATCCTGGAGTCCCAGGATCGAGTCCCACATCGGGCTCCCTGCTCAGCAGGGAGTCTGCTTCTCCCTCTGACCCTCCCCCCTCTCATGCTTTCTCTCTCTACCTCATTCTCTCTCTCAAATAAATAAATAAAATCTTTAAAAAAAAAAGAATTATAAATTAGGATAACCTCTTTAAATTCTAGTCACCCAATATTTTTTTAATTTTATTTTTTTAATCTATGTTCAGTTAGCCACTGTATAGTACATAATTAGTTTTTGATGTAGTGTTCAATGATTCATTAGTTAAGTATAACACCCAGTGCTTATCACAACACATGCCCTCCTCAATACCCATCACCCCCAATATTTTAATTTCCTTTTTTTTTGGTCACTAAGTAGAAGAGCATTTTTAGTCCTCAGAATTAACTTGGGATCCACCTTCCCCTTCTTTCCCTTCCATCCCTGCTCCTTCCTAATGGGACAAGCCCCAAGTCCTGGTGGCATGCTTCTTCTATTTGAGGAGGCTTGGCCTTGGAGGAAGTCCATCCCTACCTTCTTAGATACACACTGGGTATCAGGGGAAAGAAGATAGTTATCAATGTATCATGGTTCTCCTGGACCCAAGGGACCCTTAAAAAGACTAAAGCACTTTTGGGGGATCAATTGAAAACAAATTAATTAAATAAAGGTCCCTTATCACAGTATTGAAGTTTAATATTATTTAGTGGAAAGATGTTCAGGTGAACTTCTTATCAATGGTAGTCAGAAAAGATATGCATCCCCTAAAGGCATTTTTCTTTCTCTTTCTTTCTCTCCTGCTGACACACAATCAGGCCCATCTGCCTAACATTGTCTAACTAAATATCCAGGGCTGTAGGAAATATCACTTTGGATCTGAGTACAGTTTGGTCTTGCTCCAGCCGTCCCAGGAAAATTACTGGCTCATATGTAGTACAGTGGCTATACAGAAAGCAAATCAAAGTCCATTCGAAAAGAGGTTCTAGAGAAGCAAGGGGTGAGCACATCCTGCCTCAGGGCTTTTGCACTTTTTCTTTCTGCTTGGAGCAATCTTTCCCCAAATACCTGGATAGCTCTTGTCCTTACCTCCTTCAGGCCTTTGCTCAAATGTCCTCTGATCAAGTTAGGCTTTCTCTGACCACATTATCAAAACAGTGCCACCTTTCAGCTTATCACTTTCAAACATCTTACCCTACTTTGTTTTTCCTTCAGAATACTAATCACTACTTAATATTATGTTCTTCATTTACTTAGTTTCTATCTTTCCTCCTAAAATATCAACTCTAAGAGGTAGGGGCTTTGCCTGTTTTCTTCTGTATTTTGAAGCTTTGCACACAGCATGGCACATATTAGGTAATGAATAAATGAATGAATGAATGAATGGACGTAAGGGGTAAAGTGAAGGCCAACTGATAGGTCAACATCACAAGGCCAAGCTAGCTAAGGAAGCAGAGGACATAATGGAAGTATCTGAGATCTGTTATAAGCTGTACACTTCAGGTTACTAGCTTAACCTTCCTGGACAAGAATGTACTTATCATTAGTGAGTGAGGTTTGAAATAAATATTTTTTTCCAGCTCTAACATTCTATGAGCTGTGATATGAATTTTAAAATGATGATGTAACATGCTGCCAGTCTCAGGAGTCCTGATCTTGAGTCTGCTAAGAGGGGCCAGGCGGAGATAGTTAGACTAGGTGTTTCATGGCTATTTTTTGAGGTCCAGATTTTTTAAAGTTGAAGAGCCAGTTTGAGCTATCCCAATTTCCACAACATAGTGGTGACTAAAATTTGATGCCTCTATCTTTACTGTGAGTCTAATCCTGTGTTTTTCCCAGATATTCACCTTCTTAGTCTTTTGTAAAAACAAAAATAGTGATTCTGCCATAAATTAAGCAAATAAATAAGTTCAATCTAAAATTCTATTCTTTAAAAAAAATGAACAGTATTAAAGAGAGAAAAAACTGAACAAAGAACTTCCCTGGAAATATTTTACATGGTGAAAATGGTATCAAAAGATAAATACGGATGGCACATTTTAGCTCAAAGAATAACTTGGGCTAATAAGAGTATAATTATGTTGTTGACGTCACTTCCAGTCATGACTTGGAGTATTATAGCCAAGAGACTATTATTAAAATGATTGGAGAAGTTTTTGTTTACTTATTTAGCCTATTCACTTAAAGACTCCAGGCAAATGTACAAAATACTCATTTGAATTGCAAATCGAATCCATCAGCTAAAGTTATGAATTTTTTAAAGTCAGATTTGGAAACCCAGGCCATTAATTCATAAATAGTCTTCTGTAGAGTATATGAATTAGCCTATCACAAGGATAATGACATAACATTATTGAACAACATAAAATAACTTCCTTTTATTTTCCCATAACGTCTGAGTTCCAGGTTTCCTGGCTCTCTCATAATGCCTGATGGTGCCACAGGGCAAATACGTGTGAATTGCAGTTGCAATATGAAAAGTGACTCCGGAAAAGGCGTGTTGGGGCTTTCAAGCTGATTCCCTGTCAATAGCTTCTACATCAAACCGCCTCAGTGTCTAGGTCAAGCAAAGCTTTTCATAGATGCCGGCGCTGTCAGGTCAATGCAAGATCTGAGCACTGAGATGTGTGTAGTTGGTCTCTTACATCAGTCCCAATAACAATGATCTCCTTGGGGTAAGGTGGGGGGTGCAAGGAGGGAAGAACCAACCTGACCTTACTTCATTGTGAGTGTGTAGGATCATAACGGTCTTTCACAGAGAAGTGGAACACTTGAGGATTGATTCTAGGACTGATCTGTGAGAGATGGATGTTTCCAGTCTGCCCATCTCTTGGTGCTATGACGAGACTCAGAGGTTTGAACTGATAAAAGCACAGGAGTTAGAGATGTTTTTATGTAAGTACACATAACTTCTTCAAAATAACTAGAGGGAAAACAGACACATTTGCCCATGTCCAAAGTAAATCTTGGCAGCACTCAAGGGTAAAACAAACTTCGGGGGGTTCCATACTCAATTCAGTTAAAACAAAATGATCATGCTATTTGGCATTGTGTAGCCTCTGAAATAAATAAAAGGGTAAAGAGGAGAAGATTGCATTTTTCACTTTCAGTAGCATAAATGAGCATCCTTTGCACAGAGTAGGAATCCAAAACAGTCTGAGTCATCAGTTTTACAATGGTATTTGTTTTGTGATCTTGGTTTTGGGTCTAAGGCTGAATTCATTTTATCTCAGAATAACCAACTGAAAAGTAGAAATTTGGGTTAAACATTTTTTTTTCTGTTTGATGCCAAATAATTAACATGAATGGATTATTTGACCAGACTGACATAGGCATTTAATGTCATATTGACATAGCCATAATCTCCTATCTTGATTTATCTATTAGGAAAATAAAGATAACAAATAAAGATCCCCAGGTTTCCTTTCCACTATACAACATCTGTGAGACCTATAATCACTTTCAACCTTCATACTTTTCACAGACATTAAAATTTTCTCAGATACTAAAAAGTAAGAGAAAGTGATTAAGAGAAAGGGCTTTGATGGCAGCCAGCTCTGAGTTCAGACACTGATGTGCCACGAATTAGGTATATAGCCTTGGGCAAGCTACTTATCCCGTTGGAGCCTCAGTTTCTTTGTCTCACATGGAATGATAATATAGCAATATCATAGGATTGTGGTGAGAAATAATTGAGATAATGTAGATAAAACACTTAGCATGGTGCTGGGAACATAATGAAGGCTCAGTAAATGTTAACTATTTTAATTTAAAAAGACCTTTAAAGGACAAAATCAAAGCAAAAAATATCTTCAAGTACTGTTTCATAAGTTTGTATTTCAACTTGGGAAGAGAAATAATATTCAAAGAAATTGGCATTGAATACATAGATAGATTCTCATGGAAAGTTACTATTTTCATAAAATGAAAGAATGAAGATCTATGAAATTTTCCTTCTATGAAAACATCAGACCATGAAAGCTTCCTCAGCCTGTCTCACTTCAATCTCAGTCAGGAAAAAATGTAAATGCCCAACTGTGGGAAGTATGAAAGGGATGAACCTTCCTGTTCCCAAGGAAGTTAACTAAGAACATTAAAATTCCTTCACAGAGGCCCCCCTTCCCAAGAGCCGACTGAACATACTTTTAGATCCTGCCATTAGGATCAATGCAACAACTCCAGGCTCACAAAGTGAGTATTCTTGTTTTGTGCTATTTTGTTTTCTTATTTTACTTTGCTTTCCAGTGCGATGAGAAAAGTCAGACCAAATATGATCTCATTGGGAATTTTTAAAGCTCCCTATCATTCAAGGCATCACTTCCGGGATGGCTCCAAGGACATGCTGTCTCACTCTAGGCCCACTGGCTTTTAACCCATTATATCACTATTTATGGCATGTTGGCATCAGGCATGCTTAGTGGGGAAGTGGGAGAACTGGCTCATGGTTGAAAGCACTCTCAAGTGAATCTCTGTGCACAGGTGTTTTCTACAACGTTTAGAGCCAACAAATAGAATATTTGACTTAACAAACCTCTCATTTTAAAATTTTGACCGTCTCACTTTGTTTCTAAAATCAAACAAAGTCTGATATGGGCTTTCCTTATATTTTGATGGGGCACAAAGTTGGAATCAGGAAGACCCAGGTTCAAATTCTGGCTCTTTGCATTGAATGTAGAGCTGTGTGCACTGGGCATGTGATTTATCTCTCTGAGTGTCAGTTTCCTGAGATTATAATACATATAAAGTGATTAGCATGGTGCATAGTTATAGCAAACAGTGAAGAAATATTTGTTTTTCCTACCATATTACTACTACTATTCAATCTAAAAAGCAAAAAATGAACTCATCTAACCCATTCACAAAGCTGATCCCTAGTAAGCTTTCATATGGCTTATAATTTTTTCAGGTTGGTCTTAATTAAAAAGGTTCTTGTCTTAGAGATAGTACTCAGAGACTGGTCCAAGGAAGAACCAAAGAGATTTACTCTCAAATACATCTTTATAGCTTCATCACCATAATACCTAAGCATTCATGTGGACAACATCATTTCATCATAAATGAGAAGGTCGTACTATTGAACTGTAATCCATCCATTGATTTATGGTCCCAAGTTCCTCCAAGGATTTTCACAAATGCCTGTGACGTTTCCTAGTGTTGGACTTTGCATTTGGATCTGTGATTTAGATGACAGATGTGTGAAATCATATGTAGCCAGACAAATCCCGGGTGATAACACATTTGAGGGGGCTCAAGCAGTGATGGATTAAGGCCCAATCAACCAGATCAGCTAATCTGAGCCCTCCTCAGTGACATTGGCCCTGATGCTTTAAAGGGGCACCCCCAAATAAATTACTTTCCAGAAATAGTACTTTCTGCTCTGCATCTGATCTTACAGTATTTCCTTTTCCACAGTAAGTCCCAATACCATTGGAGAAGCCCTGCCTATTTCTGGAGAATTGATTATTATGTCTGGGATTAATATTTGCCTCTATTGACTGGTTAACTTTACTTTTAAAATCTAGTATTCTGAGTAAAAATGGGATTATTAATATGGACAGTTTGATAATAACCATTTTTGAAAGTCTGACAAATGCAGAAGCTGCAAAGCCAAGGACTTAATAATAGCTTCTTAGATGCTAGAGAGTTCATTCCAAAGAAACCCAGCAACTCATGTCCAGATGATACATAAAATCAAGACTTTCCTAGGAAGAAGCTAATATAAGAATTTGACACTGAAGCCTTTCTCAAGAGTGAACCTTATGGCACCATGTATAGGCTTACTGTCAAAATAGATTATCTCACATATATTTTTATGGAAATAGGAAGGAGACAAGAAAAATCACACTTTGGCATAGCAGTAAAGAAATATAACACAAGATAAAGAGCTATACTAAAAGAAAAAGCAAAAAGTGTTCTGAACCCCTCCACAAGGATCTCTCTAACGTTGTGCAGTTCATGCACCACCTCAAGAGTGTACCCATTTAATTTTATAAAAGGCAGGCTTGAATGCTTTACTATTCTGTCACTACCCTGGGCCTCTTATTTGATTTTTGCTCTCAGAATCAACTTTAGACATTTTTTTTCTCTTTTACTGTTGCTTACAGTGTTACCCAAAATAGCTCCCTGCACACCCCAATGTACTTCAGCTGCAGGCCTCAAAGCAAGTCTGTGCTGCATGCCTTGGATCATCAAGAAATTATCTGTAGTAAGGATCTGATGTCATTCGTTATGTTGTGTGAGACTGAGAAGCAAATAAACAAGTGTATATGTCTTTTTCTTTGATTTTACCTTATTCTTCATTTATTTCCTTACCTTTCTTTTCTATCCTGAAACTTCCCTACACTATTGTCCTTTGGACCCCTTTAGGGCTGACACTACTCAGCATAATAGTCTAGTAGTTCACCAATCTAAATCCCCTTTAAAACAGGCCTGCCTCGGAGTGCTGAAGTGCATTAAAATAAGTTTTTAGCAGGATGTTTCAAATAGTAGAACCTAACCTCAATAGCTGCATTGCACCCTTCTTCCCTCATCCACTCCTGGCACTAAAAACAAAACAAATCAAAAACTAAAACCAGCCAGGAGTATAGGTATGAAACTGAACCCTGGCCCATATACTCAAAAGCAATCAGAGTGAACTAAACAGAAATCTGGAAGGAAGCAAGAATACAAAGCATTCTCATCCACTTTGTCAATTTTGCTTCTATTTGCAGGACCCTCTCTTTGTGGATTTCTTGGAATTTATATGAAGACAGGTGTATGTATTCTTCTGAAACAATATTAGGAAGAAAAAGTAATGACTAGGAGCAAGAGCAATAATGTGAAGGGAACAAAGGTAAAATTTGTAAGTCAGGTAGAACTACTCCGATTAATCTGGGGGGGAAATATTATCATCTGATCCAGGGATCTGCAAACTAGAGCCCAAGGGCCAAATCCAGCCTGCCACCTTTTCCATATCCACCGGTCTACTTGCCTCTAGTTGCCTTTGCTCTACAACGGCAGAAGTGAGCCACTGTGACACAAACAGTACGGCGCCTAAGATATTTAACACCTGGCTCTTGACAGAAAAATGTTGTCAATCTCTAATCTTCAGAAGACGACATATAGTACTTAGAAATTAAACTGCATTTGCACACTCAATACTCTTATAATCTTTGAAAAATTACACATTAAAATTTACCTTTCTATGTTTAATATGGGAAAGAATGTGTGTTGGGGGGTACCTCCACATGCATTTTGGGGGGTGTCCTAAAATGAAATATAAAACATGCTTGCTAGGAGAGCTTCTTGAACACTTGGAGGTTTAGCATACTTCGAGAGTCGATGGTATAATAATGGAAAGATTCAACTTGAGAAACCAAGAGCTAGAAGATAGAGTCCTTGGTATATCACATTTAACCTCCCCTTCCTCACCTGTAGAGTAGGAACTCTGATGCCTGCCTCTCAAGGTTGTATAAATCAAATGGAATTATCTATGTGTGTATATATCCCTTACTGAGCCATAACTTACAGAAATATGAGTTGTTGTTATCGTGCAGTGCCCAGAATGCTTTCCACGTACATGGTATTCTGAGCAAGGATATCTCAGTGAACTGATTCATGTAGTTATGACCTTCCCTTAACATCAGTTGCCTCCCCCACCCCACCCCACCCCCATGAGCTCTCTATATTGTACCAAAGCACCATTTCGAAGAAAGCATCGTTTCAAATTAAGAAGTCTAAAACCAAGGCTCAGCACATAAAGATGCTCAGTCCAGGTCCACATCTGGGGGAGTAATTTCAAAATCGTCTTCACAGAAGTTTGTCATTTTCTCCCACCTCCCATTTGCAGTTCATCTCATGGCATTTCTACACCTGACATTTCCTCCCTTAGCTGCAGTTTCGTTTGTACCTGTCCCCCTTCACTCCCTCTCTCCCCACTGTCCCCGTTCAATTCCACCCCAGTCCCCTTTGATCCTTTTCTCATTTCTAATTCTGAAAGCCCTTTGAGAAAGGGGGAGGGGAGGAAAACAAAAGGTTAATTTTCTCCAGCCTGCCCAGGCCGACTTAATGTAACAGAAGGCAGCAAATTGTATTGATTTAGTGACATGCAACTGTCCAGAAAGAGCTATTTATACATTATTCAGGACAAACACTGTCATAATGGACAAACAGCAGCAGCATCTGGGATGTTAATGTCTACAAATAAGATTATTCTTTGAAAGGATTAGGATGAAGCATTTTGTGTAATTAGATTTCTCCGTTTCAGGAATGAATTGCCTTTTAGCAGTAAAAGCTGTCACTGAGGGAGCCATTAGCTCCTTATAACTGAATTAAATGCATAATTAGTGACATGATCACATTAGGATTTGTTTCATTTTTAACTAATCTGAAGGGGGAGGGGCAGGGGAGCGTTGGGGGAACGGAGGCGGTGCCATTTCCAGGTCACTGCGGCCTTCCTCAGCTGGGATAGGCCTCAGCTGGCGTGCTGAAGTTGGTAAAAGTCAGGCGTGTGTGAATCAGAGCCCGGGCCTCGCCATGGCGATGGCCGGGCTATTCATCACTGGGTGGTGGGTGACAGTGACTGATGGGCTAGGCCCGGGCCTGGCACTTCACCAGTGCAAGAATCATACGAGCCAGGGAGCAGAATGACAGCTGGAGCGCTGTGTCAAGTGGTGGAGAGACCAGAGCTATTAATAATGTGTGCCACATGATCTCGGCCGCGAGAAAACAATGACTTAGACACTGGTGAGAATAAAGATTTTACATTTAGTCCAGGGGTGACTCTTCTCCTTGGCACTTGTAGAATAAATCCCTATGCAATCAGCATGTATGAAAATCAGGCAATGCATATATTAGAGCCCTGCCAGTGAAGGAGGGGACCTGGGTGGGGATTTAAAAATCCATGCATTGGCTATATATGCTGTTAATCCCATGCTCCTGACATTTCTGCAAATGCCTTGAAGTAGCAGGAGAGATAAGTAAGAAGACAATGAGGAAGGCTTTCTTGTTTGCTCACTCACTTGATCCTTCTGCACTTCTTTGCTGAAAGTCTACTGCCCTCGGTGCAGCTTTAGAGACTGTAAGAGGAATGAAGAGGTATGGGGCATTGTCTCTGCCCTCAAGGAGCTTAACAGAATTCAAAGGGACTGACTTAGCTCACTCAGCATAATAAGTCAATCAGAGAAAGACAATTATATGGTTTCATTCATATGTGGAATATAAGAAACAGGGCAGAGGACCATAGGGGAAGGGAGGGAAAACAGAATGGGGAGTCATCAGAGAGGTAGACAAACCATGAGAGACTCTTAACTATAGGAAACAAACTGAGGGTTGCTGGAGGGGACGTGAGTGGGGGGATAGGGTAATTGGGTGATGGACACTAAGGAGGGCACATGATGGAATGAGCACTGGGTGTTATATGCAACTGATGAATTATTGAACACTACATCTGAAACTAATGATGTACTCTAGTAATTGAATTTAAATTAAAAAAAAAGAAAAAAATTTGTATCATTAAAAAAAAAGAATTCAAAGGGAGTTGAGACACCAAGTGTGTGTTGTTGGAATGCACTGACATTTTATTTACTTTGGAGGACTTCTAATTTTGATCCTTACTCTGAAGGTTAAGTTGAGAAGAAATGAGCAGAATAACAACGGAAGCTTGGTAAAAATGCTTCCATTCAAATTGTTTGGTATTATACAAGACTTATATCAGTAAAGGCAGCAGTAGGTAATGGTAACCTGGGGGTGATTGCAGTCATTGAGTTTGTGGAGAAGGAGCTCCCTCCTGGCTTGGACTGAGCATTCTATTACTAGGGGAACTGGCAGTTGTTGGGTATTAGGTTCCAGATGGTTTCAAGTTTCTGGCAGTGGTGATGGAAGCTTCTCCAAGGAACAGAGGAATGGAGAGCAACTAAAATGCTCCAATCCTTCAAAGATTTCCTCCCGTCTTCCCCACCACTGAAGCCTATACAGTAACTTCATTTAGAGATATATGATGGCCAGGATTTACCAGCCCACAGTCATCTTTTGATAGTGTTCATCTTGAAGCCAGGAGAAAAATTAGAATCTAACAATTAGATGAATACCTTTTCAGACCTAAATGCTCAGGACTCTGTGATTAAGATGTGCTGTTACAGAAAGAAAGATTTTAGCTCATGACTGGTAAAAATAGTTGTAAGGAAATGTCACTGGTAACCATGATGATTTGGTGAGATGTTCTTTGTGTCCTCCTAAGGAATGGCTTGAGTTCTATTAAGCTTCTGTTAACCTTTGCTATACCAGAAACAGATCACATCAAATCACCTTAACTAATGGCTCAGCAAAAGTCAATGAAAGAGAAGAAGGTAGAAATTCTTATTTCTTGAAGTTACCATTTGATAGAACTTAACTTTTAAAACAGACTTTTGTGAATTCCTTGAGAAAATATAGAGCTTTCATGATGTTATCCCTAGAAAATGTATGTAAAAATTCACATATAACCTTTATATATTGGTGAGCATTAAGATTTCCTGTTCTTTGAGGCAAATATTGACCTTGACTTCACCTCGGTCAATATTTACCTCTCAGGTCAATAGATCTTGATGTTCACCTCAACAGCAGTCAATATCTACTTATTATCTCATTTCTATCTGTCAGGTAGCAGTGTGTAATCAGTAATGTGAATTTTCTTCCCTTATGCATTTCCTGAGGTTAAGATGGGATTAATTTTGGACCTTATGCTTTCCATTTGCTAAATACCTTCTTCCCACAGGAGTGAATAGAAGTTCTGTACAGAATATTAACTATGTATTTTCATCTTCTTCCATTGCTTGGTCTCTGCTACCCATCCCAAATTAAGGTAGCACATGGGTAACATAAAATGTTTTCATATGAGAACTTCATTCATTTACTCAAAAAATATTTATTGTCCATGATATATCTGACACCAGGCTATATCTGGGTATATAGTTGGGATATAGTAGACATGGCCCATGCCCTCACCAAGCTTACTGTCAAGTGCAGTACTTTTCAAGTCCCAATCTGGAAGGATGTCAGGCAGGTTGTAGTAGCATCACTAGAAGATTATTTAGGGTCTTTTTGTTTGGGGTTTTTTTTTTTTTTTTTAGAGAAAGTATAATTTTTACAAAGAGCAGCCACATACCCAATGGTGTGCTGGTGAGCAGGCCTTTACAGGAAAAAAGTCCCGATTTGTTGCATTTTCTGACTTTCATGGTGTAAATTCTCCCACCATGGCCAATTTCAAGCTACCATTGTGAAATCACTGTTTTCGAAGAGATGCACAGAATCATGAGCAAATTCACACCAGCTCCAGCAAAGAACTGCTACCCTTTACCTAGTATTATTTACTGTTAACATTTTACCCTCTTTGATTTCATATTGTTGCTTTATTATCCTTCTTCTCTTCCTCCTCTTCCTTTTTCTTCTTTCTTCTTTCTCTGCAGAATTTTTTGGGGAGGGGGAGCTTTTTAAACACACAGATTCCAAAACCTCAAATCAGTAGAACTGCAGTGAGTTTCAGGATGTGTTAAAAATTCCACAGGTGGTACAACTGCATGGTCACGCTAAGCAACACTGGCGTAGTCTAGTAGATTTCATATAATTCCACTTATTCAATTTTGAAATTTGGAACCTTACAGATTCCACCTTGCCCTTTATTCAAGGAAGAACCAGATGAATTTTCCTGGACTCTTTCACCATGCCATGGCACCCAGCCTTCTATCCACCTGGTTTTAATGTTTGGTTTGGCACAATCTATCCCTTGCCTGATCATTCTCTATAAAATCTGGTTTGAACTTTTCCCTCTTCACTCTATTCATCTAGAAAAATTACTCCAAAAGGCTCTGTACCTACTCAGAGTAACAAGAATCTAACCATAAACTGAAAGTAGTACAAAAGGGAATAAGATATGCTGTTCAGATGATCAAGGAACACCTTTTAAGTCATTGATAAAGAACTTTAGATGGGCTTTGACATTTTTAATGCTTGTTAATTTACTCTTGGGAATGCTTTTGTAACTTCTGGATAAATTTAGCTGTTAGGCTCTGTCTTAATTTATACAGTTTCAGTAACAGATCTATTTATCAGACAGCTCAAACTACAACTTTTGGTTGACAAAATTCAATTGTAGACTTTCTCTATGAGAGCACTCAACCACAACCTAGTAATGTATACACTGCTGTGATGAAGCCACTATCATGTGAAGCAGTGCTGAGATGTAAACATCTTTACCCTGCCAGGTGGCTATGTCCTTTGAATGTCAGGACTGGACCATCATGTGTACTCAAACTGCCTGGCAGGTATACCTGGGAGCAGCAGAGTTTTGAGGAAGCACATAGGTTTACTATTCCAAAAGACTTGCTGACAATCCACTTACTAGCTATGTTGCCTCAGTAAAGTTACCTAAACTCTTTGAATCACCATTTCTTCATCAGCAATATAAGAGCAATAATAATACACACCTCAAAAATTTTTGTTGTGAAGATTGAGATATCATTAAAAAACATAACCTAAGTTTGATGGATAAAAGAACTGTAATAGATTTTATTTCCCTTCCCTCTGCTCACCACCACTGCAACTACCACCCAGATTGTGATCACACCGATGGCAATATTGTATATATATTTTAATGTATCACATATATACACACATACACTCATATACACACACAAATACACAGATACCTTTATAAAGTGGGAACTAAAAAATGTAGAGTGATGAGGAAATGATGGTAGTAATGATGACAATGCTTTAAAAAAGAGAGAGAGAAAGAAAAGGGTAAGTAGAAAGGGGAGCTTACAGCAACAACAACAAAAAATCATCTGTTTGTAATTGACAGAACAGATTCATTGCTTGGATAAAAAGGGTGTTACAAAGTTATCAGAATGCCTTAATATTGGAATACTATAGGAAATGGAGCTCAATTTTTTTAGAAAAGTGGTTAATTCTGTTTGTTTACTTACAAAACACCAAGACAATAAATATTTTCTCTAGGTAAAGACTGACTTTATGAAAATTTAAATCTCCAGGAAACAACCTAAAAAAACTTCTCAAGTAGTGAACCTAAGGATGGCCAATTGTGAACACCAACCAACTGAAGAGCTCTCAAGTCGTTTTCACCCTAACACTTCCTAAGAGGAAGGGCTAACATAAAAACGTAATTTTTATGAATGAAATTAAGATTCATTCAAAAATATCATAATAGTATTTATACTTTCCAGAAACAGTCTAATATTTGTGTATACTCACTTGGCATGGTTGTTTAAAGTTCAGTATTAAGCTCCAAACTAAATTCTGCAAAGAAACTCCCTAAAACCTACAACTCTCAGAGATGCTTCTTCCATATACCCTGGGAGGGCTCTTTCTTTTCATAGACCCTCAACAACCTAACATGCTTGAAGTGTGTACAAATGATTTTGGTCTCATAATCTGATCTGCCAGTGGTTTAGGTGACTTGTTTCCACTGAGGGAGGACTCAGGTATTACAGACATTTCTGCAAATTAACTCTTCTCCCTCCCAGCCCTGCTTCATTTACCTGCAGAGGTAAGTAACAGGCACCACGGAGTTTCCCAGCTCCTTTTCATTGTCTTATTACTTTATTTTTCATCTAAGATACACAATATAGAATTCAGTCGCAAGAAAAACAGCTTCCAGTGGCAATGATATTCATTTCCAATAGATCTGTTAAGTCTGACACAGTTAAAATGGCGATCATTTCAGTTTTAAACTGACTGTGACGAAAATCAATAGATCTCTTTCACCTCTGAAAAACTGGGTTCAGATCTGAATTTGCTCTCAAGTGAAATCAATTTGGTGGCCTCTTAACCCAGTATCTGGGAACCACTGGTCCCCATCACACAATCACCCTGTTGCTTTTATTCTAGCCTGGTTGCCTTTACTCTAGAGAGACAAGGGATCATAGGTGAGAGAAAAGCCAAGATGGAGTTGAGAATGAAAGTTGACTTAGGGGAAAATCTGACAACCACCAGTCAGGTGACAGTAGTGCTTTATGGAAGCGGGTCAGGTTTGATGAGGAGGAGGAGGGGGAAGGACAATAGATTCTGTATCTTGATGTCAGGATTCACATCTTCACATGGAGCTTTTCTTTTTCACTAATTCTCGGTATCCTGCCCATTTCCTTTTTCTCTTTTGAAATTGAAATGAAATTTACACTTAAAAATTCACGGTGAAAGTAAAACTAGGTACCGAATATAAAAAATTTTAACATCTATAAAATATTATTTACAATTTTAAGTCTTCAAGGACCAAAAAGTTAAAAACACATCCCAAATCTAAATTCAACCAGGTTTTCATGTGACAAACATGCTCTGACTTGGTTTCTTTGTTACTGATGTGTCGAGTAATATCTATATATTTTAAAATATAACATATATGATATATATGGGTAATTCTTTTCTTTTGACAAAGTTATCAGCCTCTATTATCAATGTTGAACAAGTAGATATTTTCAATTGGGGCTTTCTTTGAAACATTTTAATCCTTTTTGAAATTTGAGAATTCAGTTTTTCAGTACAGTAAAGTGTTTAACTTTACTTCTTGTGAAAATTATGCTTTGGATCAATAGTCAACAGCTAAACCAATAGAGATACTTATCTTTAATAACAATAAAATATGAACTGAAACTTAAAGTTTTAATTTCACTTTTTTGGAACTTTCATTCATACTCAATGAAAATATGGTTCTTTTCATTTTCAAAGTAGTAAAATCACAATAAATCTGGAGCTTGAGCTTTTATATTTAATTGCTCTTAACACATTTACTTAAATAATTATTACAGTCATGTTCTTTCTCTAAGTTGTACTGTAAAATCTAACGACAGTTGACCTTTGAACAATACAGGTTTGAATTGAATGGGTCCACTACTATGCAGATTTTTTTTCAATATAGTATAGTACTGTAAATGTATTTTCTCTTCCTTATGATTTTTTAAAATAACACGTTCTTTTCTCTAGCTTACTTTATTGTAAGAATACAGTATACAGCACATTTAATATATTAAAAATGTGTTAATCAAATGTTTGTTATTGGTAAGGCTTCTGGTCAACAGTAGTAAAGTTCTGAGGGAGCCAAAAGTTGTATGTGGATTTTTTACTGCAAGGGGGTCAATGCCCCTAATCCCTGCATTATTCAATACTCAACTGTATACAGATCCATTGAAGGATCCTTGTAGTTATTGGGATAAAGTTCGCTCTTCTTAACCAGGCTTATAAGGCTCATGATCTGGTCTTTTACTTTTTCAATGTCCCTTGTACTTTAAGCATAACCAATATTGAATTTCTTTTAGTGCCTCAAACTTAACAAAGTACTTTCTTGGCTTCTAACCTTTGCAGATACTTTTCCTTGTGTTTCTTTATTCTTCTGCCTTTCACATTTTCACATGACCAATACCTATTTTTTTCTCTTTTAAGTATATAATTCAATCATTTTTAGCAAATTTATAGAATTGTGCAACCATCATCAAAATCTGGTTTTAGAACATTTTGATCATCTCAATAAGATACTTGTGGCAGTTTGCACTCAATTCCCATTCCCACGTCCAGCTCCAGGCAACCAATAATCTGCTGACTGTCTCTGCCTTTTCTGGGTTTTTTATACAAACAGGATCACACAATATGCAGTCTTTTGTGTCTTCTTTCATTCAGCATATTTTTGACGTTTATCTATGTTGTATCATGTATCAGTAGTTGGTTCCTTCTTATTACTAAATACAATATCCATTGTATGTATCACTTTTGTTCATGTATTCACCAGTTATTGGACTTTTGGATTGTTTCCAAATAGACTATTATAATTAATGCTGCCATGAATATTCATGTAAAAGTCTTTGTGTGGATAGATGTTTTCATTTCTCTTGGGTAGTTACCTATGAGTAGAATTATGGGTTGCATGATAAATTAATGTTTAACTTTTCAGGAAACTGCCCAACTGTTTTTTCAAAGTGGCTATACCATCATATATTCCAACCAGCAGTGTGTGAGGACTCCAATTTCCCTGCATCCTCACCAACACTTGGTATTATCTCATTTTGATTATAGTCATTCTAGTGGATCTAGTACATGTGGTATTCATAATAGTCTTAATTTGCATTTCTATAACTATTCATGTTGAGCATCTTTTCATGTGCTTATTAGCTATTTGTATACCTTCTTTAGTGAAAAAGCTTTTCAAGTATTTAGCTCCTTTTTATTTTATTTTTATTTTTTATTTATTTATTTTTAAAGATTTTATTTATTTATTTGAGACAGAGAGAATGAGAGAGAGAGAGCACATGAGAGGGGGGAGGGTCAGAGGCAGAAGCAGGCTCCCCGCCGAGCAGGGAGCCCGATGCGGGACTCGATCCAGGGACTCCAGGATCATGACCTGAGCCGAAGGCAGTCGCTTAACCAACTGAGCCACCCAGGTGCCCTAGCTCCTTTTTATTTTATTATAGTGTTGTCACCTGATTATTGAGTTGTAAGAGTAATTTATTCATATGTTCTAGATATGAATGTCCTTTATCAAATATATACTTTGCAAAAATTTTCTCTCTTGTGCTTTCCCTTTGCATTTTCTTAACAGTTCCTTTCTGAAGCACAAAAGATTTTAATTATGGGATATAGTTCAATTATTAATATTTTTCTTTTATGAATTATGCTTTGGTGCTATATCTGAAAACTCACTGCCAAGCCCAAGATCACAAAGCTATTCTCCTATGTTTTCATTAACAGTTTTATAATTTTATTTTTACATTTAAATCTATGATCCAGTTTGAGTTGATTTTTTTTTTTATATGGTGGGAGGTAAGTTTCTAAATTCATCTTTTTTGCATGTAGGTATCCAATTGTTTCACAGTCATTTATCGAAAAGACTATCCTTTCCTCCACGAAATTGGCTTAGCACCTTCGTCAAAAATCAATTGACCATAAATGTAAGGGTTTATTTCTGGACTCTCAAATCTGTTCCATTGATAAGTTTATCCTTATGCCAGTACCACACCATTTTGATTACTGAACTTTGTAGTAATTTTGAAATTGGGAAGCATTAAGTCCTCAAACTTTGTTCTCTTTCAAAATTTTTTGGCTATTCTGTGTCTTCACATTTTTATATGAATTTTAGAGTCAGCTTGTCAATTCCTGCAAAAAAAAGGGGCCTGCTGGGATTTTCATAGCTTTTGCACTAAATATATATGTCAGTGTAGGAGTAATTGCCATCTTAACATCATTGAGTCTTCGAATCTATGAACATGGGATATCTCATGATTTATTTGAATCTTTTAAAATTTTTCTCAGCTATGTTTCATAGTTCTTAGTGTACACATCTGCACCTTTTTTTATTAAATTTATCCCTAAGTATTTTATTCTTCTTGATGTTATTTTTAATGTAATTATTTCTTTAGTTTCATTTATGGAGGATTCATTACTACTACATAGAAATACAATTGAGTCTTGTTTATTGATCTTGTATCAAATAACCTGGCTGAACTCATTTCTTAGTTGTAGTTTCTGATGATTCTGACTGCAGGTCAAAATCTTGTGTGTGATCCTTCAGTCCTAACCATAAACAATCACAGACTTTGTCTGACAGGCCTCGGGGAGGGCAGCTTCCCTTCTCATACCAGACTTGGTATACAGCCAGTGCATTGCAGTTTTCTCAATCCTGTAGTCAAAAACTCAGTTCCCCAATCTGAGCCAGCCATGCTCATATGCATACCTGTGTTCCTAATCAAGGTACCTCCATGCAGAAGTGTTCTTATTGGAGGCCCAGAAAGAGGCACTTCACTGAGACCTCCTTATCAGGGGCCTTGGCTGGGGCACTTTGCGCCATTTTGACATAGAGCCTTTCCACTCCTAGCCCTTTACCTTCTCCTTTTCCCCTTTCCCCTGAGTCATGGATCCATAAAGAAGCAGCATCCGTTTGTACTGCCTTCATCTCACCCCTGTCCAGGACCATTCCATGAAGAAAAATGGAACACTGAGAGCAAGTGCCTCATTTTACCTCTTGCTTGCTAGGTCACAGTTAGTAAAGACTTGATTGTTACTTCCAGTTTGTCTAATTGTCCTAATTAACCAACTCCACCTTATCATGTAATAGGTTTCTTGTGTATTCATAGGATTTTCAACATATAGGATCAGATCATTCTGAATAAAGAAAATTTTACTTCTTTCCAATCTAGATGCCTTTTATGTATTTTTTTCAGTCTGACTTTACTGGATAGAATATCCAGGATAATTCTGAAAATAGTGAGAGCAGACTTGCTTGCCTTATTCCTGGTCTTAGAAGAAATGCACTCAGTCTTTCATTATCAAGTATGATGTTAGCTGTAGACTTTTTATAAATGCCCTTTATCAGATTGACAAAGTTCCCTTCTATTCCTAGTTTGTTAAGAGTTTTTATCATGAATGGATATTCAATTTTGTCCAATTCTTTTTCTGCACCTATTGAAATGATTATGTCACTTTTGTCCTTTATTGTATTGATATGGTAAATTACACTAAAATTGATTTTGGGATGTGAAATCTGCCTTGCATTTCTGGAATAAATTCCACTTGGTCATGGTATATGATCCTTTATATACATTGCTATATTTAGTTTGCTAATATTTTCTTGAGAATTTTTGCATCTACTTTCATGAAGTGTGATGGTCCATAGTTTTTTTTTCTTGTAATATCTTTGTCTGGCTTTGATATCAGAATAATTCTCATTTCATAGAATGATTTGGGAAGTGTTCCTTCCCCCTCTATTTTCTGGAAAAGCTTGGGAATGATTGGTATTAATTATTCTTTGCATATTTGATAAAATTCATTTGTGAAGCCATCTGAACCTGGACTTTTCTTTGTGGGAATACTTTTGGTATTATTCAGATTTTCTATTCAAATTTTTTATTTTTTCAAATGTCATTTTTGGTAGTTTGTGTCTAAGAATTTGATCATTTTATCTAAGTTTTCTAATCTATTAGTATAAAATTGTTCATAGGATTTTCTTTTAATCCTTCTCATTTCTGTGAGGATAGTAGTGATGTCCCTCTTTTATTCCTGACTTCCTTGAGTCTTCTTTCTTGTTTGCTTGCTCAGTCTTGATAAAGGTTTGGCAATTTTTTAAAAGTTTATCTTATCAAAAAACCAACTTTCGGTTTCATTGATTTCTTTTATGGTTTTTCTGTTTTCCATTTTTATGATAGATGTTTTATTTCTTTCCTTTAACTTGCTTTGGATTTAGTTGGCTCTCTTCTTTTTCTAGTCCCTTAAGTTACTTTTTGTGATCTTTCTTCTTTACTAACACAGGTGTTATAAAATTTTATAGGTACTTTAAAATTTCCTCTGAATACTGTTTTAGCTATACCATAATTGTGTTTCCAATTTCAATCAATTCAGATTATTTCTTGATTTCCCTTGTGATTTCTTCTTTGACCCATGGGTTATTTAGATGTGTTTCTTTTTTTTCAACATTAACTACAACTCTATTTTCATAACCACCATGCATCATTATATCAGAGCATTCACCAGACATGGCCTCTTAACCTAAATTTGCAGTAAAAGATGTTTTCAGAAATAAGTACTTATGAAAATGACAAGCTAAAATAAGTTCTTAAGGCAAACAACTACAACACCTGGACAGAAGTCTCCTTAGTTTCTCATCTTCTGGAAACAGCTTCATAAATCATTTAGGAAATCAGCCTAGAGATAATCATAATAAACCACATTTCTCATCCATTCTTGAAGCAAATCTTTCTTGAGAATTGATCAAACAGCACCTGTTGCTGAAGATAGTAATAAGGCCTGACCCTGATACTTAAGCTTTAATTCTGGATCAGTTTTCTGGCTTGGGCTGGTCAGGAGTTACTTCCTTCAGAATCTTCATCCATGAATTTGAGTAGGCGTTAATATTATCTTCTCTTTCAGGTTCTGCAACCTTCTGTGGTAGAAAGAAGTTGTGAATATCAGATGCATTTGCTGTAGCTTTTGTTTTTAAGAGATAGCACACCATTTTGTCACTTGAAAGGCACAAGTGACCTCTGAAGGCAGCCAGGGCAGCATGGGTAGAATATAAATGCAAACCAATGGGAATCCCATAGGAAGTACAGAATAAAAAGTTCTAAGTGCTGCCTTTTAACAAGGCCAACTAGGAAGGGAGCTTCCCAAACCACATTATTTATGACTCTGGAGAATACCACAGCCTCAAGGGACCACGATGGGTCCCATGCTAGGTGCACAGAGCCAGTGAGCACAGCGTGGCACTGTGAGCATTGGCATACCACGTGCCTCTTGGGCTGCAGGCACAGACTGCAGCTCTGTGAGCCGGATGGCGGCTCCTCGGCCCCCAGGCCTGTGGGGCCAAGCGGCGAGAACCCATTCACCCCCTGCATGTCCCACTCCATAGAAGTTGTACAAGAAAGTTCGCCAATTGCCTTCTTAGCGCCATCACAAAAGTCACCCCAGGCAGCTTTGCTTGGCACGAGTGATGCCGTCGCAGGAGAGCTGCCATCTTCCTGCAGCCCATGCCTCCATTTCGAACACCTAGTTGTGTTTCTTTTTTAATTTTCCATAGATTCCTACACTTCCAAAACTTCTTTCAGTTGTTCACTTTTAATTTAATAGCGCTGGATCAGAAAACATACTTTGTACCATTTTTATTTGTCAATTATGCCTTGACAAATTTGGAAAAATTTATAGGAAGGCATAACAACAATGACTGATCAAATAAAAAATATTCATAAAGAGACAGAAATTACTTTCAAAGTTCAGTCAGTCTATCCTGCTTTTGCTTTCTTCTGGGTCTTTGGATGTCTCCCCTGAGCATTCTCTAGGCCTCACATTGAGCCAGGAGCCAGTACAATAACTAGGCCCTTTCTCGTCTCTCTTGGGAATGTGCATAGCCTTTTACTAGCACACATCCTTCAAAACCACCAGAGATATGTGAGAGCTCATGAAGGCTCACTATGGCTACCTCATTTACCCAGATCTCCCTATTGAATTTCTAGCCAGTGTGCTGGTCTGTTGCTTACCCCACCTGACTCAATGACAACCTCAAGCTAGCTGTGAACCTGGAATTCTCTGATCGCCACTGAGATTGCTACTGTTTATAATTTGCATGCACCTGCTCCAAATCAAGGCAGCCCCCTCAAGTAGTTCTTACACCTTACCCTAACCTGGTAGAATCTCTATGCCAATAGAGCTGAAGAGCTAAAATCCCACTGTTACTTAAGATTGAGTTGTTTTCCTTGAATAAATGTTTCTAAATTTGTTGTATGCTTCTGGTCAATTTCTAGAGTCCTTAAATGGATGTTTTTGAAAGCTTCATCCAGTTCTATCATTGATTTTTGATAAAAAGGCTTAGTTAGCTAGCTCCTCACTGTGCTATTCCAGAAGTTCCTTTCCAATACCTACCATTTTTATCATGTATCTAACACCAATTCCTTTAATATCACTTCCTAAGACTGAATTAAATTTCTCCTCAAAGTCTTAACTTACGACCTTGTGTTGTTTCAAAGAGTTTTCACATTATTCACAAGTAACTGTCTGTTTATTTATATGGCTTCCTCACCAGACTGTAAACTCACAGAAGACAGGTATGTGTCTCTTCTGTTCACCAATTACCCCAGCAGCTAGCATAGCATTTGACACATGGTAGACACTCAATGAAAATAATGGATTTACTTGAATTAATTAAATGAAATTTAAATCCATAGACTCATTTATGGAGAGTAGCTATTGTAATTCCAACATGGAGACAGAACTGAGGTCATTTGATGGTTTCTAACCATAATGTTTGACTCATACCACTTATCCAAAATGTCAGATGTATGTCAATGAATATTGCTGAGGGGGAAAAAAATTCTGTTACTCAAAACTTGGCAGCTCAAAAACATTACAACACATTGTATTTTCCAGTGGGAGGGTCACATGGATGATCAGCCACATAGTAAGAGAACTTGCAGTTATCACCACTTGATTCATGAAATATAGTAACATTGACTTATTTGCGCTGGCAAATATCAACATACCTCTGAACATAAGAGTATCAAGATGCAGTACTGATAAATTTCAACACACACTAAAAGCACTGCCCTAAATTGTGTAAATATCTAGTGCAGCATACTTCATAATGGTGGGAATAAAACCTGTCAAAGATTTTTAGTCTCACATTTAGTTTTTAGCTAGGAAAGCAAGAACAGACGCCAGTGCCATGCTTATTTTACAGCCTCTCAAAGTCATGCCTTCTGTTTATTATCAGAAGGAGACTGGGCCAGGAACAGGAAAGACAGAACTTTCTCAGTAACTATGTGGTTGTATACAAGAAGGACTCAGTGAATGCTGTTTGAACAACATTTATTGAGCACTTTAAATTTTACGCCATCAGTTTTCAAACTATGTTCCATGGATTGCCACAGAAGTGCCTCAAAGAATGGTAGCTAAGAATAGGGGAGAATGAACAGGTGCCTCACACCTTCTACCTTTTCACCCCCACTTTTATGTGTTTTATATATTGGAGTTTATTATAATGTTTTTTATTGGATTCATGGCCAAAAAAATATTTGAAAACTACTGAGTTATATTACGTAAACACTACTGCTTGATATATTTAAAAAAAAATAATTTTCTCACAGATGGTCAGCAGACATATGAAAAGATGCTCAACATCATTAATCACTAGGGAAATGCTAATCAGAACCACAATGAGATATGACCTCACACCTGTCAGAATGGCTAAAATCAAAAGACAAGAAGTAACAAGTGTTGGCAAGAATGTGGAGAACAAGGAACCCTTGTGCACTATTGGTAGAAATGGAAATTGGTGCAGCCACTGTGGAAAACAGTATGGAGATTCCTCAAAAAATTAAAAATAGAAATACCATCCAGTGATCCACTATTGGCTATTTACCCTAAGAAAATGAAAACACTAACTCAAAAACATATATGTACCCTTATATTTATTGCAGCATTATTTACAATAGCCAAGATGTGGAAGCAACCCAAGTGTCCACTGATAGATGAAAATATATCATATATATGGTATATACTGAGATATATATGGGTATATGATATATTATATATATATATATATATATATAGAATATTCCCCAGCCATAAAAATGAATGAGATCTTGCCATTTGTGACAACATGAATGAACCTAGAGGGTATTATGCTAAGTGAAATAAGTCAGACAGAGAAAGACAAATACCATATGATTTCACTTGTATGTGGAATCTAAAAAAAAAAAAAAACAAGTGAATAAGCAAACAAGCAAAAAGCAGAAACAGACCTATAAATACAGAGAACAAACTGATGGTTGCCAGAAGAAAGGGGGTGGGAGGATGGGCAAAATGGGTGAAGGGGAGTGGGAGACCCAGGCTTCCAGTTATGGAATGAGTAAGTCATGGGGATAAAAGCTACAGCACAGGGAATAGAGTCATGGTATTGTAAGAACATTGTACGGTGACAGGCGGTAGCTACACTTGTGGTGAGCTCAGCATAACATACAGACTTGTCGAATCACCATGTTGTATATCTGAAACTGATGTAACTTTGTGTGTCAACTATACCTCAATAAAAATAAATAAGTAAATAAAATAATTTTGTCACTGGATTATTGTGATTACTAAATAAAATGTTATATTTGAAAATACTTTACAAACTGTAAAATGCTTATGAAGTTAGATATTATATATGATTGCTGCCCTTGTGAAACTTGTGGTCAAAGGGAAACCACAGGGAGCATATTTACACCATGTATTCATCTCAATCTTTTTGCCATTTATGCTTATATTTTTCTCTACAGAACTTTTTTTTCTTTTGGAGGCATTCATAGAATCCAGTCAAATTGGTTCATTACTGTCCATTATTGTCTCTACTAAGACAGAGCCTATAAGGACAGAGTTTCATTACCTATAGTGCTATCAGAAAACAATGTCCCTCAAGAGAAAATAGAGAGCCAGAGTTTTTTAATTAAAATAGCATAGTTCTACTCTGTCTTTCAAGTTGCAGTGACACAAGTTAAGGAGGAAAAATGTTTGTTTAAATCTGATTTTATCTCATAGCCCAGTGCCTTAAGAGAAGAAAAACAAGCACCCCGTTATTCTGATAATAAAGAATGTTCTCTTAATTTCCTATTGTTGTGTACAAGATTTAGTGCTTACTCTTTAATTTCAGTGTCAGAATGTGAACTGTAATTAATTTTCATAAAATGGAAAGCAATAAAGTCAGATATTGCTGGCTGTAGAGGTTGAGATTGTATAATTTACAATTAGGGGTGGTGCGGGAGGAAACAGCTTACACATTAAATGAGTAATAACTCATCTTGGCTTCGGCTTCAGGATTATCAAAGTGGTCAACAAAGCTGCTCAAACAAAACCCCCAAATCTATGGGGTGTTCGGAACCTTCTCAAGAAAGTCTACCAAACTTGATGTCACTTCTCCCTGTACCAACATTTGGATTGTTTTTATTATCATTAATTAACAATAATAATATGCATGGACTTGAATTACCACCCAATGAATCACCTAAAACCTTTCCTAGGCATTATTTGCAACAAACTATAGATAATAGACCATAACTCTGTATCAACCATAAAAAAAGTCAGCTGCCTACTCATTATAAATGCAGGTTCCCTTCATCTTACCATCCGAATATCCACAGAGAAGGTGTGTTTGAAATTGGGAAATATTTGTATGGTGGTTATTTATACGTTTTAGGCTATATACTAAAATTAAGGATGCTATATACAAAACTATACATATGTAAAACTTTTCCATATTTAAAAGAAAGCATATCCATGTCAGAGGTATAAAATGGGCACACTTTTCTATCCTCTGTGTTGTTTGATTCAGGACATGCTTCTTAGGGAATTAGTCATTAAAAGAGCAGATAGAAGTAGTGATTGCTCAGTTAAATGGAAACTTATTCTAGATAATATTGGTACAAACTTTATAGTTCATAAACACCTTTCACACATTCATCTCAATGTAATCTTTCTTTTTTTTTAAGATTTATTTGTTTATTTTAGAGAGGGAGAGTACCAGTGGGAGGGGCAGAGGGAGAGGGAAAGAGAATCTCAAGCAGACTACACATTGAGCATGAGCCTGACCCTGAGATCATGACCAGAGCCACAACCAAGAGTCAGGCACTTAACCAAATGCACCACCCAGGCACCCCCAATGTAATCGTTCAATAGGCCTAAGGAGAGGACAAAGTGAACTCTGATATTCTATGTTTCAAGGAGGACACTGAGAAGTGAAGTTGCCCATCCAAATTCACACCACCAGTAAATGACCAAACCAAAAACTGAATATAGGTTTAGGACTCTAAATTCAGTCCTGGAACCAACATAGACAACAACAGCTGATAAGACCAAGAGAGAGTTCATTATTTGGTTGGACCATATCTCGCAGAACTGGGCTTGAAATGTATTTACAAATATAAAGGGAAAGAACATGGTCCCAGGCATGAAAAGGGGAACAAGTACAGCAACCTCAGGTATTATTTTGAAAATGAAAGGGAAACAAATGATGATGATGATGATGATGATGATGGAAAATCAGGGAAGGGAACAATAACCGAGTTGCAATCATTTGCAACCTATTGGAAGGTCCACAGCCACAAGACAGGTTAATGCAGAAATGACACAGAAACTATATGGATCTTAGCTTTAGGTGCAATTAATTACCCACAGTTTATTTACCCCATAGAAAGGAATACAAATTGGACATGTTCAGTCCCCTATGGATCCTACTGCTGGGAGCTGGAAAGTAGGTGACTGGTCAACTGGCAGTTACCATGGAAATGAAAAAGAGTCCCATATTGGAGCAGTGAAAGATTACAAAATAATAAGTGATTATTTTAAACGCACATAAAAAATTAGTGTATGTATGAGAAAAAAAATCTAGGAGAAAATTAAATGACATTGTTAATTTCAAATTTACTGAGAGGTAGGCTTATAGGAAATAGTCATTTTTTTAACCTTATATATCTATATTACTTGATTTGTAATGAATAGTTGTTGCTTTTATAAAAAGAAACTAAACATGAAGATTACATTTTGTAAAAACCTAAGTTGCAGTCTAACTTTCCATGAGATATATTAGTTGACATGAGAACATTGCTCAAATCAGGTGTCAGGGTAGGCCTACATTCTAGTCTCAGCTGACATAAAACTTTCTCCAAGAGGCCTTCCCTGACATAGACTACACACCACTGCTCTAAACTGGGTTCCTGCACATGCCCCTTGCTAGCCCTCAGTCTTCTTCCTCCAATAGCCCTCACAGCCTGTAGCTACATATACATGTGTAAGGTTACTGGCAAGCTGCACTTAAACCCAGGCAAGAGGGATTCTATCCTAGGCCCCTTACTTTAGAGAACCACACATATCACAAATATCAAAATGAATACACTATTTTTTTTTTAGACTCCAAAGAAAGATGGTTGAGAGTTCAATCTATTTTTGAGTGAATTATGGAAGAGGGATGCGCTGAGCGAGCTGCACCATGCAGGACAGAGCATGCCGGGCTGAGAGCAAAGGAGCCTGTGCTGGTTGAGGAGGAAGAAAACCTTAGCCTCTGCCTTGGGAAATGGATAGCAGAAGCCTCCTTTGTTTGAAGTTGTTGGCCCCAGAACACCCAAAGCAGACAGGGTTTCCCAGATGACTACACTCCATCCCTCTCCTCTACAACTGCCTTAAAGGGGATGAGAAAGTGAGTCATGGGACCTCCCAGACCAGTTCTTTGGGCACCTGCGCAATGTCTGTTCCTATGCCAGTGTCTGATTCAGTCACGACCCGGGACACAGCCCACCTTCTTTCTTGCCCTATGCCAGAAGCTCCTTGTTGCCACTCAGGGTCACAGGTGTAAGGACTGACTTGGGAGAGAGCAGGGCTCCTTTAACCTCCAGGTTGCAAGGAAATCCCCAGGGTGTGAGCTCCGAAGTTCCAGAAGAAAACATGAACTGGGCCAAGGTCAGAGCTTATCACTTTTAAATATTTAAATATTTGATACATGGCATCCACTTGTCCTTTTGCCCCAGGGCCCACAAATATCAGATGCAGATCTGATTATTAGTTTAATGACTGTCTTCCTTGCTAATGGATATGCTCCATAAAATAAAAGATCCTATTTCTTTTATTTAAAACCCTAGTATAGGGTTTAGCACTGTTTATTTATTTTATTTAAAACCCTAGTATAGGGTCTAGCACACAACAAAGACTTGTAGAATGAACAAACAGCTAAAAACAAAGTGCTAATATACAATATAGCCATGTGTCTTGCCCTAAAAACACTTGTGATAAAAGTTTATATCTATATAAAAATGTTTAAAAGCAAGTAGAACACAATGTGCATTAAACCTATAATTGCAACTGCTAATTCCTGTATTCTAGATCAGGGATGACATTTATTATATGTTCTGATCAGCACCTACCACCTTGCAGGCCCTTAATGACTGAGAAATGATTATTTCAACTCTGCCAGCAGCCAACTTCAGGTAAGTCACTTTCTTACGTGTTGCTCTCTACCAATGGGCAAATGAATGTCTCAGAGTTCAGCAAGCTCTTACCAATGAACACTTCCTTCTCATAAGTTTTGAAATAATACGATGACTCATGTGTAGGAGTTTGTGGATACAAGAAAGGACAAAATATTAGGGATACATGTTAAGGGAAAAACATATGTGAATCTCCTGATGGAAAGAAAATGTATTAAGGGCAACTAAACTTATTTTTCATCTTCAATTTATTTCTTAAAGCCTTGAAAAAACATTTAAGCAAAATAATAACAAATATTGCCAGAGCACTGGAGACCCTTGAGTAAAACAGAGAAATGGAGCAATGTTAACAGTCTGAATCAGACTAACTTGACTATTTTATATTGTCTTATAATTTATAAAGCTTTCATTAACATTGTCTCCGTTGATCTCACACATACTCTGAGAGGTAACGCACTGTCCCGTTTAAAGATGAGAAAACTGAATTGGGCTTTCACTAAAATGTCGGTTGCCCCCCTACCCCATATCTGCCCTCTCTTTTCTCCTTCCCTTGATTTGTCCACACCTCTACCCTCCTCCACATTGCCTTAGATGTTGGGGAAGGCTGGCGCCATCCCCAGCCTAAGGGCCAGTTCTGATTAACCAAGCCAGCTAATACAAAGTTGGCGCTCAATAAATATTTGTTAAATCAATGAATGAATGACTGTCACTTTGCTGAATGCTAGAAATATTAGAATAAACACTATCCCTTCTATGAACATTAAGTGCCTTGGTGCCAGTTTAATACAGAGCAGCCAGGATGTAGATAATATAGATAAAATTGCTGGTGTATTGAATATTGGATATGGGCAGAGTCAAAAACTCCAAAGTTTTCAACCTGAGAAATATGGTTGTCATATGTTGAGATGTGTAAAACTGAAGAAGTAGTTTGGGGAAGAAAAGGTGAAAGCCTTGAGTTTGGTGCTGGACATGCTAAATTTGAGACACCCGTCAGACACCAAAGTAGGCACCTGAAATTAAGGAATAGTTTTCTGTTACATCCTCTACCACTTAAGCGACAAAATTATTAGCAAAATGAACCCAGATTATGCACACACTCCACTTTTACAGAATAAGTCACTCATCATTTTTGTATTTTGCCTCTGTGTCAAGAAAGCATGATCTGTGTCACCTATATGACTAAGCAGTTTATAGTAACTTCCAACAACAATAATAGTTCTATTTTTCTCTCTCCTCACACAGATGTTCTTTAAATCTTGAGGTTTATGGATTTTCATACCTTTCCATTCAATTACATACTTCCTTTGTGGATTTCCATGCCTTTCCATTCAATTACAGACTTCCTTCCCAGTTACCTACTGCCATATATAACAAAACTACCAGAAGCTTAGTGACTTAAATAACATCCTTGCTGGTGGTGCCGTCATTGTCATCATTGTTACATTGTTTTTTAGTATCTCACAATTTCATGGGTCAGGAATTCAGGACTCAGCTGGAGGTTTCTTCCATTCCACATAGCACTGACGGAGGCCACTTGGTGATACTCAGCTGGTGTCTTGCATGTCTGGTGTCTTAGGGGGGATGGCTGGAAAGCTGTTCACAGCTGGGGCACCCTTGTGAGACCTCTCCAAAATGGCTGTCTCAGGCTAGTCAGACTTTTTACATGGCCCAGGGACCTTAAAGAGACAGGAAGTGAAAGCAGCCAATCTTTTAAACCCTAGGCTCAGCAACTGTGATATTATCTCCTACATATTCTATTGAGCAAATCAGTCACATAACTGACCCAGACTCAAAGGGAGCCTGAAGGCAAAGATCTCAAGTCTAAATGAGAGAAATGTCAAGGAATTTGTGGACATATTTAATTTGCTACACATTATCATTTTGGCTAATAACTCCTACTCTGAAACCAGGATTCCAATCCTGACTCTCCACCACTTGCTAGCTCTGTGACAAGGCTAATTATTTAACCTTTCTCTGTCTTGGTTTCCTTGTCTGTAAAATGGGGATAATAAATGTATTCATTCAACAAATATGTATTGAGCATGTAGTATGCAGCAGATGGCTGAGAGCAAAAAGGAAAATAAACTGTTCTATGCTTTCAAGTGGTACACAGTCTAGACTAATAGAAGAAAAGATGTGCATTCATTCTTTCAACAAATATTTAATACATACTTATAAAGCACCAATAAAAGCATCTGTGTAAATCCCTGCTGTGTAACAGAATGGAGTCAAGGTTGTAAAGGTCAAGTTTTTTTCTCAAACTAGATTTTAATTAAATGGGACCTTAAAATCATCTATTTCCAAATTTTGGTTGGTAAACACAGAGACTTGACCTGAGCATTCTTTTTTCAACTGACATTTATAGACAAGAACACTAGTTTCCTTTCTGGGTTCCCTCATCTTCATACTAGTTAAGAACTATACAACCACAGCCCACACAAACACATAACAAAAATAGTAGGAGACTCCATTTCTGGTTTTTTTAGTGTAAATCTAAAATAACTTTTTCATTTCATTCAAGTCGAATCATTTTTACACTGAATTTGAATGTCAGATGAGATGCAGGAACCATGGAGAGGCCACCGATTGAAGAGCTTAATAGAAATGACATGTACTACCTGAAACCTCTCATCTTTACTAAAAACCCCTTTATGAATGCAGAGTCAGGTTGGTGCTTGCTGACAGAGCCTACCTGGAGGATTTCAGCATTAGTTTGGTTTGGCATTTCAATAATCATTTCAACCATTAATACCCTTACTCTAAATCTTTATGAATAGTCTTTAAAAGAATAACCAAAGACTAAAATAGACTTCGATGTCATTGCTTTATTGATGAAGGAGATAGTAAAAGCACACGTTGTCAACATTCTGAAATGATTTTGTAAAACTCTTAAACAGACATAGCCAACTGGAACTGGAATATAAAGGTATTGATGTTTTTTTGTCTCTCATCATCCTGGGTCATACATTTGACAAGATACATAAAGATTTGGTCACTTTGTATTTCACTACATTTGTATTTCACCACAGGATCCTCCTAAGACTTAGTTATTAATCAAAACCTTGCCTGTGATTTTATATGCTTTGTTTTTACAGAGCAGATATCCAATAAATAGGTTTTAAACAAATAAATACATTCTTATTTGCATGCCATGCAGCACTAAGCAACAAGGCAAAATGGTTAGGTATATGCCTTTGAAGTGAGACAGCACTGTGCTTAAATCCAAGCTGCGCCACTTCTTAAAAGACTAGAGTTTCTAAGCTCAGACTCCATGTATAAAATGGGAATAATACAAGCAGAAATCACATAGAGTAGCTGGGAGAATTTAAAATCATTTAAAGCACTTAGCACAGTGCTTTGATATTGATGTTTCCAATAAATGACAGCTGTAATTTTGTCAACCTCATTGTTACTTAGGGAAAGCATTTAAAGATGCACAAAACAGTACAACAAAATGTCCCATTATAACTGTCCCTATTGGTACTTCAACACCCACCCCCCCCACCTTAGACATGCTCTTTGGTGGTATCTAAACCACTGCAAAGAAAGACATGGAAGAATGATGATTTATTGAGACAAGAGTATCAGAGTTCCCTGGGACAGGGCTCTGTCCTGTGACTCTTCCACCCAGCTCTTCATACATAGGAGATGCTCACTAAATGTTTTTGATAACAGTAATGAGATACTTGATTTTCATGTTAGAAACATTCAACATGTTTCAAAGCTATTAATAGCAAATTGATAACCTCATGCAAAAAAAGATAATCCTTTTAAAAATTCTTATAAAATAAAATGAATTTCATGAGATTGCACAGAAACAAAGTATTAAACTCTATTATTAACATTTAAGGAGAAGATTGTTGTCTTCTACAATTTCCAGTGACTATTCTCTCAAATCTTTTCAAAGTGTTCTTTGTCTCATGAACAGCCAAGCCCTGCCTTGTGGAGGACTGCAACCAGAGTCGCTTTGAGTTATAAGCTTGCAACCCTGGTGAATCATGTCTCAGAGTGAGGCAAATACCAGCCCACATGATAATGCCTTTGTTACACTAGGAATAAAGTGGTTGAAAATGGCAAATAAACTACTGATTCATGAGAATTAGCTGGTAGTAAAGGGTAAGGAGATGGGTGGGCATTGTGTCTGCATTTTATACAACTCACGTGTCATAAACAAAAGGGAATAAAATCCCTGCCACCCACCCAAACCAGATCCTTCATTCACCCTTGAACATATCCTCCTCGTGGTATACTTAAGGCTGGAAACCAAGTCCCAGGTTCCTCAGGTGGATATTCCTTTGGTGTCTATTACACATACTTTCTGTAAGGAGGGAGAATCTTCTGAACATTTCCTCTTTACAAGCAAAAGACCCACACACAGGCTTTTCTTCTGCAAGAGTTATCTCATCTCTGAAAAAGCACCTTCACCCTCTTGAGAATCTCTGGAAGAACAAGACCAATGAGCTGAAAGAGTAGATCTGCAGACTCACCAGCCACTTATCCTTCTCAAAATCCGCAAGCCAGTCCACAGAGCTAGACACTCTGGGGAGCCAAGACAAGAACTCCTGGCGCAGTGATCAAGTCTAAATAGCTTTGGAATCTGTAGGATAATGCAAAAAGCTCTCTAGCATAGTCCAATTTCAGAGAGCCCATTTGATGAAGATAAGATTACATCCCACTTTTAAACCCACTTAATTGCCTTTATGGGCTTAAAAGTGTTTGGAAATATGATGATTGGTTTGAGAATGCAGACTGTGTGGTGTTCCCATCCCTCCTCATCCTTTACTTGATGGACAGCTCTTCAACAAGGTTTTTGGCCCCAGGGCTGGTGAGAGAGAGGTGAAGGAGCAGGCAGGGGGGAAGGGGCAGAGAAGGAGGGCTGGCACTTCAGGAGGCAACTTCCAGCCCGCTTCCTTTCTTCAGAATTTCACAAGCCATTCTAAGAAGCTCAGTCCTCCCCAATAAAACCAGTCGCCTCTGACATCCTGGCTGCTCTGTATTAAACTGGCACCAAGGCACTTAACCTGCTGGATCGCCTTTTTCCAGACACCTGCCCAGCAGCAGACTAAACAAACAGGGATTCTCCACTGCGCAAAAGTTGGCTTCTTTCACTGGGTCTCCCATCTGTTAAAAAGCCATTGTCTGAGAAAGTGTTCAGCTAGCTGGGGAGCGGGAGCGATTGCATACTGAACTGCCCCTTTTCCCCATAAAAAGTCCTCGTTAGCATTTTCTTTTCTCCCTGGTTTTCATTGCCTGATTTATTCATTGGTTTCACCTCTTCTCCCCTCCCCCTTGGTTCTGGAGGAGAGCCTCCTTGTCTTCGGTTTCTCAGGGGTCATGTCTTTTCAGTCACCAGGACAATACCCGCCGCTGGCATCTGCTTCCAGATCCAATCAGCCATATTGTGAACACATCCTGCCAGAGAATTGTTCCTCCTTTTGCTCGGCTTTGTTGCCAATTTCATGCCATGTATTGCTCCATGTTTTGTGCTTCATGAAGCTGTCACGGGCATAAAAGTGGTCTGACCAGGGTCATAGTAAAAGGGGTGGGAATGAAACATCCACCAAAATGTTGAGCAGGCCACCCACAGTCCACATACACACACACACACGCACATACACTCATACACATACAATCCCAACACTCACACCCAGCCCACACACACCCACCGTCTCCACGCAAACACATACAGTCCACCCATGCCCAAAATACAGTCCACACACACTCACAAATCACATACGCAATACACAGTCACACCCCCACACAATTCCCACATATTCACAACACAGACATGAGCACATGCATAGATCTGGGGCCCTCACACATTTTCTTTACTTTCCCCACGATTTAATTGGCACCCCCGTGAGACACATTACACTTCTCTAGAGGGGTAAACAAAGAGTTTTATTCCTTTAATAACGATAAGGAATATATTAAATTGGGGGGTGAATGTTGTAAAAGTTAAAAAAGAGTTTAGATTTTTTTCTTTTTTCTTCAGGTATTTCTAGTCACACAGAAATAATAACAATCCTTTGGTGCACAATCTTAAAAACACACCAGGAAGTGCTTTACAAGGTAAATTAAACTACTCCAGATTAAAATGACAACACTATAGGACGCATATTCACTTTTTTGAGATATTAAACTCTTGTAAAGAACAACAATATATAAACAAAGGGAAATGTCAACAAAAACATACAAATTAACCACTTGGATTTGGGAGGAAGGTGTCTATGAGTCCCCTTCTCTCTGAGTTGTGGTCCCTGGATACAGGAGTATCCCGATTTATCAAGAGGCTCTTTGTAAAGCGTGGATTAGCCTGCCAGAGCACAAAAGACTAAACTCCATTGCAAAGCTTTGCTGAAACCCAGCTTTCAGGAAGGAGGAGAGCTGGGATTGTCCGTCCCATCACCCAACGCCCCACGGATTGAATTGGGCCCGACTGCTGGCAGCCAGCCAGCTGAGGGGAAGTTGCCGTTCTCCTTAATGTCATAAGTTAGGGAAAAAGAGGGAAGGAAAATGGAGAATGAAAGCTCAAAATCCTCACAGTGGAAATTTCACTGAAGTTTCTCATTTATTTCTACAGTGTGTTCTTTGCTTTTATTTCAAAAAGTTCTAGAGATTCTGAATATAGCTTCTTTACAATATACAATGTCTATACTTACAGTTTCCCATGTTTCTATTCCAGCACCATGAGTAGGTCCCTTTGCCTTTTTCTGTGAGGGCATTTTCTGGTTGGTGTTGGTTGGTTGTGAATGCCAAAGAGTTTTAGAAAAGAGCAGAGCCCTATGCGTGGACACAGGAAATGGCTGCCTCCCAGGATAATTCTCCATTTTGTCTCCCCATCTCTAACAGACTCATGCAGAGGCTTATTCTGGTGCTTAACATTTCCATCCTTGGATTCCTTTCTCTCCAGAAAGCTATAAGCTATTATCCAAAATAAATAAATAACAAAAATGCAAATCTATAACCCCTAAGAGTACATTAAAATGAAGTTTTTAGTATTCACTTTTTAGTATTCACTTCCACCAATAATCAATAAGTATGGAAAAGATGTTCCCAACTGAATGAAACAAAGGATGAGAAAACTGTGATCAACAGAATAAAGTGTAGGAAAGAGAGTTGGAAAACTTAAAGACCTGAAGCACAGGTGCTCAGAAGCAAGCTGGCTTTTGCTTCTCTGTAGGGGATAGAGGGTGGCAGGAGAAACCTGCCCTGGAAATGAGGGAGAAGAGAAGATACAAGGTGGGAAATGCCAAGACAGCCAGGCTGAGCTACCTGCAGCCTCCCTGGTATGATTTTAGAATTACTGAAGAAAGTCTCTATACCCCAACCCCTTAGCTGAGACATGATATTCTACTTGGAGCTTTATTTAATTAGCCAAAAACTTTAATCACAACTTAAGGGCTTCACCCTGTTATAAACTAGATGTTTGTGTCCTTCTCAAATTCATATGTTGAAGCCCTTAACCCTCAATGTGGCTATATTTGGAAATGGGACCTCTAAGGAAATAATTAAGGTTAAATGAGGTCATAAGGATAGGGCCCTCCTCCAATAAGATTAGTGTCTTTAAAAGAAGCAAAATCAGAGAATGAGCTCTAGCTCCCCATACACACAAAGAAGAGGTCACGTGAGCACGCAGAAAGATGGTGAACACTTAATAGCCAAGAAAAGATGCCTCAGAATGAAACCTACCTTGTTGGCACCTTGATCGTGAACTAGGAGCCTCCAGACCTGTGAGAAATACACTTCTGTTCTTTAAGCCACCTGATCTGTGGTATTTTGTTAGGGCAGCTTGAGCTGAACAAGACACACCCCAGGATGAAGTAAGGGTAACTAAAAGTTTCAGAGAAATGGTAGAACATATGAGCATGTCATGCCACAGTCAAAATGGGGTATCCCTTCACAGACTGCCCTGGGACAGGATTGTTTGGGGGTGGGTCTTTTCTCTACCCTGACCTACCTCAATCCTTACTAGCCTCCTATCCTTTTGAACTCCTTATCCCTTCTGTATGATTTCTACTCCCCAAACATGTTTCATCAGGGTTTTCTGAGAAATAGGACATGTCACTGCCAAAAAGTAACTTACATAAAATTAAAGTGAAGGAAGCCTCACTCAAGGAACTACTAGAAGCTTACATCTCACTTACCTCCCCTGGGAGCAAAGTCTGGACTTGGCTCCCATTCAACTTCACTGTCCACTAGACACTGGTTGAGGTGCTACACTGAGCTCTGACAGAGATGAGTGGGGTCACAGCCCCTGCACCCAAGAGCTTCAAATCTTGAGAGAGACAGGCACTCACATCAAATGTTACAATTCAATATTTGTCAGAGTATGAAAATTGTTCTATGAAGAGTAGAATGGAGAGTGAGTAATTTCCCAGAAAAAGCACTTTCCTTCTGTTAAAGGACACTCCTTTTGCAGTTGAAAGGACCTGGTATAAGAAGGAAGAGAGGAATGTGCAATAGGGTCAAAACATAAGATATAGAGACTTATAGGATGGGAGGGTTAGGATACTGGGTATCAAGGGATGAAACACGTGAGGGCCAACCTGAGAAACTGCTTTCCATGGCACCCAGGACTGGAGGATGATAGGAGGAGACAGTGATACCTTGGTGATACCAGTTCTGAGAAAAAAGAAGATAATCTCAAATACCCAATTTCCTAACCTAACCCCCGCCTACCCCAATCCTTTGTTTCTCTTGTGACCTCATTATTTCTAACTTTTTCAAGGGTCTTTTGAAATTTTAAATGTATCCAATATAACCAGAGTCCAAATGTGCCCTCTTTTTTGTCATTTTGAATTTTTCTTTCTTTCCTAGCCCTATATACTTTTTTATTTATGTTTAATAAGAACATTGAGCCAGCAAGACTCGTAAGAGGGCCGGAGCCAGCTTTGTGCTCTGTGTGAGCGTGTATGTGTGTGTTAAACAATTTCATGGACATCTGTCATGCACAGTTAACTTTGCATTGCTGCATTTTAAGTGGTGGGCCCAGGCTTGGCCGGCAGTGATAAAGTAGCTGGCAGTTTTCAAAAAGCCACAGGATAACAGAGCATGAATCATAAAACACACTACTGTGTAGCAATATCCAAGTTCATTCAATGCAATGAAACCATGCAGAGGCCCTTTATCCCCAGCTAATTATGTGGAAACGTCTAAGACAATAAAGCATCTGGTGGTCTTTCTTCCCCGTTTCAATTTTTCTCAATATTGTGACAGGGGAAAGTATTGTGCCTTTCCCAGGGTAGTTGCAGTGAAGAGGAGTAAAAGCAAGGGTCAGGGAAGAGCAAATAGATGAATTTATAACTTTCTTTTTATTTATTCCTTCCCCATTGTCTCTCTGGAAGTCTTCCTTGAGGGCTGTATTTTAGGATCACTATTCTCATTGCACTCTGCTTGAATCCCCTTTTCTCCCTCTTTAAAAAAAAATACCACCCAAACTGCCAGACCTTCTATGATTCCCTGTTGCCAGTGGGGCTTTCTCCCCCAATGAGCATCCAGGAATTTAAGTCTAAGATTTATAATCACTCTCTGGACTCAGGTTAAGGGAAGGGTTCATACTTCTAGGAATGAAACCTAATATGTGATTTACTTTCTAAAAAGAGGTGATGAGAATGGTCCTTGTGATTAGGGTTTTCCCAGAGAGGGTTCCCTGTAATTGCCTTGCACATGGCTCTTTTTGCCATTCTCTGGAAAACACACGCAAATGCCATGTGTTGCACTCCTGGGGGTTTTGATGAAAGCCCCTTTATAGCTAAGTGCTGTGCAATGAGACCCAAGCCAGAGTCTGATGAGGTGACTAATTGGTACCACTAGCTTAAAAAGCTAATAAGTTAATTAGATTAACTTCGTTCATGTTTGCACAAGGCTTTGAAGAGGGAAACACTACAGGAGTCCTAAGCTTCTCTGAATTGAGATCTGATGCAGCTTCATGCTGAGTACAAGCTTTCCTCTGGAAGGACATGAGTCTATTGTGGTTATATTCTGTTTTGTTTTGTTCTATTATTTAATTCCTCAACTACCTCCCAATCTTTCTCAAAAGCCAAATTATAGTGACATAATATGCCTTCAGTATCTCCCAGTGCAACCTTTTTAATCATTATAAATCTAAATTTCATTCATACCATTATGAATGTTTTTATTTTCCCACTTTCTCTATGTATTATTGTCATAACATCCAAATAATTTCAATAGCAACTCAAGTATCAAGTCAGATTCTTTTTAATGCAAAGAAAGAAATGATTACAAGGCAATTTAACTTTGCATTTTCTTTGGATGGCTTAATTATCCCACAGTTTGAAAACCCAGTGAGGCCCAGATTTACAGTACCGTTGTTGTTTGTGGAGTTTTAGCATTAAGTAAATTTTGTACACATCATCAATGCCCCCCTTATCTATCTATCTATCTATCTATCTATCTATCTATCTATCTATCTATCTATCATCTCATGTATTCAGCAAACATTAAACAAGACACTAACGTGATGCTCAGGAGATACACTGTGATGAAGGCAGCCCTCAAGGAACTTTTCATCCAGAACATATAACATCTCTTCCGGGCAAAGTACCTCAGGGCAGAAGAAGGAAAGAGATGATTGAGCTGAAAGACCTAGGGGAGACTTCAAGGACAAGACAGCTTTTGAACTGAACCTTAAATAGTTTTGACAAGTGGAGATGGAGGAAAGGACATACTCTGAATGAAAGAAACTGCAAAAACAAAGTTTTTGACAAGAAAGGGCACATGGCACATTCAGTTAGCAGAGAATAATGTAGTATGGCGGAGGCACACACACAGAAGGAAGGTAAAGATGGGGCTGACAAAGCAGATGAGATTGAATCAGGAATAGTCTTTCTCAGGTTTGTGGTTTTTGTGTATGTTTGTTTGTCTGAGCAGGAAAGGACGCAAGCAAGAAATAACAGGGAAGGTCAGTGAAGGCATTTTTGAGATTGTCCCCTAAAAGGCAATGAAGATCCAAACCAAAGGGTGGCAAAAGGTAATAAAAAAGAAAGGGGAAAAAAAGAGACAGCAAACATTCATGAGATTTTTAAGTGAAAAAATTTTTAAGCAGATCACAAATCAAAATGTGTAATTTAATCACATAAAATCATATTTTTTATTTTAAAAGATTTTATTTATTTGAGAAAGAGAGCACAAGCAGGGGGCGGAGCAGAAGGAGAGGGAGAAGAAGACTCCCCACTGAGCAGGGTGCCCGACTTGGGGCTCAATCCCAGGACCCCGAGATCATGACCCCAACCTAAGACAGACACTTAACTGACTGAGCTACCCAGGTGCCTCAAAATCACATTTTTAAAAATAAAGTTTTATCACCTCTGCATGGTAGTTTTAGAAGTGTTTGCTTAGGGGGCACCTGGCTCAGTCAGTAGAGCATGTGACTCTTGATCTTAGGGTTGTGAATTCAGCCCCACATTAGGAGTAGACTTTAAAGAAAAAGTGTTTGCCAAATAATCCAGCCAAGAAATGGGCAGAAGACATGAACAGGCACTTCTCCAAAGAAGATATACAAATGGCTAACAGACACATGAAAAAATGTTCAACATCACTAGCCATCAGGGAAATACAAATCAAAACCACAATGAGATACCACCTTACCCCAGTTAGAATGGCAAAAATTAATAAGATAGGAAACAACAAATGTTGGTGAGGTTGTGGAAAAAGGGGAACCCTCTTGCACTGTTGGTGGGAATGCAAGCTGGTACAGCCACTCTGGAAAACAATATGGAGGTTCCTCAAGACATTAATAATAGAGCTACCCTACAACCCAGCAACCGCACTACTGGGTATTTACCCCAAAGATACAGATGCAGTGAAAAGAAGGGACACATGCACCCCAATGTTCATAGCAACAACATCCACAATAGCCAAATTGTGGAAGGAGCTGAGATGCCCTTCAACAGATGAATGGATAAAGATGTGGTTCATATATACAATGGAATATTACTCAGCCATCAGAAAGGATGAATACCCACTATTTGCATTGACATGGATGGAACTGGAGGGGATTATGCTAAGTGAAATAAGTCAAGCAGAGAAAGAAAATTATCATATGGTTTCACTCATATGTGGAACATAAGGAATAGCGTGGAGGACCACAGGGAAAGGGAGGGAAAACTAAATGGGAAGAAATCAGAGAGGGAGACAAACCATGAGAAGCTCCGGACTCTGGGAAACATACTGAGGGTTACAGAAGGGAGGGGGTGGGGGGAGGGGTAACGGGGTGATGGGTATTAAGGAGGGCATGTGATGTGATGAGCACTGGGTGTTATATGCAGCTAATGAATCATTGAACACTACCTTAAAAACTAATGATGTACTATATGTTGGCTAATTGAACATAATTAAATAATTAAATAAATAAATAAATAATTTGGATGACATGATGATGGTTATGCTAAAACAAACAAAAAAGTGTTGAAACTCGAGGTGGTATAGTAGACAAGCATCACAGGAATTAAAGGTAAAACTACTTCACAACATAACTAAGTATAGCTCCGGGCCAGGTGTTTAACTCCTCCAACTCTGTTTTCTCATCTGTAAAACATGGTAATAATCATGCCTGCTTTACAGGGTTCTTGTTAGGATGAAAGGAGATAGCCCGTGCAAAGAGCCTAACTTGTGTTAGACACTCAATCCATGGTACTCTCCTACCCTCTCACAACCCAATGTCAGAACCTATTAGAGTGTCTGTATAAAGGCACAGAGAGAGAGAGCATCATGACAAAATTTCTCATTATTCACTTCATCTGGGAAACCTTAGAAACCCAGACTGTTAAGGGAAGAAGGACAGTACCAAGCAGCCCTTCATATTCTGGAAGCATACTGCAACCTTGCTTCCAACAAGTTGCCTCTTCCTCCTCCTCTTTAGCCTTCCAACATAGAGTTCTCTGCTGCATGCAAGTTTGGATGAAGACATAGAGATACATGGAGATATCTTTGCCTGTGTTCATTTGCTAGGGTAGTCATAATAAGGTACCACAAACTTGGTAGCTTAAAAAAAAACAGAAATTTATTTCTCTCATAGTTCTGGAGTCCAAATGTCCAAAATCAAGGTTTTCACTGGGCTACGTTCGCTCCAAAGGCTTTAGGGAAGAACCTCTCCTTGCCTCTTCCTGCTTCTGGCATTCCTTGACTTGTGGCAGAATAACCCTAATCTCTGCACATGGTCTTCTCTGTGCCTCTGTGTGTCCTTTTCTCTTATAAGGACACTATTTGGATTTAGGGCCCACTCTAAGCCAATCATCTTGATCTTTGTCTTAATTACATCTGCAAAGACCCTATTTCCAAATAAGGTCACATTCTGAGGTTTCTAATGGGTGAACAGGAATTTTGAGGGGACACTATTTAGCCCACTGCAATGTTTTAAATCAAATTGGTTTTTATGTCAGCTGAACAAGCATAAAAGAAATGATATCCTTGTTGGAACATGCATACCTACTGCCCAGATCTTGGTTTCTTTTTTTTTTTTTTTTTAAGATTTTATTCATTGGGGCGCTGGGTGGCTTATTCGTTAAGCATCTGCCTTCGGCTCAGGTCATGGTCCCAGGGTCCTGGGATCGAGCCCCGCATCGGGCTCCCTGCTCCACGGGAAGCCTGCTTCTCCCTCTCCCAATTCCCCCTGCTTGTGTTCCCTCTCTCGCTGTGACTCTCTCTCTCAAATAAATAAATATTTGAGAGAGAGAGAGAGTGAGAGAGAGAGAGCATGAGCAGGATGGGAGGGGCAGAGGGAGAGGGAGAAGCAGACTCCCAAAGTGGGGCTCCATCCCAGGACCCTGGGATCATAACCTGAGCCGAACACAGACGCTTAACAAACTGAGCCACCGAGGTGTCCCAGATCTTGGTTTCTAATTCCACTCTCCAGTGAAAGGAACTAGGACTCCTTACAGAGATGGCCAATTCTAGGACTAGGGAAGGAAACATACAAGATGATCTTGGAACAATTTGTAGTGTCAGAAAGTAACAAAGTGCTAACACATACAAACACACACACACACACGCACAGATGGAGACATGTCAAAGGAGCACAGTATCTACATGAGCAACCCTCATGGCATACCACATAAACAGATGAACTATCCGCTTAAGTCCAACCAATTCACAGATATATAAGAAAGAATAAGTCATGTTATTTTAAGCCACTAAGTTTTGGCTTTGTTTTACAGCAATAGATAACAAACACACATAACTTTTCCTCTTATTAAATTGTAATAGCCAAACTGTGGAAAGAGCCGAGATGCCCTTCAACAAATGAATGGATAAAGAAGATGTGGTCCATATTTACAATGGAATATTACTCAGCCATCGGAAAGGATGAATGCCCAACTTTTACATCAACGTGGATGGGACTGGAGGAGATTATGCTAAGTGAAATAAGTCAAGCAGAGAAAGTCAATTATCATATGGTTTCACTTATTTGTGGAACATAAGGAATAGCATGGAGGACATTAGGAGAAAGAAGGGAAAAATGAAGGAGGGGGGAATCGAAAGAAGAGATGAACCACGAGAGACTATGGACTCTGAGAAACAAACAGAGTTTTAGAGGGGAGGGAGGAGGGGAATGGGTTAGCCCGGTGATGGTATTGAGGAGGGCACATACTGCATGGAGCACTGGGTGTTATACAAAAACAATGGATCGTGGATCACTACATCAAAAACTAATGATGTATTGTATGGTGACTAACATAACATAATAAAATTTTTTAAAAAAAGGAAAAAAATTGTAAAGATATGTTTTTAAAGTGTTAGTGATGTTACGAGTGCATCAAGATATGGCAAGTCAAAATTAAAATTGTTACAATTTTTCTGGCAAAAAAAGGAGCACAGAAGCAACTAAAAGTGTTTCCAAAACTAGAACAATTTGAACAGCATAATAAATAAAGTAATATTGAATTATAGCACAAAGTATAAAATAAATATCCATGAGTAGTCCATAGTGATATACATAACAATTGAATAAATTAATAAATGGGAGACAAGACAAATCTCCATTGCAGAATTCAAAATAATTTATGTAGATACTCCACCCTTACAGGAGGGAGGGAGTCGTGATTCCCAGGCCTTATGTGGGCTGCACAGAGTGGCTTCTTTCCAAAGCATACAGTATGGAAAGGGGGTAGAATGAGTAGCTTTCCAGTGGAGAAAACTGACAAACACTACATCAGCGAGGTGACCAAGGGTCAACATCAACAGTCATAAATCATGTTGATAGTATGTACCCTTGACATGATATGATAAAAATGGCACTTTCCCTCTGTGGTCTCCCTCCCAATAACCCATAACCCCAGGCTTATCATGATGAAACATCAAACAAATTCCAATAGTGGGGCATCCTACAAAATACTTGACCAGTACTCCTCAAAACTGTCAATGTCATCAAAAACAAGGAAAATCTGAGAAACTTCTACAGCCAAAAGGACCCGAAGAGACATGATGATTAAATGTAATGTGGTAACCTGGATGGATTCTGGGAACAAAAAAGGACATTAGATAACTAAGGAAATCTAGGGGCGCCTGGGTGGCTCAGTCAGTCAAGCGTCTGCCTTTGGCTCATGTCATGATCCCGGAGTTCTGGGATTGAGTCACACATCGGGCTCCTTGCTAGGGGGGAGTCTGCTTCTCCCTCTGTCTGCCGCTCCCTCTGGTTGTGCTCTCTCTCTGCCAAATAAATAAATAAAATCTTTAAAAAAAGATAACTAAGGAAATCTAAATAAACTACTGGTGTTAGTTAATAACGTATTAATACTGGTCCATTAATTATAACAAATGTATCACACTAATATATGGTATTAAAGAAGAAACCAAGTATGAGGTACATGGGAACTTTCTGACCTAGGTTTTCAGTTTTGCTGCAAATCTAAAACTGTTCTAAAAAATAAAATCAATTTTAAAAATACATCACTCAAAAAAATCAAACTGCGCCCATTCCCCTTACACGATGGTATAAATTTAAAGGAAGCTAATGAGAACAGAGATTGTGTTTGTTTGTTTGCTTTGTCTACTGATACAACCTAAGAGCTTGGAACATACTGTGACATACTGGAGGCACACAATAAATGTTCTTTTTTAATTCCTAATAATCTATTTATGCCTCACATAGTTACCAAACAACCCCTATGTACAAGCCTTACACCAAGCACTGGGGATAAAACTGAATTTGAGATTTATTTCCAGATTTCTTAAAGAATAAATAGTTTTAATAGGAGATATTTCTAACTCACAAGATATGTGTGGCATTAGCTCTGCTGTTCCAATACCACTCTTTGGGATAATTTTCTTCTTATTGATGGTGACCACAGAAGCAATATCCTCCTGTTTTAGGCTTCTGATTGCATGAAAAACTAGTTTATTAAACAAGCTAGATGTTTCAATAAGTACTTTTGAATGAATTAAAATATAAATAAAAATGTACAAGAAACTTACAGGGGCTAAAGCTTTGCTATTTTCTGCTTCCTGTTTCTCATTCATTTGTTCTATTTGTTCTTGGCATGCTTCCCATCAGGGAAAGAAATTTCTTTGAGTAAAATGTTGTTGAGCATTTTAAAACTTTCTAGATCCTTCCACTAGTTTATTAATGAATGACTCCAAGTGCACGATATTTCTTTGCATATAAACACATCTCTTTCCCACCCAGTGCACTCATAGATATTAGCACAAGGATCTCATGAGACATACTTCAGGTCCATTCTAACCAAACCTTTCCAGGGGATGAGTGACCTAGACTCAGACTAACTCTACATAAGCCAAATACCTGATGAGTCAGGAGGGTATTCACATATTCACAAATCGTTAGAAACATCTGATTACAAGTTTCAATCTTGCCATTGTTCGTGGCCTCCTTCATGGTTGGCAATTTTCTATTTAAAATATCAGTTGCCTTGCTTGCATATTTAGAGATGAATAAGGCCTTATATTCTTATTTTTTAATCTATATTTTTAAATGTAAGGTTAAAGGAAGGCAGCGCTTTCAAGGTTCAATTCTTCCAGCTGAGCAAATTCACCCTTTTGGCTGAAACTCTGAGAAACTTTAAACATAAGCATCTGAAAAAGAAAGAAGGAAGGCAAACAATGCTAAAATGAAGAAAATTTAGAGCACAAGACTTTAAAGGGTTTATTGATTGTCAGAATGTAAGGTGCTTGAATCACTGGACTGAAATCTCTTCCCCATGTCATGGAGGAGAAAATATTAAAAGGAGTGGCCACCCACTATCTAACCTAGGTGATTTCTTTAAGAGGTGATCAGATCATTTAAATATGTTAATTAGAGGGGTGTGTGGGTGGCTCAGTCAGTTAAGTGTCCAACTCTTGATTTTGGCTCAGGTCATGATCTCAGGGTGGTAGGATCAAGGCCTGCATTGGGCTCTGGCTAGGTGTGGAGCCTGCTTAAGACTCTCTCTGTCCTTCTCCCTCTGCCCACCCCCACCCCCGTTCACTCGTGCACTCTCTCTAATAAAAAATAAAATTAAAATGTTAATTAGAAGAGACTTATTTAATCATTTTGGTTTTGACAGAGAAGAAGCAAGTCCAGATATAACAACAACTTGCCCAGTATAATTTGGTGTCACCAAAGGGAGCAAGCAGGTACCCTAAGAGACCCATGGAACTACTGGGTGCTCTTTCCATCTCAACGCACCACAAGCTACAATCTACTGAAGGTTATTTATTAAACACAGGCCATCATGGGGAGGAGCACATTCTCCTTTCAAGTCTGTTTTTCTATCTTTTGTTGAATTAATCATTTTTTAAGTTAACTTTTCCATTCATTGTGCTTTACTGAACACTAAGAGTCCACATGGACATGCTTTGGCATCTATATGAACACATGTATGTATAAATTAGCCAACGAGAAGTCTACACATGCTGCCTCTACTTTTCTACTTTGATTTTTTTCAATGATCCTCTCAGTTTAGCTTGCACTCCCACTATTCTTCTCTCTATGATCTCATTATTAACTCTCTAAGTAACAAATCTACTAGGCTTTTCTCTCACACACCCTCTCTGACTCTTCTGGTGCATTTGTTCCTGTTGAGCATCTCCTCCTTTTTGAAACTCATAGTCATCATGGCACTAAACCATCCTCTAGTCTATTTTTTGACTTGTCTTTACTCTTCCTCATTCTCCACGACTGCTCTTCTTTCTTCATCCTTTAAATGCTAGTGTTCTAGCCTTAGCCCTGCCAGACTCATCAATTACTTACTGGACCTTCCAAACAGCAGCCCCTTCAAGCCTTTCATCAGCAAGTAGTGCCATCCATCCTTTCTTTCTTTCTCCACCAAATAAGCTCTACTTATTTTTCTCAAGACAGTTAAAACACCATGAAGCTAGTCTTCCTTATTCAAACCCTCTGCTTTGTAGTCTAATAGTACAGACACATGATATATGTTATTGGAACACAAAAAGGCCATCTACGGTAGTGGTTGAGTGTGAGCTCAAGATTTAGACTGCCTGCTTTTAAATCTTGACTCTCCCACAATTATGCTTCAGCGTCCTCATGGGGGATAGTTTGGGGGACTATTCAATACTGATTTCCTATAGTGCAGTGAGGATTAAATGCATTGATATATGTAAGAACTCTAGAACAGTACCTAGGACATATTTAGTTCTCAGTAAATGTTAACTGTAAGAGTTTTTGTAGCATGTTACCATAATGACAAAATTATTTATTTGCTTGTCTAACTCTGTTATAGAATATGAGAACCTTAAGGAAAGAAGCAGGTGCCATCCAATATTCTATACCCAACTCATACCACAGAGCATATAACAGGCATGTAAACTGTTGATCAAATACTAAGGTAAGAATAGATGGAGAATGAAATAAAGTGATATTGATCTGGGAGCATACTGCAGTTTTCCTGGCCAGGCAAAGATATGATGCCCCTAAAATAAAGATGGCAAAACTACCAAAAATAGGAGAAACAGAGTAATAGTAAGAGACTTCAACCACCTGGAGAGCTTTAGGAGACTACAAATGCTGAAAGCAGGGCATCAGATAAGTAACTGACTTCCCTGAAACACAGAGAATAATGGAAGAAATGAGAACTATGAATGCAATTCAGACCAACAAGATAGAGCCATTTGGGAAGATAAAAATAGAATTTGGAATTAATCAAATTTAATAAAGATGTACTTTGTAGCTATCACAAACTCCCATATACTATATTTTTTTCTCTTCTGTCACCTATCTCTTTCTACCTTTCTTTGTAATTAATTTGCATAAAGATATGTTGTTACTCTTAAAGGGAAAATACCCTATCTTTCACCTGCTGCCTCTCTCACAGCATGTCATGCAGTCCCTTTCACCTAGGAGTCATTAATATTATTGCCTAAACGAAAAGGAACCAGGGTGGGGGGAGTATAAATGGAAAAGAAAGGGACATATGATTGTCAGTTTGCTTGTGGAATCAGCAGGATTTAGTAACTTTTTAGATATCCTAGGATAACAAAGAGGACACAATGAAAGGCCAAGTATTCTGGTCAGGGGATTAAGAGAAGCGGGCACTTTTTTTAGGATTCAAATGTTATTTTCAGCAACTGATTTCAGAAGCAAGAAAATGAATGTGGTTCAGACCTGCTGACTGGGGCTGTTTGGTCAAATACCCAAATAAAAAAACTCAGGTCATGGCTGACTGGATGATTCTAGAGCCCAGGAGAAGATTCTAGACTGGAGTCATAGATATGAAAGTCAGCTGTAGGGAGATAGGAACTGAAGACTCTGAGGGAGGTGTGACTGTTACAAAGAACATGAAAAGAAACAAGGGCAAACTTCCAAATTAGAACCACAGTGACAGGAAGAGAAAGGAGAAGCTTTAAAGGAGCCTGAGGCATTCAAATCAAAACCACACTGAGATACCACCTTACACCAGTTAGAATGGCAAAAATTGACAAGGCAAGAAACAACAAATGTTGGAGAGGTTGTGGAGAAAGGAGAACCCTCTTACACTATTGGTGCTTTGGAAAACAGTGTGGAGGTGCCTCAGAAAATTAAAAATAGAGCTACCCTATGACCCAGCAATTGCACTCCTGGGTATTTACCCCAAAGACACAGATGTAGTGAAAGAAGGGCCATATGCACCCCAATGGTCATAGCAGCAATGTCCGCAATAGCCAAACTGTGGAAAGAGCCAAGATGCCCTTCAACAGATGAATGGATAAAGAAGATGTGGTCCATATATACAATGCATTATTACGCAGCCATCAGAAAGGATGAATACCCAACTTTTACATCAACATGGATGGAACTGGAGGGGATTATGCTAGTGAAATAAGTCAAGCAGATAAAGCCAATTATCATATGGTTTCACTTATTTGTGGAACATAAGGAATAGCATGGAGGACATTAGGAGAAGGAAGGGAAAAATGGGGGGGGAATCGTAGGGAAGGATGAACCATGAGAGACGATGGACTCTGAGAAACAAACTGAGGGTTCTAGAGGGGAGGGGGTGGGTGGATTGTTTAGCCCGGTGATGGGTACTAAGGAGGGCACGTACTGCATGGAGCACTGGGTGTTATATGAAAACAATGGATCGTGGATCACCACATCAAAAACTAATGCTGTATTGTATGGTGACTAACATAACATAATAAAACAAAATTAAATAAATAAATAAATAAATAAATAAATAAAGGAGCCCGAGGCAAAGTAACAAGAAAAGATGGAAAGAAGTATCATTGAGTGTCCCAGAGGTAGAAAAGCATGAAAGGAATTTCTTGAAGGAGCATGTGGTCAACCTTGTCAAACACACCAGGGTCAGAGGAAACTGAGAAAGGATGAGAAAAAGCATTGGCTTGGCAGGGAGCATGTTTAGGAGCCTCGCAGAGTCAGGGTGGCCATTGTGAAAAGCCAACACCTCCAAAAGCCTTAAGAAAATTAAGGCAAGGACTGTGGACCACTTTCAAGAAACTGGAACCAAAGGGAAAGGACTTAACACCTTTTTGTCACCTGAATAAATGGAGTAATCAAAGGAACAGGTCCTGCTGGGTGTGGGTATAGGGGAGCCACGCAGATGGACTATCCAACACCTGACCTGGAAGGGACTTTCTAGACAGCATTGAGGTCAATCCTCCAATGTTCCCTAGGAAGAAACTCAGAATGGTTGGGTAGCTAGTTCATGGTAGAAGAGAGATTCAAATGAAGATCTGCAATCTCCCAGTTGGGAGATTTTTTCACTACACTCTCCTTGCAACATGAACCTTAAGCTTGGCAAATAAGAAACAAAAAGAAAAGAAACGGTTATACCTGTTCTTGTTCTCCATCCAGTTACTTCTTCTAGCCCATCTATCATCCCTCATGAAGATATAATATTCATCCTTCCTAACTGTGATAGTCTATGATAAACTGTTGCTTACCATGGAAAGATGGCAAGTGGATGCTTCCAAGATTATCAGACAATATAGTTTTCCCTATCTCACTGACTTTCACCTTGCTATGAATGCACTAGGTTCCAAGTGGCCAAATTCACATGTGTAGGGAGAGGTTGGCAAAAACAGCAGCGGGGGACAGGGGAGGAGGCAATTTTTTCTCTTAGTTTCACACAGGCAGAGTCTACACAGCCAAAGTGGGCTAGAAGGGAGGACTGAGTGATAATCTGGCAAACTCAGGCAGTGTAAATACCCAATCCAGCCACTCGGGCCTCCAGGCAAAGAAAAACATTTTCCCTGACCCTGCCAACTTCCCTCCTCGTGCATGAATACTGCTCCAAGACCTGGGCCTGGGGGATTCATGGATCCCAAATGGTGGCAATGCCAAGTTGGCATGGGATTATGTGAGGCCTCTGTGCAATAGTACACTGGACTCCATCCTCCCCCCCCGCCCCCCGCCCATTTTATTCCTCTGTGGCACTAAGAGAGTATTTGGGAAGGAACATCCTCTGTGTAGCAGCCACTAGGGGACCATTTAATGCACTGTATTAGTAATGCAGTGTCAGGGGTCTGGCTAACATAGACTCACTGGTGAAGGATCCAGACGCTATGGTTACAGGTGAGTTAGCAAAGCATGGGTAACTACAATGCTGCATTTATTACTTCATGCATTGGCTTCCCTTACTGACTGGCTCCAGCCTGTTCTGGTGGAAGAAGATATTTCTCATCAGTAAGTCATTTTATGCTTTCCTTGGTTTGCCTCTTCTACAAATCTGAATCCAGACTTTTAAATTAAAATGGAAGAGGGAGTTTCAGTATTTTCTCCACATAAAAGGGGGGGGGGGGCTGGAGTATCAGGTATTATGGACTCCTCTTTATGTCCAAGTCGCTAGGTAGATAACTGACAAATCCTTCAGGTCAGGGGGAGCCTTGGAAATTAGGAATCATTTCTTTAGAATACTTACCTCCCTGAGTTTCTCTGGCCCTTCTACACCCAACTGCACCTGCCCCAGCTGGGAACATGGCAATTCTGTCAGAGGCACACTCATTTTCAACATGACCGTATTTACTCACGCAGGAATAAGGTTTTACAGGGCTGCTATACTTACCTAGCCACAAAAGCAGATTATACTCAAGTATTCACTCTTTTTCTCCTTTTTATTTTTGCCCACCCCTAAAAAAGCCCTAACAATAGTAATATTGAAGACAGGCTGGGAAATCTGCCTCTTTACAAAGCTGACACAAACGTTGGCGGACTAATAATGTATTCAGCAGCCACCTAGTCAGCAATGCAAAATGGTCCCCGGGTTCAAGGCTATGATACATTAGAATATAATTTGGCTGGAGCTTCTCTCTCTATTATGGAGAACAAATGCGTTTTTGAATGACTTGAAGAAGAGGTCACGCTATTACTTATGATGGGTAAACTCAAAGAGGGTCAGAGAGGAGATGCGGTTCAGATAAGCCCCTGGAAAGTATATATGTTCTTTTAAATCTAATCTTATTTTTTAGGTCTCTCTCTTCACTTTCAGAGCAGGAAACTTGGCTGCCATCTGGGGCTCTATTTTCAGCTTGTTGGGAGTTTTCAGACAACTGCTGAATCTCTCAGTGCGCCCCTGTTACTCCATCTACGGAGTATGGAAAACGCCACCCACCTCAGGCTGCAGGGGACACTGCAAAGTTGCTACAGCAGCTTTTGTGGTGATTGTTTGTTTCTTAAAAAACTAGAACCTGGCCGATTTCCAAGAGTTTTAAGATAGCTAGGTGACATGGGCTTTCTTCCTAAGTATAGCATGTTAAAAAAAGATGCCTGTGTGCTCAAAGCTTTGTCATCTTTTCAGTCCCTTCCTTTGTCTGTTTTGTACACAAGTTGATGTCCACAAAAGAACCAACTTAAGTTCTTTACTGAAGAGCTCAAGTTCCTAATTCTCACAACCAATCAGGTAGTATATTTAGAGAAAAGGCAAATATGCCTTCAATATTCTTAGCTAAACTCTATAGAGAAAATTGCTGAGCACTGTATTCTATTTGCAGTCTACCCTTCCCTAATTAAACCGGGTTAAAGAAGGCTTGAGAAAATTGCATAATTACATGAAAAAATCAATCTCACTTATTCTGACAGGCTCTGAGGGCGTTGTTAGAAATCATGACTTTGTTCACATATTTTTCCACATGTGCTATAGGTTGAGTGAGCTTCCAAGTCCAGGTCATAACAATCCCTGTTGGCGCCCATTGGTAGAGGCAGAGAGGACCACATGAGGGCCAGGTACAGCCTGCTCTATGAACAGTCTCACAGTCTTCAGAGCAAGTCTTGGCTGCACAGCCTTCAGCTTCTGCACCAAGTTTCTTTTGCTTGAAAAAGAGTCACAGTCCATCTGCTGTGCAAATACACAAATACAAAACCATCACCCGTTTCATTAGGAATTAGTCCCCACCAGGATACAGCAGCCCTTTCACCTTTCAGATGAGGAATGAATGTTGTAATTGTAGATCAAGCTCCTGAGGCCCTTCCTGGGCAAGGAATGGAGTCAGCCCTGGCTCCAGGGAGCCACCGGGCCAGTGGTGCCCCAGGAAGTTCTGTACCCAGTGAAAAGATGGCACATGCTGATTCTTAGCCTACCTTCTCTTGCACTGTTTTCCACTCCAGGAGGTGAGTTTGGATGGCAAGAACTGAGGACCTGAGTGGAGGTGACTTCCAGATATCCACAACACCTGTAGCAGTCCACAGCAAGTAAATCGTCTCTCCGTATCTTCCTCTTAGACAGTATTTTCAGTCAGCTTCTAAACTATAAATACCCTAAGGAGTCAGGCAGACTTCAAACAGTTCTGCATTGTTCTTAACTTCTTAATAATTGATCAGGTATTATTTCTGTAACTAGAAAAGAAAAAGAATCGAATGTTTGAACTTTTACATGATTCCTTCCAGGCTTGGGCAGTATCCAAGAGATTAAGGAAGAGCAAAATTTAAAACTGAGTCTCATGTCTATGCACAAAATACCTCTGGAAGAGTCTAAAACACCTGGTAATGGTGGTTGTCTCTGGGAAGAGAGGTGGGTGCTGAGGAAAAGGATGTCACTAATGTTCCATCCCTGGTGGAGGAGAAAGAGGCAGAAGATAAGGAGGAGAAGGGGGTGGGTGTTGTGGTTTTCAGAGAGATGCAATTTTGTTTTACATAGAAAACAAAGACATTTCTAATTTCAGACATAGGTAAAACTCCCCCAGTTCATTTAAAACAAAACAAAACAAAAACCTGCATTGAGATGGCTATCAAGAGATAAATTCCAATAGTCAGTCTATAGTGCAAATCCTTGAATGTGTCATCAACCTATTTTATTTTCTCCCTCTCTGACATTGTCTTTAGCAGTCTCCTCTTCCTCTGTTGGACACATCCATAGAAAAGACACAAGGTTCCATACCTAAAATGCTCGTTATTCAAAACAACTTATTCTTCCTTTGCCCTCATCATCCCTTCCTTCCAGTATGCTTTCCCTTGCATAACTTTCTCAATCTTCCACAGATTTCCATCAGTTAACTCAACTATCTTTCCTTTCCTCTCTAGTAGCATTTACTGAGTGCTTTCTATATCCCCCTTTAATGTCATATATTGAGTGCTTATTAGACTCCAGTGCTTTACGTGCAGTATCTCATTTAATCTTCAGAACTACTTTATGAAGTACAATTGTTATTGTAATTTTGCAAATGAGAAAGTCAGATATTAGACATATGAAGTACCTTGACCCAGGTTAAGCAGCTAACCCAGAAGGGCCCATTGAAAGCCCACATATTAGTTGTAAAAGTGTTATTCTTACCTCACCCCTTAATCTTTTTATTCAAATTTCATTTTTTTCAAATTCCTATTCACTATCCAATGCCCTCATATTATTTGCCTCTTCCTTTTTTCCTCATTGTTTACCCCTGCCCAGGTAGCACATTTATTTATTTATTTATTTATTTATTTATTTATTTATTTATTTATTTATTTAGCTCAGGTCCAAAATACAACTAGAGGATTGTTTTTCAGGGCCTTCTTTCCTGCCACTCAAAGTCATAGTGAAGGCACAGCCATGGTAACAATGACTATGGGCTATGTATTTGCAAGAGAGGTGATTTCTTGCTTAACTACAACTGTGACCCTTAGATAAATGCTTATCCTTGTCTGTGCTTAAAAATGATGCTATCCCGAAAGATGGGTGACCTGTCATCAAGTATCTTAGTAAGGTAATGGAAAGAGAGGGATTGTATTTGACTATACGTTAGTGTCTAACTAGTGTTGGTAAGTTAGTAAAATAGATACTTTTTTTTTCCATGAAATACAATTTTTATACTTGTGAAAAAGCAAACAAAATCCTATTGTTAACAAATGCTTGTATTTTGAGCTGCAAAATATCAAGCTTTGCAAAGATGTTAAGCATAAAACAGCATTCCATTATTGAATTGCTCTTGTATTCACATCACTATATTTCTGAGAGGGCTCTTATCATCATCATCATCATCATCATCATCATTATTATTACATAATGGAGAAGGAGAACTTGAAGGAAGAACATCAAGATTCCAAAAATAAAATTCATATATAATAAGTCTTGCCCCCACCCTTGCACCTAATGAACTATGGATTAACAAGAAAATATGTGGTCCCGCAACAAGAGAAAAGCATGCTTAGCTAAAATTCATATTCCAAAGGCCAAGCCAAAAGAAGGAAAACATTTCTGTCTAAAGATAAATACCCATGTGGACATAGACACGCACACACTCAACCTCCCCCGCATCAGAAGGTTGGCCCAGCAGAACCTATGGCAGGAACTCAACTGTGTGACATCACTACATCATGGGTGATATGTGGTAATGAATTCATTGCATGGATCTATGACCAGAAATTCATCCCTGCCCTCCCCCTTGCCCAACCCTTTCGCAACAGCAAGCCAAATTTGTGTGGTACCACTGTGCTGCTCAGCCTGTGTGCTTAATGCATTCATTAAAGAGGAGACTGGAGATGGTTTCCTATGTTTCTCATTATTTAAAAGAACAAGTTAATCTCCCCTTTGGGGGGCAGCAGGGGAACTGAAAACCACATGATCCTCTTAAATAGTTCTTTGCCTGGTCCTCCCCTGTTGACAGGTCTGCCTTCATAATTTTATTGTCGTGGCGCTGAAGCAAATTTTAGAGAGGTAGAGTTAGCTGATGGAAGGGTGGAAATGAGGAGAAGGAAGATGAGGCTAGGAAAAAGATAGGGGGTGAGGGAGAGAAATCCAGCCGCCTGATATATGGCAAGTCTTTTATCAGATCTATCTCCTTCCCTTCTCCAGTGCTTATCATATCACACAAACTGCTCCTGAAGAGCCCTCCATTTACCCTCTCCCCTAATTAAATGTGCACTTCATTAATGTAAATTGGGGGTTTAATGCTCTTGTTGAAATTCTGAAGAAAGTGCTATGGCCTTGCGAAATGCTTAAGCATCATTGCAAATTAGATTAGGGACCAAGAAAGGCAGTAAAATTAGAATGATAATGGCTGATGTGGCTTCCTGACAGGCATGACTATTCAGGGATCAATGGAATGGAGAACAGTTTCCCGAGCCGAAAGTGAAAGGCAGGGACAAACGTCAGCCTACAGATGTGGCTTTTGGAAGCACTTTCAATTAGTTTAATTTGGTAAATGGTGGGGATTTAGAGGCTCTCAGCCAGTCATACAAGACAAGAATACATTGAAATGTTTTTCACTTTTTAACATAAAATAGGATCGGCTTTAGATTTGCATTTCTCGAACAAGAAGATGCAGTGGGGCGGGGTGGGGGGAGTGGAGGGTGCAGGGAAAGTTTCCAAAGTGTTTCACCAACTCTGCTTTTGAAAATGGAAATGACTTTTATGAGCTTGGACAGCAACCTCCCAAACAGTGGGAAAGGGGAGAGTAAATGTACCCCCTCTGGTGCTCAGGGAGGCCTTAAATCCTGAACACACCAAGAGCCCAATATGTACTAAAACGCATGGTCAAAAGCCATGGGGGGGCAGCAGGGGCAGGGGGGGCAATGGGCAGTGAAAAACACTCAAACTCGTTCATCATTTCCCACTCCAAATATGATGTTCATCTTTCAAAAAAAATTGCTCTCTCTCAGTTAAAGGATTCATTCTGTTCCCTCCCCTCAAAAAAAAAAAAATTAGTCACATTTTTAAAGGTATCACAAAAGGAGAATATTCATCATTTATTTCACAAATATTCACCCAAGCACTTGTGCACCAAGTTACCTTCTGAGGGCATCAGCACCACCTCAGCAGATGCTCACTCGGTGGACACTCATTGAGGCTCATTTGGTGAGTGCTAAGTGTGCCTTTTCCTTTTTGTTCCCTCCTGCTAACTCCACCCCACCCCCCAAACCACGGGTGTCTTCACTGGAAAATAAATTGGCACTAATCTGGTGACGGGACATAAATGTCAGGCAGGACAGCTTCTGTGCACAAAGACCTCCTTCAGATTTGCACATTTTGACTACAGGTCTCTCCTTGTGTTCCCAGAATGCTGTCAAGCTCCAGTTGGACCTCCTCCCTGAAGGCGTCTGCATCTTTCATGAGTGAAGAGGAAGGAGATGATGCGTCAGAAACTCCGGTAAATATTACCAAATCCCCAGTGACTTCCCAAAGCCTGTTCAACCTTGTGAACCTGCGCAGTGATTCACCTCTCAAACCCATACATTCCTCTTCCGGATTCACCCAACGTTTGCTAATAGGCTCATCTCTCACTTTTGTGAAGTTAATACTGCAAGTCAGCAGCAAGCAAGGTGATAGACAAATGAATACAGAAAGCAGAGAGTCCTATGTCCAAAAGAAAAGACAGTGATCTCCACATGCAGAAAATAAACCAGGGCAAAGGTAAGCTCATAAAATAGTTTGCACTGTTAATAGTTTGGTGGCTGGAAGTTCTCAGTTCCTCATGGAGATGGTAGCAGATCCTTGGTATTACAAACAACTCCATGATTTATGAATTTATAAGGCTTCATTTCATAAAGGCTACTTGTCTCCTACAAAACATCCAGAGAAGCAGTAGGGAAAAAATTCCAATGAAATGATCCCAATGAAGTTAATACAAATAATAATAATAATAAAATCTAATATTTGTATAGTATTTTGCTGTTTCCTAAGACCATAGACAAATTCAATTATTCATTTGATCTACAGCAAAGTCTTCTGGGATAGGAAAGAAATAAATAGTTCCTCCTGTTTTATAAATGAGGAAAACAAAGTTCAGAGGTGTCCAGTTGCTTTCCCAAAGACACAGAGTTAGTGAGTGACAGAGGAGGAATTATCACAAAAGCCTTCTTTTTCTAATAACTTCAGTGTTATTGCAAAATTAATAGAGGATTATCGAGGAAAAAATTTCAAATAATACACAACTGTACAAAGAAGAAAGTAAAATGCATACCAATAATTACTGAAACTATTTTGCAAACATTTCATAAATCTTTCTTTGCATATAGATAGATAATATTAATAATGATAATAATAGGAGCTAGCATATATTAATTTCTTTACAATGAGTCTGGCACTATCCTTGGTATCTTGGATATTTGCATTTATTCTTTAGAGCAACTCTGTGAGGTAGATGTAACTTATAAATGAGGAACATAAGGCCTGGAGAGAGTAAGTAATTCGGCCAAATTCATACAACTCTGAAGGTTACTTATAAAAATATGATCATACTGATCATATAAGTAGGTAGCTTGCTTTTTTCACACGACTAGGTATCATGAGCATCTTTTTATTTACCCACCTCATCATGTTTCATGGCCACATACATTTCATTGTATGTAAGTACCACAATTTAATTAACACATCCCTGTTGATGTACTTGAGGTTACTTTAGTTTTTTTCTTTTGTAAACACCACTGTGATGAAAATCTTGAGCATCCTTTCTTTCACATGCAGCTGATAATCTCCTTCAGGTTCGTTCTTACACATGATATTTAGAGCAAGACTTAGGTCTTCTGATTGCTGGTTTCACAGGCTTGTTCTCACTCCATCCCTCTCACACAGCCTCCTTAATGGGTAGCATATAAACTCAACAGCTGTTGGCTTGAGGTTTTCAGATTTTTCACAAGTTGGCAAATTAGGTCCCCATTTTTGTGCTCGTTGCTTCAAGTAAACCCCTGTTTAGGATTCTTCTGCCTCACCAGGCACTCAGAGAATCACCTGTAGGCTTAGCCCAGGCCCCCAAACAATAATGCCATGACACTGCTGAGATGAGGGAGAACTGTCATTTCCTTCTTCCCTGCCATTCCATGAACACTTGACTGGATACCAAGGAAACAAGCCCAATAAGAGGAGAATCAATGCCCTCAAGAAGCACACAGACATGGGAGACAGAAAAATAAAGAAGCAATTACAAAGAAGTGTGGTAAGTGCTATGACAGAAATATTCTCATGATTCTTACATGGCAACCAAGCTGTTTACTCAGCCCAGTCTGGGGAACTCAGGGAAGGCCTTCCCGAAAATGGGATAGCTAGGGAATCCTGAAGGATGAGCTGCAGGTACCCAAGCAGAAGACAGGTGGATGCAGCCAGTGAAAGTTACCCTGAAGGAGCCCTCTCCACACAGCTGTCTTCTCCAGATCCCATGACCATTCCTCCTCTCTACCATTCAGCTTATAGGGTGGGAGATAACCATTACCCATCTGCTAACCTCAGGATACTGGGTTATCCTGCCCTCATTTTCAAAAAACCCTTCCCAGTTCTTTGTAAATAGCCCATTATTAAACTCCCTCACCCAGTTTGAGTGTGAGATCCATTTCCTGTCAGGATCCTGACTGATTCAACACGAATATGCATAAGAGACTGGGCACAAATCTACAGATTTCACAGCCCCCACCCTTGCCCTCAGTCTCATTCCAAAGCCCACCTAAGGAGGCAAGAATAAAAATCCTAGTTCCAGAAGAAATGCATAGCACTCAGGATTGGCCCTGTTCCCTTACTGGCACAAAGATCTCAAAGGGACATTTCTCTTCTGGCGCCAGTTAGAGATGTTCAATTTCATTTCACTTTAATTTGCAATAAATGTGCCTAATTTTATTTTTAATTTCCTAAATAGATTGATTTGGCAAAGCCACTTTGCCAGCTCAAAAGTTAAATTCCTGATTGAAAATGCTAATATGGAATTCATTTTCTCAAACACTGATTCTCTGATATTGTGAAATTGTTCGGTAGACAGGAACCCAAAGGGCACAACTGGAGTTAAAGGTCTTGCCCAACAAGATACAGCTTGTTAATAACATTCTTAGATCCTGGATTGCCAGATTGAGGCAAATGTTGTTTGTACTGGAAAAGTATTGTCTCCTTAGGATGATTCTTTGTATTTTGTGAGATTCTTCTACCCTTGACATTCAAACCTCCTTAATATATGGCCTCAATTTTACTTACTATGTCCTAGATGAAGGTTGAAAAAGAGAAGAGGGGCGCCTGGGTGGCTCAGTTGGTTAAGCGACTGCCTTCGGCTCAGGTCATGATCCCAGGGTCCTGGGATCGAGCCCCGCATTGGGCTCCCTGCTCGGCCGGAAGCCTGCTTCTCCCTCTCCCACTCCCCCTGCTTGTGTTCCCTCTCTCGCTGTCTCTCTCTCTCTCTCTCTCTCTGTCAATTAAATAAATAAATAAAATCTTTAAAAAAAGGAAGAAAAAAGAGAAGGGAAGGGAAAGGGAAGAATAGCACAAGAATAGAACAGGAATAGCACAAGAACAACTCAAGACATAACAGTTGCTTCCTACAGGAAGAAAGGAGTGGGAAGAAGAATTACTTTTTATGAGTTAATTTGTAACCTGTGACAGTTATAGCATTTGAATTTATTATCTATTTGAAAACTAAATCAGCTTATTCAAAAGATGAGGAGAGCAAGTATGTGAATTTTGTTTAGCAAGGAGGTATTGCCCATCTACTGCACGTTATGAAACATCCTAGGCAGTGCAGGGGATATAAAGGTAACTAAGGCATAACTCTAGACTTCAAAGAGTCTGTTATCCCGAGGAGGAGACAGAAAGACTGTTGAATCTCAGATCTGTACCTCTGAAACAAATAATGCAATATATGTTAAGAAAAAAAAAAAAGAAGAAGAAGAAGAAGGTAGCGGGAGGAGAAGAATGAAGCGGGGAAAATCGGAGGGGTAGACAAACCATGAGAGACGATGGACTCTGAAAAACAAACAGGGTTCTAGAGGGGAGGGGGGTGGGAGGATGGGTTAGCCTGGTGGTGGGTATTGAGGAGGGCACATTCTGCATGGAGCACTGGGTGTTATGCACAAACAATGAATCATGGAACACTTCATCTAAAACTAATGATGTAATGTATGGGGATTAACATAAGAATTAAAAAAAAAAGAAAAAATAAATAAATAAATATAAAAAAAAAAAAGAAAAAGAAAAAAAAAAAAGAAAGAAATGCACAGAAACAATGATAATCCAGGATGGAATGTGTGAGATCACAGAATCCAGATGGAATGAGGGTCATTTCAACTCGGTACAACTGAATTGCATATTAACAGATGGTTAGAATTGGGGAAGGTTATACCAAGTAGGGGAACTGTCAGCAAAAGCTTGATAGGAGAAATTAAGGAGGACATAAACAGCTTGCTTCTGGTCACACTGCAGTGGGTGAAGACAGGCAGTAATCCCCAGTCCCTCCCAAGGCCCAGCCATGAAGATACCCTCCATTTTTCACAAAAGTCCTATTTGTAATAATTGTGTCTTACATGAGTATGACATTTTAGTTTTTAAAAGACCTTCTCAAGTAAACGATCCCATTTAAACTTCACAATAATATATCCTCACTATATCGTTGGGGAAACCAGCTATGAAAGGACAGCAAAGCTGAATGGGATTTTGAAGGAAACTGTCATTTCAGATGGGAAAACTGAGGCATAGCAAGAATATGTGACATTTGGTTAGGAAAAGTGCCAGAAATTTCTGAGGTTGTTTGCCTCACACACACAGGGAACACAAAGAATCTGTCTTCTAGTCAAACACTGCCTGTATCTGCAGTGGCATTTAACTTGTACACACCTGCTGTCTGCCCATATACAGAAATAAACATGTATACTTCAAGGGTCCATATCTATCTACCACCTAGAAATGTATTAGAAAAAAGCAATAACTATCATTAGTATTACCAAGCCTTATTTTTTTAGTCATATATTTACTGTTACTGGAAACTCCACACCTTGGGCGTGGTTATGTATCTGAGTGTGGCTGCAGACTGGATTAGGGGAAGGCAGCTCTAACAACCGGACAAGTCAAAGGTCTGCCTAGCAACTGCATTCTCCACCATCCACCCAGAGAATACTCGGATAGGAGGGGCTATTAAATGTTTGGAGGTATTGTTTTTAAAAGAGAAAAATCAAATACCTATTAGAAGATCACTGATGATATAAAGTTGCAAAAGTTTAAGGCTACTGTAGGTAGCAAGCAGTATGCAAAATGGATGGAAAGAGAAAAGGCACAGGGACCTGTATATAACACAGAAATACTTTCATCTTTTACCCCTCAGCACCCCTTCAGAAAATGCACGCCCCTCTCCTTTCAGCCAGCCCCCCACACCCTCACCCTCTGCATCTCTCGCCTTTTTGAGAATCTCCCCCATGTCCCAGCTGGGCCTGAATGATTAGGTGTGGCCCTATAGCTCACTCTCACTTATTCAGCTGTTAAAGCAGCTTAAACCCTCATAAGAACATTAACATTTGGGTGCCAATAACAGATTGACCTTTATTCATAAAGTGCAAATAGTTGGAAGTCGAACAGATTGGTTGCCAGAGATTGCCTTTTATGTGCAGTTTAATGCTTTGATTTCGCTCCCCTTTCTTCCTTTAATCTGACAACGCTGGCTTGAATACGGTTTGCACTCTAAGTAAACAGGGCTAGGGGAGGCCTCTGCTTTTGTAGCACAGTTTGCTTGGAGGAGGGAGGGAGACGGGAGAGCGACTTTAAAAGATTTGCCTTTGGAATTAAACAATTTAAGAATGGATTGGAGACCCCCAAAACTGAATGGAGCTGTTGGAAGAACTCTGAACTGAACTCACAAGAGCCTTTTGCATATGGGACCATTTATCCAAAATCGGCCATCTAGATGCAGAATGAGAATGTAAGGATTTATATTAACTCTCTTGAAAGTTTACTCCACGCCATACACAAAAGGGAAACTCAGAAACCCCCAGAGCCTATGGATTTGAGATGGGACCACACTGCACTGCTTTGTTACACACTTCTAGCCAGCTGTGAGCATTTTGATGCTTCAGAGTGCAAAGGGTGGCTTGATCCTTTTAAACAAGTTGTGTTTCTTTAAAGCATTCCAAGGAAGTATCTCTTAAGCATAGGCTTTTTAAGATACTTTCCAGCAGAGCATTCAGTTTGGGATTTTTTTTTTCCTGCTCTATCTTGACAATACTTCACTTTCAACAGCACAGCCTACGCTTTATAGCAAATGGAGACTCTTTATAGCATTTTCATAGATAGCATGTGTAAATGCAAAGCTTCCCAGCAATCAATTGTGCCCATTTAGAAATAATAAAGTCTTTTGTGAGTCAACAGAAAAAACACAGGAAATTGAAGGTACAAAGCTCTCATGAATAAGGCTTGACCATAAGTGTAAGGCAATTTTATGTGGATGCTGGTTCTGCTAGAGCTTTTGCAGTGCTTTGAAAAAATCTTAAATGTATTTTAGGAGTGAAGGAGAATTTCTTTTTGATCCAGACAATTTAGCAATGTACTGTACATGAACAACTTTGGCTTTAGAATTAGGCATATCTAGGTTTGTGTCCCAACCCTTACTAGAAGCTCATTAGCTTTGTGCCCAAACAAGGAACTTGACTCAAAGCCTCATTTCCTCTTCTGAAATTTATAGGCAACTAAAAGCACCAGTCTCAGAGGGGTGAGCATCCCTATGAAGCTCAACACAGATCCTTGCCCCTTAGTAAGTAACTCAGTGAAAGAAAGTTGTTATTTTATTAATTTTTAATTTTGTACAGCTTTGCTGTCATAGGTCTGTATGAAGAATATGACAAAAAGAAATAGAAGAGAAAAAGAAATAAGAAAGTACTTAGCAATGGACCCATCCCACAATTAACCACAATAAATGCAAACTGCTATTATTATTGTTATTATCAGTTTATACTTTCCTGTGCATGGACTGTTTCACTATCCCAAACTACATTACGGTTGTCTTATGGCAGAAAATAGGTCTTCTGTTTCTTTTGCACCCCCTGATGCTATGAGCACAATATTAGATGCAGAGTAGATGCTTAAGAAATGACTTATTGGTTAACAGTTTCTTCTCCTTTATTGGAAACCACCTGCTTCAAAGCAAAAAAACAACAACAACAACAACAACAACATAGGCACTATCTTTCCCTCCTTCTCCTTCAATCCTTCACTTACTCTATTACTGAGTCTAATCATTTCTTGCTTGAGAAAATGAGCTCTCCTATTCTGTCATCAGGCCAATCCATGTGTGCAACAGCCTTCTAATAAAGAACGTGCAAAAAGTAATAATAATAATAAAGAACATGTTCCCACTCTGTCCTCACCACCACTCCCCACCTGCTTCGTCATTCTGATGACTGATGCTGGGCAAACATTCCCCAGATTTCTGTTATGTCTCTACCTAGCAATTCATGTTGTGGCCTCCATCCTCATCCAGACTTTCCTTGATAGTCATATGGAAAGTTGCATGGATGGGAAGAGTTTAAGAAAGAAATAAGAATATTATCTACAGTGCTTTGATTCAGGGTTTTTTCCTGAACTTGGAATATCTATCACAAAGAGGGCAAAGCCTTACCACATTTGCTAACTGGTTAGCCATCTTGCCAGCATGTACCTGACTTCAGCCATGAGAGGGACAGTTTTACAGGTCATGGATGTACCACTCAGCAAAAAAGCAAATAATCCAGTTGAAAATGGGCAAAGAACCTGAACATACATTATTCCAAAGAAGATATACAAATGGGCAACAGGTACACGAAAAGGTACTCAATATCCTCAGCCATCAGGGAAAAGCAAATCAAAATCACAATGAGGTATCACCTCACACCTGCTACAATGGCGAGTATCCAAAAGACAGAAGATACAAGTGCTGGCAAGGACTTGGAGGAAAGAGAACCCTTGTGAGCTATTGGTGGGAATACAAGCTTGTGCAAACACTGGAAAACAGTATGGAGATTCCTCCAAAAATTAAGAATAGAACTACCATGTGATTCACTAATCCAACTTCTGGGTATTTATCTGAAGGAAACTCAAAGATATATCGGCACCCCCATGTGCGTTGCAGCATTACTTAAATAGCCAAAACATGGAAACAATTTAAGTGTCCATCAACAGAAGGAGAGAAAATTGTATATGTATTCAAATTCATATATACAAACTTCTTTATTTTATTTATATATATACATATATATACACACATATATATAATAGAATATCATTCAGCCATTAAAAAAGAAGGAAATAGTGACATTTGCAACAACATGGATGAACCTGGAGGGTATTATGCTAAGTGAAATAAGTCAGGCAGAGAAAGACAAATATTGTTTGATCACACTTATACGTGGAATCTAAAAAAGCCACAATCACAGACACAGAGAGTAGAATGGTGGTTGCTGAGACTGGGGGTGGGGTGGTGGGAATGAGGAGACGTTGATCAAAGGATAAAAACTTCCAGTTATAAGATGAATAAATTCTGGGGATCTAATGTATAGCATGGTGATTATAGTTAACAATACTGCATTGTATATTTGAAATCTGCTAAGAGAGCAAATCTTAAATGTTCTCACTACACACACGCACAAAAGATAATTATGTGAGGTGATAGATGTGCTAACCAAACTTATTGTGATTACATTTCACAATATGTACCATATATCAAATCATCACGTTGTAGACCATAAACTTACTCAGTTGTTTTGGAATCCCAAAACAAAGAGCAGAAGCAAGGGAAAGTTAAAAATTACATAAAATACACATAGAAATAATGGCATAGAAGGCAAAAACAAAAAAATGAGGGAAAGTGAGATGTGATGTTCATTTTTGGAGTTCCAGGACAAGTCCCTACTTTTCCAAGTCCCCAGAGCTACTCCAAAGAAGGGACAAGAGCCACGGGCAATGAAAAACTCTGTTTTCTCAGGTCTCATGCTCAGCAATCCCCAAATCCAATACTCACCGCAACTCAGGGCAAAATGTTTATATTCAGTGGAAACTCATTTTGGTTTAATTGTTTTTTTTTTTTTTTCTCAGCTTTTCCTTCCATAATCAGAGACTGCAATGCCAGGTAGCTCTCAAGCCAAGTCATTTTAATGAGGGAAAGATTTCAAAAAGATTATGGATGGGGTTTTAAATGTCTACTGAAATGCACACAGAAAAGTCTTCATTGTAGGAGGAAATGCTTTAAAAAGTATCTTTAAATAAATCCTCAATAACAGAGACTTGGCAGGCCCAGAGCTGCTACCCAGCCATCCCTGGGAGAGTGGGCTTTTTATGGATTCCAATCTAAGTGTTCGTGCTGACAGGAGCCCCTAATCTATACTATTGTTCAGTACTCATGAGAGTCTCATTAATTAGTAGCTGATGAGGTATAAAAGGAGTAAATTTTGTTTCAATTTAATGATGACCTTCATTTTAATTCCATTCCCTTTGTGAAAACCTGGAAATTATATGACTATCCCCACACAGTAGTTTTTAAAAGCTCCTCTAGTCAGACAAATTGGTTTAATTTCTTGCCCCTTTACTGAATGCAGAGCTTCAGTGAACCTAATGTACTTCTGGAAAAAGAACTGATGGAAGAAAATTTAACTTTTTGGACTGCTTGGAAAATTTTGGCAGGAGATAGATAGGAAAAAAATGAAAGGTTTTGGTTTGCATTTATGACAAAGAACAAATCACATAAAAGTCTGAGGATGACAAAAATAAATTGTTAGTGTCATTAGAATGAAAAGCACTTAGTGCACCTAGGAGACCTTAAATAACCTGGAGATCAATGCCTGGCACAGAGTATGTGCTTAGTAAATGTTTGTTGAGTGAATGAATGAATGAATGAATGAATGAATTCTTTTGATGTCACCTTACTCTCAGCCAATACTGGTATTTTAAGCTGTAATGTTCCTAAATTCAGTTAAGCAGTCGATTCACTGCATTGCTGGTACTAACTAATGTTGAACAATTAGTTGTGAAAGCAGTCCTTGGCCACTCCACAGGGCATAAGCTCTCAGCTGCACTCAGGGAATAAGCCAGAAGGTATAAGGACAAGTTGAACAGGTAGCTGCCTCACCACTCCTGTGATTTCTCAAATTGCAGATCCCAGGATCAGGGGTTCTCCCTATAGGTGACTCACTGAAGCTGCTGGAAGCATTTTGGTCTGGGACATTGACATTGGCTTTTGGACACAGTCATTTTAATGAAGTAAAAAGAATAGTGGTGTTGTTTTTTTCTCTTTCACTTTTTAATGTCAAGTAATCTGTGCAAAAGATACCTCTCACCCTCACATCATCCCTGACCCCATGTCCTTGGATGGAGTGAGGCTTAGAGATGGGTTAAGCAAGTCTGCATCACACACTGCTTGGAAGTCTTTCAAAACTGAAAGTTAAACAACTTGAAAATGAAATCAAGGTGCCCTATTTCCCATATGACCCCCTAATTTCCTTTGTACACATACACAAACATACACACACACACGCGTGCTCTTGTCTACCAGACTATTCACTGAATAAATGAATAAATGAATGAATGAGTGAGTGAATCGTTGCTATAATGAATTATAAGTAGGCATGGAGTTCACATCATTGACCGCACTTACAAACCAAACATTTCTAGGGTCAGACTGTAGTTGGGGAAGAAGTGATCTGATCAGAACAAGATATGGCTCTCAAAAAAGTGTCCTCAATGTTGGATTTCAAACACCAGAGATGAGAGTCTTCCCAGCAATCCAGTTGAGAGAATCAAAGGCACTCACAACCCAGATGGGTTAAACTCTTAGACCATCTTGGGGTGGCCATGGTGGTATTCCAGTCCTTTCTCTACTTTTCCTCTCATCTCCAAGGCTATTCCTCATCTCTCTTAATAATGGATCCAGAATCAATGCAAGGAATCTCAGGGCAACTCTTCTGCCTAGTTACCTTTCAGTTCTGGAAGCCGCCAATGATTCTACTCATGTCCCCATTTCCCCTCTCAAGACCAGCTTAACACACACACGTGCGCGCACACACACACACACAGATGGCCTTTTGGGACAATTTAAGAAAAAGTATTTTTTCCTACTGCCTGGCTCAGTTCAAAAGTTAGAGAGGCATTTGCATTAACAAGGAAGGAACAGCGAAAAAGCAAACAATCTAATTTAAAAATGGGCAGAGTATCTGAATAAACATTATTTTCCAAAGAAGATAAACAAATGGGCAACAGGTACATGAAAAGGTGCTTAACATCACCAGTCATCAGGGAAATACAAATCAAAACCACAATGAGATATCACTTCACACCTGTCAGAATGGCTATTATCAAAAAGGCAAGAAATAACAAGTGTTGACAAGGACATGGAGAAAAGGGAACACTTGTACACTATTGGTGGGAATGCAAATTCATGCAATGACTATACAAAACAATATGGAAATTCCTCAAAAAATTAAGATAGAACTTTCATATGATCAGCAATCCCCCTTCCAGGTATTTATCTGAAGGAAATGAAAACACAAACTCAAAAAGATATCTGCACCCCCATGTTCATTGCAGCATTATTTACAATAGCCAAAACATGGAAGCAATCTAGGTGTCCATCAACAGATGACTGGATAGAGAAAATGGAATATTATTCAGCCATAAATAAAGAAGGAAATCTTGGCATTTGTGATAACATAAGATACACCTTTGAGAGCATTATGCTAAGTAAAATATGTCAGAGAAAGACAAATACTAGATGATCTCCCTTATATGTGAAATCTAAAAACAGACAATAACAACAACAACAAAACCAAACTCAGAACAGATTGTTGGTTGCCAGGGGCAGGGAATGAGTAGGGCAAAATGGGTAAAGGGCATCAAAAGGCTCAAGTTTCCAGTTATAAGATAAGTAAGTCATGGGATATAATGTGCAACATAGTGACTATAGTTAATATTACTGTATTGCACATCTGCTAAGAGAAGAGATCTTAAAAGTTCTCATCACAAGAAAACTTTGTAACTATACGTGGTGATGAATGTTAACTAGACATTGTGGTCATCATTTTGCAATATATAAAAATATTGATTCATTAGGTTATATACTTGAAACTAGGATAATGTCATATATCAATTATGTCTCAATTAAAAAAAGTAAACATCATTGGGAAGAGTAAGAGAAATCTATAATCATTCACACTCTAGTGCAAATTACCAAAATCCTATTGCTTTCCTCCTTTATGTCTATCTGAAACTTCTTTATACTTTCCTCCTGTATGTTTCTCATGGATAAGCTCTGAGCAGCTACAATCAGGAAACAGAATCTGTGTAGAGACTGCATATACAGTATAAAGCCTATACACAATAAGTTGAATAGAAAGATTATTAAAACTATAGGAAATAGGGCAACTGGGTGGCTCAGTTGGTTAAGCGACTGCCTTCGGCTCAGGTCATGATCCTGGAGTCCCGGGATCGAGTCCCGCATCGGGCTCCCTGCTCAGCGAGGAGCCTGCTTCTCCCTCTGACCCTCCCCCCTCTCGTGCTCTCTGTCTCTCATTCTCTCTCTCAAATAAATAAATAAATAAATATTTTTAAAAATTGTAGGAAACAGAATAATAATATAAACACATACAATGCTTTTATAACTTCTTTTGCTTTTTTTCATTTAATCTTCACACAACTCTTCGAGGTAGTATTATCACCACCCTATTTTATAGGCGAGAGAAAGAAATTAAACATCTTGCTTAAGAAGGAGATCTGGACTTTGAAACCCAGATAGAGAAATCACAAAGCTAAGTGTCTTTTATAGTGCCAAGGCATCTCTGGGAAAGATATCCTTGAGATATCTTAGCATTCCTGTTTGTTTTAAGGCATTTGCTACCGTTACATGACAAAATTTGGGAAGTAGCAGAGGTTATTAAGGAAGTCCAGATACAAGAAATAAGAAACCTAAGAGAGCTTTCAAATGGAGGCAAGTCCTTTAACCTTCCCCTTTTTACTTTCCTTTAAGTCTTCCACATTAAGGGCAGTCTAGCTTCATGCCTCTTCCTTCATCTGGATCATTTTAACAGGTAACAGTTTAGGGTTAAACTGTCTCAAAGCTATCCATCATTGACCAAGGTGGAGCAACTTGCCTTGCTTTGATAGCAACACCAGGCTGCTCAGAATTGGTGGGTCCACAGCTAGAGGATGTCCAGCTCTGTCCTGTGCCTCTCTTTATGAGACAGGGTCCACCTTAAGCACATCAAGGTGCCCCACAACAAGTGCTGGAAAAAGGTAATCTAAAGAGCAAATGATTATTAACGTTTCACAAAGTTCTCCACAGCACTACGAAGTAGTACTTTCATTAATATTCCTGTTTTCAAGTCCAACAACTATAGGTTAAGTAGTTTTCCAAAGGTCACATAGCTACTAACTGACAGGGCAGGGATTTTTACCCAAGCATCAGGCCCCAAGGTCTGGGTTCTTAACTAAGCACTATCAAAAAACTGCATCACACAAGACTCGTCAGGAACCTGGGTGCATTTATCCTAGGTAACCTAAGATATGGTGGTATGTAACTGTCTTCTACTTGAACAGGATGGGGAGTACATGCAGAACTAAGGCTAACCACTAGAAGTTATAAGCCGACTTCAAATAAGTATAACTTTCAACTTTCTAAGCTCAGATATGTCTGCACAGATTGTCATGCTATAACTTCCTATAACTTCTCTTTTAAAATGAGAGTTCTTTTTCCAATGAAAATTACTTTGAATAATTTTATTAGTCTCTCTTATAAAAACTCAGCTAAAAATAAATTAATCAAAAAGGAAACTGTAAGAAACTGGGGCAGGTTCCTATAACTAAAAAGTAACTGGAAAGTGTAGGGGTGAATAGGCATGGCTAGATCCAGGTGTTAAGATGATATCATAAGCAATCTGTCTGTTTCTCCATCTCTCAGCTAGGCTTCCCTATCTGTTCACAGTGTGCTCAGACAGAGTCTCACCTTTTGGGCAGAAATATCAGTAGCAGTTCTACACTTACGTCATCCTCACAGGTGCCAATCACTCTGGGAACTCACAGGAATTAGCAGTTAATTCTGCCTGTTGGCATGGGGTGGAGAAATATGAGAGGACTTTATAGAGGAAGTGACCTTCACTTGCATCTTGGTGATGTGTAGGAGTTTCCCAGGAGAAGGGTGGGATGAGATAGGCTTTCTTCTATTTGAGGCACTGTTCCATACAGCTTGAGCATATTGGAGCATGTGGAGAAGCAGAGAGATGAGGACTGATACCTGACTCACTGAAAGCCATTTTGCATATTAACCAATTTGTGCAATGGCTAATTTACTAAAAAATCAATTTACTAAACATTCAATTCATAATTTACCAAATTTATTGATTAGCAAAAAAAAAAAAAAGAAAGAAAGAAAGAAACTTTTTTGACTACTTATATAAAGTTTACAGCAATTTGTATTGGATCAATAGCTTTGGCTGACCAGCTTTTATGTTGTTTTCAGGATAGCATTTTAAGGAATACCCACTTTGTTTACACCTAAGATCATATCCAGGGGTGGGAGCTGTCTCCTTCCAACTATATTTAATATTCAGAAAAGTCTATTTTCATCAATGATCAAATGTCAGTGTTTCATATGGGAATTTTTTCAGTTTCCACTGATTTCTTTCAACCTTTTCTCACTTTCCTGAACATGTGCCACATCTTACCCAACCTTATTAGAGACCTTTCTCTTTGGAGGAAGTTTTGACCTCTCTGCTCAGGCTTCATTGTTCTAATACTTTAGACGTGTGCCCTGTGATGTGAAAGCCAATAGCCACATGTGGCCACCTAACTTTAAATTAAATAAAATTAAGTAAGATTAAAATTTCAGTTCTTTAGTCATACATGCCACACTCCAAGCAATCAACATCAAGCCACATATGGCCAGTGGCTACCATATTGAACAGCACAGATAGAGAACACTTTCATTGTCACAGAAAGTTCTAAACCTGTCTAATGAGTCCTGACCCTACCTTTTCTCTAAGATTCTAGCATTGATTCCCTCAGTTCTATGCCCCACAGCATAGACTCCTTCCCCTGGTTTCAACTCCCCAGGGACCTACTGGGGAATAAGGGAATTTAGAAAGCAAGCTCATGGCTGATCATTTCCATTGTGTCTATTTTCTAGCGTAGCAATAGGATGAGCTGTTCTAATATTTTAAGGGTCCCTGTGTGAAATTTTCTAGGGAATGATCTACCTCAAATAAATCCAAATAAATGCTGTCCTATCCTGCAATGTTTTCTTTCCTCAAGCTCCATTGCCCTCAGAAAAGGAGGGAGGGTAGAAGGAAGAGAGGAAAAGAGAAAGTGAGGAGGGAGAGGGAGGGAGAAAGAGAGAGGGATCCTCTTGTCAGCAAACTCCTTACTGAAAATATTAATTCTACTAAAAGCATCAAAAGAGCTTTTTTCCCCTTAGAATGAAAAAAAAAAAATACAGCTGTATAGCAAAATGGAAGGCTTGAATGAACATTTCAAGTCCTACCTGTCACAAGCCATTAGTTGAATTGCCTAAAGAAATCCCTTGACAAGTATAAGTGCTGTTTTTATGTTAGAGAGCTTCATAATGTTGGCCACAAGAAGAAATTTCTCCACAAAAGCTCTTTCTGTTTAATAAAGTGATTTGTTCCAGTAACAGTGATAATAAAATTGCTGAATTGAAACAGGATTGTTCAATGAAGACCTGAATCCAATTTGCTGGACTAGTATGATTACACTTTTATCTCTGTGTTTACTCATTTGTAGAATTGCTACCAGTCTTTTGATATGCAATTAATAGGATTAATGGTTTTCAGGACCAGAAGGCAGTAAGAGGAAACAGAACCCATCCTAGGTGGCCTGGCAGCTATGTGCTGGCGTCTTTTTAAGGCTGTGCACCTTGCTGGCTGTGTGCCTCAGAATGATAGGTTGATTGCCTTGCCTTGTCTTTTAAAATGAGACTTTTTTCTAATGAAAATTACTCTGAATAATTTTATCTATGGTAATTTATGTTCCTCTCCACTGTACATTTCTCCGGCAGCTGATAGTACAGTCTCATGCCCAAGAAAAACAAGTAAAGATTAGAGAAACAGCAACAATTTTCTAAAATTTAACTTTTGAAGTGATCTATCTCCCCTAATCCTAAATTAAAATTCTTATTACCACTATTAGTGGCTTTAATAACAGATTAAAAAATTTTTACAAACTATTTAATTCATCGTCTGAAAAAATTTGAAGGCTTAGGTATAACATATTAAATTATTTTGGTGATAGTTTACATGTGCTTAATAGTTCAACATTGCCTTTGAGATGGAGCCATTTTAAATGCTCAAATGGACTAGTATAATCATTTGATACACAAAGTAAGATTTATTAAATACATATTCCTTTTTTTATGAAGATGTTTGTTTTGTTTTGTTGTTTGTTGGGGTTTGGCTGGTTTTCTTTTTGTAACAGATTAAGAAGCTAGTAAAAATATATCTAATAATGACAGAAGTCAGTGTCTTTATCAGCTACCAAAATATATTTAATTGAACTATATTTGACTTGTAACATTATATGTTTAAAGTATAAAACACATTGATTTAATACATTTAATACATTTATATATTACAATATGATTGTCATTATAGCATTAGCTAGCACTTCTATCACTTCACATAATTATCATAAGTGTCCATCAACGGATGAATGGATAAAGAAGATGTGAGATATATATATATATATATATATCAAACATGGAATATTATTCAGTCATGAGAAAACTACCAGAATATCTTTTTTTTTTTTTTTTTTAAAGATTTTATTTATTTATTTGAGACAGAGAGAATGAGAGAGAAACAGCACATGAGAGGGGGGAGGGTCAGAGGGAGAAGCAGACTCCTCGCTGAGCAAGGAGCCCGATGCGGGACTCGATCCCGGGACTCCAGGATCATGACCTGAGCCGAAGGCAGTCGCTTAACCAACTGAGCCACCCAGGCGCCCCAGAATATCTTAAGAACAGATAATTTTTAGCAGACACTGGTGTCTCTGCCTGAGTTCTTAGTAAATAGCGCATAAGGTAAACTTTAGTGTTAATGCTTTATAGAGCATATAACCCCAGGGAAGCAAGAGTGAGGTGAATAAAATGAAGCTAGTCAGGAAAAGGGGGAAAGCATATACAAGGTAATATGTTACCAAGAATCACTGGTGGCTTAGTCCAGCTATAGGGAGGACATAGGGAACCACTATGTCTTAGAAGTCTGTCAGAAGAAAGAAGGACAAGCAAATGTCCACACTGTTTCCTTTCTATCTCCTATCTTTCATTAATCAAAGTTCTGTCACTGGGGTGTTAACAACCCAATGCTTCCCACTTGTGTTGCATGGTCCCTCAAGGGAGTCACTGGGGAATCCAGAGACCCAGAGACCCCGGGGTCTTGTTAGATCAAAATATGGTGACTTACCTGCTGTATTTTTCCATGGGATCAATGAAGACTATATATGGTAGAGCCCAATGCTCATCCAGAGGGGAAGCTAAAACAATCCCAGGAATTTGAAGATGAGTCTGTGACACTAGAGCTCTACAGTCACAGAAACATGTCAGCTGTCACTGGGAGTTGATTTGTCTGGGAAGCAGGGAAAATAGTCAAGGACTGGGGGGGTTAGGGACAGGCAGATGGGACAGAGCTGATCTGGAGCAATGCATAAAATGAGTGTAGTACAACTGGCAAGTTAAATCTGTTCTGAAGAGCTGTTTCCACAAAGAAGATGAACACCTTCCCCAGGTCTTAATCAAATGTAAAAATTGTCAAAATGTTTGTTTTACCTTCCAAAATGGCATCTCTTAAACAATCCTCTGCATTAAGTAGTATTTACACCAATGTAGCTGGAGTTTGCCTGCTCTCACTTCAAATATGTGATCCTTATAGTCAAGCTACCCTCCCAAGATGTAAAATGGTATAGCCACTGTGGAAAACAATATGGAGATTCCTCAAAAAGTTAAAAATAGAAATACCATATGATTCAAGAATTCCACTACTTGATAATTATCCAAAGAAAAAAAAACACTAATTTGAAAAAATATATGCACCCTTATGTTTATTGCAGCATTATTTACAATAGGCAAGATATGGAAGAAACATAAACATCATCTATAGATGAATGAACAAGGAAGATGTGGTATATATGCACAAGGGAATATTACTCAGCAATAAGAAAGGATGAGATCGTGCCATTTGCAACAGCATGGATTGACTAGAGGGTATTATGCTAAGTGATATAAGTCAGACTGAGAAAGACAAATACCATACGATTTCACTCATATATGGAATATAAATAAACAAGTGAATAAACAAACAAAAAGCAGAAACAAACATCAGTTTGTTCTCTATAAATGCAGAGAACAAACTGATGATTGTCAAAGGGGAGGGGAGTTGGGGGATGGGCAAAATGGGTGAAGGGGAGATACAGGATTCTAGTTATGGAATGAATAAGTCATGAGAATAAAAGGCACAGCATAAGGAATATGGCCAATGATATTGTAATAGCACTGTATGGTGACAGATGGTAGCTACACTTGTGGTGAGCACAGCATAACATATAACAAAGTTGAATCACTATGATATACACCTGAAACTAATGTAACAATATGTGTCAGCTATACTCAAAAAAACTTTTTAAAGACATCATCCCAAGACAAAACAGGGATGACTGAGTTATTCATCTATGACTTCAGGGCCTTGAATGTGGTAGAAACTATTGGTTGAATGAATGAAAGCATGAATGGTCATGTAATTAGCCCAAGGCATCCTCAGTCTAGCCATACCCTCATTCCAGCTCTGCCTGGTTTTACTGAATACAACCAGACACTAAAAATGTAACTTCACCTTAAAAAGAATATTCCAGAGCCTAACAGTAGCATTTCCATTCTCACATTTTAGTCGAGATAGGGTCAAATATTTTCAGCTAGCCTTGAGCTTCCTCTATAGTTGCTTGGCAAGTTTCCTTCTTTAATTGCCACATCTTGAGTAGTAATTTTGGTATCAGAGTATCAATAAGAAAATATCTTTGATATATCACTCTATAAACCCACCACTGTGTCATGTATCTGACTTTCATCAACCACTGAACAATTGCAAAACATTTTTTTTTTCCAGGATATGCTCTCAGTTTCTTTTTCAGCAGGTGAAGTTCTTTGTTCCAGCAGAGATAATGACAATAGCCTTCCATTCAAAGTAATAGTGTCTGAAAATCTTATTTATATGTGTACCAGAAAATTCAAGTGGACCAGAATTCCACATTTTTTTTACATGCAACTAATTCTCACTTTGCACAGAGCATGAGACCATAAAAAAGATCTTATTAGCTGAAAGCATTCAAAGCAATCTCAATAATCAACAACAAAAAATCACGATGGCCCACAGCATATAGAAATTTTGTCTAAATGTTCAAAACCCTCTTATTGTAAGTTATAAATTATAATAAAATAAAAATAGTAAAACTAGTATTTATTTAGCACGGTTGACCCTTGAACAACACAGATTTGAACTACACGGGTCTACTTATATGAGGATTTTTTTAATAAAACAATATAAAACTGTAAATGTAGTTTTCCTTTTTATGATTTTCTTAATAACATTTTCTTTTCTCTAGCTTACTTTATTTTTTTTTAAAGATTTTTTATTTATTTATTTGAGACAGAGAGAATGAGAGACAGAAAGCATGAGAGGGAGAAGGGTCAGAGGGAGAAGCAGACTCCCTGCCGAGCAGGGAGCCCGATGCGGGACTCGATCCCGGGACTCCAGGATCATGACCTGAGCCGAAGGCAGTCGCTTAACCAACTGAGCCACCCAGGCGCCCGCTAGCTTACTTTATTGTGAGACTAAAGTATATAATACATATACAAGATATGTGTTTATCAGCTATTTATGTTATGAATAAGGCTTCCAGTCAACAGTAAGCTATTAGGAGTTAGGTTTGGGGGGAGTCAAAAGTTATAGGCAGATTTTTGAGTTTGTGGGGGTTTATACCCCTAAACCCCACAATGTTCAAGAGTCAACTGTACATTGTAATTTAAAACATCAGAAACATTAATGTTTTATTCATTTGTAAAAAACTCACTAAGAATGGTTTAGCAGTACTTGCCTCCTTCTCATATACAAGTGAGCATCTTTTCTATGCAAATAAAAATAACTGATAAATTATAAATAGCAAATAATAAATATTCAGATAAATAAATGATAAGTTCTAAATAACTGATAAATTGTCATACTCCTTTCTTTTTTATTTTTCTTTTTTTTATTTAAATTCAATTAGCCAACATATAGTACATCATCAGTTTCAGATGTAGTGTTCAATAATTCATCAGTTGCATATAAGACCCAGTGCTCAGCACATCACGTGCCCTTCTTAATGCCCATACTACTTTCTAAGTATAGGTCAGCTTCCAATCTATTGTCCTTTGTGATGTCAGTGTCATGAGTTATCTGAAAGTTCCATTAATACGAAATTTTTTGCCAATTTCACTTCATCTAGTACTTGTTGATGCTTTTCATTACAACCACTTTCCTCATTTACTTTGGTGAGTTTCCCTTCACTAAGTTCCTCTGACTGCATGTTCAGGTTCTCTTGCTTAAGGACAGTGTCAACATTCTCTATCGGTTATTTCTTCTATAACTCCATTTAAGTTTGATTTGATTTTCACTTCCAGGATTATCACTCCTCATTTCTTTATTGCAATTTCATCTTTGTTGGTCAATTCCCTTTGTTCTATTGTCCATTTCTATAAAATGCCACTTGGCTTTGTCAGTCTCCCATGCATCTACCTTTCAAGCACCCAACATGATGACTGGTACATAGTGAATGTGCAATAGATAGTGAAAAATTTAAAAAAAACAAAACAAGAAGGCAACACAACAACACATTTTGTTGTCTGTGCATGAACTGAAATAACAGATGTTCAATAACCAATCGGTGACAGAGTTTGAAAACAGTGATGTTTGGTCACTGATCATAACACATGTCATTTACTAGTGATTTGTAGACTAAAGAGCTAGCACTGAAGTTTGTTTTATGCAATCACTCACAGTTAATATATCATGTTAACTAAAATTTGAACCATGCTGTTGGGCACTGTTATTGTTTAAGTAAACCAAGTAACTGAAATATATTCATATTAGAACCTTGTAAAGTGATGATTGCCTATATTTGATAGCCACACTTTCTGGAGTTGGTAAGAGAACCTAGCTAAACACTACAAGATGTGACCATCTTAGCCAAGAGATGCCCAAAGGACCAAAGAACATATGTGATTTTTTTATACATACATACATATATATATATATATATATATATATACACACACCCATTAGGGAGTGTGCCTAAGCTCATGGAGCAAAGTGGTTAAGTGTATATGTTTTGAAATCTTACAGAACTGAGTTCAAATGTTATTCAATCTCTCATAAACTCAATTTCCTCACATGTTTAAACCTTTATCTCAAGGAATTATTTTGAGGATTAGGTGAAATAATACATGTAATATTTTTAATTCAGTGCCTGGCTTACAGTAAGGGTACTTATCGTTAACACCATAAGTAGAAGTAATGATAGTGGTCATTACTGTTGGATCATGGTGGTATGCTTGGAAGAATAATGAAATATGGAACTTTAAACAAGAATAGACCTAGAGTACTGAACTGGAAAAACTTGAGCTTTCCAGAAGGTTATTATAGTATAATTTTATAATGAACTCATAGAACATTCACTCTGAAAATCTAGAACTTTAAGTAGGTTAAAATGCCTCCAATTTAGGGGAAAATGAGCAAATAAGCTTTGACATCCATCCATGCCAAGTCATGATGCCAAAAAAGCATTTATGTCTCCATCGTGAACTTTATCCAACATCCATTTACCAGTTCCCGGTTTGCAAATCCAATTGCTGTAGGATAGGAATTTGAACAGCAAAATTGGCAATATTTTACACTTGTAAATTGGAGCTGCCAGGATGATAGCACAATTGTAGAAAAGAGTTTGGCTTGCCCATTTCAAGAGCTTACTGTGAATTTACCTTTGAGCAAAGTGACTTTCATTAACCGTCTCAATGTCAAACACATTTGGGAAATTTGAAGGGACCATATCCTAATTAGGACAGGTTAAATTTACTTAAATTAAATTACAGAAAAGACTAGCATTATTCAAACAATTCAAAGGTCTTCAACATTTACAGCTTTGTTTCCTAAAGTATGTTCTGTGGAACATCAGCGTTCATTGTGATATAGTTCGTATTCCTCATAAAAAGCGGGGAGAAGTTTCACAGTCATAAATCAGGATACTCACAGGGTATATTAGCATTCAAAAGACTGAGAACCCCTACAATTAAAAAAAAATCTTTAGATTAATCACATGTCCCAAATATATTGACCCTAAAACACTTCTTTTAAAATGTTGCTTTCTAAAAAAAAAAAAAAATTAAATAAATAAAAATGTTGCTTTCTTACAGAATACAGTGCTTCATGTAACAGTTTTGAAAAGCTCAACAAAAAGTATAAATGAACTAGGATTCACACGGTTACATGATTTACATCTTGAGACACTGAAGAGATTTTAATAGTATTTCTGTGCTATATCCTTGAGCATCCACACATTTTGGATGTAAAATTCAGGTAGCTTGCAGCAACAATTCACAAATTTACCTAAAAGGGTTTATTTCTGACACACGTTCCCCTTCCATTCCATTCCATTGTCCACACTGGACCATGCTGTATTACTCAAGAATCACTTTTCTCATTGGACAGAGTTTCTCGCTCAGTCATTTTAACTGGTCCTCTAATCCAGTTCATCAACAAGAAAAGAATTTTCAACTCCTATGATTAACTCCTAGCTCTGTGTTGAGAAGAACACAAAAGATAATATGCTCTGGTACTTGGACTCAAGAGCCTTACAATTAATCAGGAAAAGGAAAACTAACGGTGTAAAGCAATTAAAAAATAACTCCAGAGGTTTTTAAGCAAGGTAAAAGATCAACATACGCTAAGAAACCTGGAGAAGCCTTTGTGGTAGAGACAGACTTGAGCATATGAATAGGATGTAGGAAAGTGTGGTGAGAGGGAAGGGAGAAGATTGCAGAAAAGGGGAAAGAATGACCACAGCCAAATGTCAAGAAGAAGTAGTTAGAGTCAAAAGATGTGGGGGGACAGATAAGCATAGTAGTGTGCCCTGAGTAGAGCATTCATGGTGTATATGGAAAGGAATAAGATAGGTTGAATACAGTGGGCTCCATGCAATGGAAGGTCCTGATCACCAAATTAAAAATCTGGACTTGTTTTGCTAAGCAGAAAGACGACATGGTCATAAGGAAAAGCTCATAAATATGAACCTGGTGTTCAGGTTCATAACCAATAACCAAACGGATGTTCTAGAAAGATTAGTCTTGCAACTCACATGGAGAGGTTAGAGAGAAAAAAGAGAAAGAAACCAAAGGCCAGGATTGAAATTAGAATACTGTTGAAATAAACCACATACTAAAACTCTTGACAAGTGGGAATAAGATACAATTAAAGAAGAAAATGTGAATCCACAAATTTAAAGGCACAAATGACAAGATTTGGTGCTAGAAAAGGATAGGTTTCAATACAGCTTCAAAGCTTCTAATCTAGGAAAATGGGTGATTCTATGAACTAAGTTTTGGGGAAAGAAGATGAATATTTACTTAATAGGAAATGAAAAACTATCTTTTGGTGGCTTTCTAATCTAGTCTTTCATAATTTAACCTCATTTTATATATCCTACATTTTCTACTACCCAGTCATCAATTCAACAATTATTTTATAAGTGGGGTACCTGGGTGGCTCAGTTGGTTAAACATCTGCCTTCAGCTCAGGCTGTGATCCCGGGGACCTGGGATCGAGCCCCACATCTGGCTCCCTGCTCAGCAGGGAGTCTGCTTCTCCCTCTCCCTCTATCTCTCTCTCAAGTAAATAAATAAAATCTTTAAAAAAAAAACAATTATTTTATAAGCATCTGTTATGCTTATAACTAAGCATATGCTAAGCAATATTTTAGACACTGGGGTAAAGAAAAGATGTGGGTGGCACGGTTTGAGGCAAAGGGTGGAGATGGATGGTAGATATGTAAAAAAATAATAAGAGAATGTGAAATTTCTCAATATATTCCCTACTTGCAGATTAGAAGGGATAGGTACTAATATTTATTGAGCCCCTACTTGGCACCAGATCTTTTAGATTTGTCCAAATTAATTTCTACACCAACACAAAGAAGTAAATATTGCTATTCCCATTTTTCTTGATCAGAATCACCACCTACAATCTTCTGACTATATAGAACCACTGAAGACATCAATACTGTGAAAAACCCCTGGAAAATATTGCTTCCTTTCTGGACACAACTTCCAGGGACTCATGGATAGACGGCAGGGATCCTTCATTATAAGAAGAACAAGACTTGGGGCGCCTGGGTGGCTCAGTCATTAAGCGCCTGCCTTCGGCTCAGGTCATGATCCCAGGGTCCTGGGATTGAACCCTGCATCGGGCTCCCTGCTCAGTGGGGAGTTTGCTTCTCCCTCTACCTCTCCCCTGCTTGTGCTCGCTCGCTCTCTCTCTCAAATAAATAAATAAAATCTTAAAAAAAAAAAAAGAAGAAGAAGAAGAACAAGAACAAGAACAAGACTTGTCAAGGCCCTACAAGCTTTCAAATACTCTACCCTAGGACCAAGATAACTAACCAGATTTCCAGGATTCAAGATGCATGAATTTTTTCACATTTTAACATCCTGAAGTTGGGACAACCAAAGAGGTATCCTATTTTTCTAGTAAAGAAGGATCCCTTTCATCCATCCAGGGGTCCTTGGTATCTGGGTCAAGAGAGAAGGCAATGATTTGCTTCATGGGAACTGTTATTCTTTTCTACCATTTTTGTGATGTTTTCCCATCATGGAGACTCCAATTCATATCCAAATGAATTGTCTCTAATGATTTTTTTAGATGCAACTGTAAAATTGCATTAGAGGACTTAGTTTCCAACCCACATTTTATTATCATCTTTACTTTATTAAAAACAAGCAAGAAAATGTTTCCTTAACAACTAAGAATCATTCTGCAAGTATTAAACATTACTTTTAGAAAAAAGTATAATTATTGTGTCATCGGGGTGGTTTTTTGTTGGTTTTAAAATGTGTTTCTTTACCATGGTTTGCTCACAAAATTGGTGAAAAAGTAGACTTCCGTATTTAAACCTTCTCTCCATACATAAGATAAAATTAGGACACTGTGGCCAAAATGAATTTAACCCCAAGGCTTCATTTCAAAAAAAGTGAGAAATGAATATTAGCAATTCTTCACTCTGGGAAGTGTCAGGCTCTAATGATCCTAACAGTGGAGAGGCAGCTTGATGCATCTCCATTTTACTATACAGGTAGCCAACTCAGCTTTTTAGGTTTTGTCGCACTGCCAGCGTTTTTGCTTGGCATGACTTCAAGGGCTTTATGTGTCCAATCCAAGGCAGCCCCCTTCAGGATACATGAGCCAAGCTAACTGCATGCAAACCAGGCCGGGTCTTGGAATCAGTTTATACAGGCATGTTGTCAGAGAAAGATGTTTATGTGTGTGAAGTCTTAAAGGACTGAATAGAAAGATCAGAAGCAAGGTTAAACAGAATAGGGCTGGGAAGAATTCCACATGTCCTTAGAGGACAGGCAGAGGATAAAAGAAGGTACAGTAGGGAGGCAAAAACAGAAGTGCATTCTTCACAGTCTGGCTGGCAAGCCCCGCAACAGTGCCATTCTTCAAACAAAACCTCCCTTGGCCTCAGATCCTACACTGGTCATGCCAGCTCTATTGATTTACACAAAACCTTCAAGACTTTGATCAGCTACCAAAATGCAAACATTTTAAGCGATGCCCCAAAGAAGCTTGTTTAAAAAACAGTTGATGTAAGGGTTTAAAACAGTCCATTAACAATCTCATGTAGAAATGTATATACATATATGCCTACTCATGCATGCTTCTTTGCAAAAGAACATTTTTATAGTCTATTAACAATGCCATGTACTTATTACACATATTCACTTCAAATCCAGGGAAATGTCCTTTATTCGCAAATCTAAAGTTGAAAAGAAAAAATTAAACGCTTCTTTCACTGAACCTCATACTCATTCCCACCCAAAAAAGGAAAATGGACATCATATTCTACCCACCCATCATATGTGAAAGGATGATTTGTAGTTGGGTCTGTTCAGACCATAAATTCGTTCACAGAGTAGAATTTTAGGATATGCACTAACCACATAATTTTAAAGGTTTAAAATATCTAAATGATCATTTCCATCTTTTTACTTCTTACTGAGTGTCCCAGTGTTTGCCAATCTGATAAATACCCAGGACACTATTACAAGAAGATGGCTGCGAGAAATAATGCCCCACTACACATTTTAATGCCAGCCGCTATGGACCCTGAGGTCTTGCTCAACCTGAAGAATTGACTCAGTGAGCTAGCTGGAGAGAGCATCTGGCAAGATTTCTAACTATGAAATAGGCAGCCAGGAGGTTTAATGGTGTGGCTCCTGTACTTTAAAGAAATTACTAAATAATATTTGTTTGCCTTGAGTCATTTGGACTCTATTTATGGACATGGTCAGTGTAAAGAGTTCTATTTTGTAAAAAAAATATGTGCTTCATCCATTCTAATAGAATAATAGTACCCTAGCTCCAGACTACTCCTTAAAAAACACACATACACACACATACACTTTGACTCATTGGTCCAGGTTTACCTAACAAAGTCACTATGAATAAACTGGCTTATGACAGGATATGATAGTGACCAAATGTGGTCAGCTGACTTTCAACTAAGGCTTCCTCCAGCTGGAAAGTCAAACAGCAGGAGAGCAACCTCCTAAGTTAGAGTGATGCACTAGCCTGAGAAGGCAGGGCAAGGGGCAGAAGAATTTCAGTTCTTTTGTCCTCAAAAGAAAAATTACAAACCCTGTTCTATCTCAGTGACTTCCAGCCCTTAAGTTCTAGTTGATCCCAAGCCCCATGTGTTCTGCACTGAAGTTCAGGGCTCCAGAGGTGCCAAGAAATTTTAAAACAGATGCCATCCCTGGGCTACAAATAAGACAGGTCTTTCCCAGCTCTTTATTAAATAAACAGCTTCCAGAAATAGCCAAGCCCTCCCTGAAACCCCTCTCTGAAACCCACTAGGAAGAGAAGTACCCTCCAGACTAACAAACACTAACAAAGACTCAGCCAGGGTCTCCCCTCTCTGTCGGTTCAGGTTCTCCTAACCTGATTTGCCAGTATGACTCCCCCTTCATTCTCCTCCTCCAGCTGAGTAAACTTCTTCAATGCCCCTTCCTTGAGTTCTGTACCTTCTTATCCTATTACCCATGCTCAGGAGAGCATTAGAGTGGATGACCTCCCCTTTCATTGCAGTGTTTACAAAGCCTTCCCCCACTAAATTTAACTGAAGTATTGTGTGTGTCTATTTAATCAGCAACATATGGAAAGCCCTCTTAAAATTATAAAGACAAAGAAATCCAGAGTCAACACCTGTTTTAAAAAGGCAGTGCTGTGCAATGGTTAAAAGTTGCCCCTTACAGGGGCACCTGGGTGGTTCAGTCAGTTGAGCATCCAACTCTTGATTTCAGCTCAGGTCATGATCTCAGAGTTGTGGGATCAAGCCCCACGTCAGGCTCCACACTCGGTGGGGAGTCTGCTTCTCTCCCTATCACTCTCCCTCTCCTTCTGCCCCTCCCCAACCCCCCTCTCTCAAATAAAATAAATAAATCTTAAAAAAAAAGTGCCACTTCTAGAGTCAGGCAAACTTGGGTATACAGTCAAGCATGGCTCTTACCAGGTGGGCAGCTCCTGGCAGATACTGCATCTATTTGAGCTCTGTGTTTTCATCTACAAAATGTGAAAGAAATACCTCACAGGAAGTACTTCAGAGGATTGTGGCAGATTAAATGCTGTATGTAAAAAAGAGTCTAGAACTTACATCCACACAAAAACCTGTACACAGATGCTTATCGTAGCTCTTTTCATAACTGCCAAAACTTGGAAGCAACCAAGATATCCCTCAGTATGTGAATGGATAAATAAACTGTAGCACATTCAGACAATGGAATATTATTCAGTGCTAAAAATATATGATCTATCAAGCCATGAAAAGACATGGAAAAATCTTAAATGCATATTACGAATCAAAAGAAGTCAATCTACAGTTGACCCTTGAACAACGCAGGGGCAGGAGGGGTACCAACATCCTGTACAGTTGAAAATCTGTGTATAACTTGTGACTCCCCAAAAACTTAACTATTAATAGCCTACTATTGACCAGAAATCTTACCAATAACATAAATGGTCAATTAACACAAGTTTTATATATTATATGAATACAATAAAGTAAGCTAGAAAAAATAAAGTGTTATTAAGAAAATCATAAGGAAGAGAAAATATATTTATAGTACCATAGTGTATCCAAAAAAGTCCACATATAAGTAGACTTGCACAGGTGAAACCTAAGTTGTTCAAGAGTCAACTGTATATGACATTCTGTAAAAGGCAAAACTATGGAGATGGTAAAAAGATCAGTGGTTTCCAGGGATTGGAATCAGGGCCAGGGATGAATAGGTGGAGCACAGAGAATTTTTAGGCACTTAAAATACTCTGTATGATACTATAATGATTGATGGATGTCATTATATATTTGTCCAAACCCACCGAATGTACAACACCAAAAGTGAACCCTAAGGTAAACTATGGACTTTGGGTGAATATCATGTGTCAATATAGATTCATCAGTTGTACCAAATGTACCACACTCTGGTGGGGGATATTGATAATGGGGGACACTATGCATGCATGGGGGCAGGGGGTATATGGGAAACCTCTGTACCCTCCTCTCAATTTTGTTGTGATCCCAAAACTGCTTGGAAAAAACATGAAGTTTTTAAAAGAAAAAGAATGTAGCACATGTTTCCCTTTTCATGATTGCAGGACAAAAATTTAAAAAACCTTCATGTTCAGCAATTGTCTCAAGTAGACAAATATGTACAAAGTTGTTTAGATAGATTGCACAAGTTTGAACCCCAACCCTACCACTTACCTTCTGTAGATCCTCTATGATCCTCAGCTTCCTCATCTTTCTCATCTCTAAAATGGAATTAATAAGACTACCTACCTCGTTAGGTTGTTGAGAGGATGAAATGAGAGAGTGGTCAGAAAATGCTTAGCCAGGTACCTACTTCACTGATGTTAGTTAAGGTAAGCAGACTAAAGGTAGGAACCAGAGCATGGCTGGTCACTAAGGTATTTGTGACCTTGCAGAAAGGTCTTGGAAAGGAGGAACAAAATTGGGGTGAGGTGAGAGAAAGGAGCATTGTTGGTCTCAGACAGCCAGGAGTTACATGAGTCCACTAGAGATCAAGCTCCCTAGATCAATAACTTGGTGTCCACCCAAGCAGGTGGGACAGTACAGGAAATACTGACTTTCTTTGCTGTTTTCTCGCATGGATATTCTCTCCTGTCACTTGTTCCTCCCTGTATATATCTAAAATAATCTTAAATGAGAATAAGACTCATCCTTACATTTTAAAGCTGTCCATCTGAGTCCTAAACTGACTCTAGCTTGAGGCAGCTGAGTCGTGGGCACTACAGATGGGAGCTATGGAAAAGAATCCCATCCAGCCGATTAGCCAGTCCTCTCCATCACCAACCTCCCTCCCTGGCCAGAGCAGTTACAGTTCTGAAGCCCAGGTGACTTCTATGTGCAATTCTTGCTGTTACATAGAACCTTAACAAATGACTTTCTTATAAAGTCATATAAGTGATGCAAAATAATAACATGTAAATTTTGAAGTTTTAAAAACTGCCCCCAAAATGCTCTGAGTTTATCTCTGATTCTATTTCTAATGTTCATTGAATATTGTGACCTTAGTCAAGTCTTTCCATCTCTCTGAGCACTACTTTTATCCTACGAAGAAGAAGAAGGAAGAGGAGGAGGAGGAGGAGGAAGAAGAAGAAGAACACCTTTAGACCTAAGTTCTAAACTACTATGATGCCCAATTCCCTGGTTTCTGGTTTGGCTTTGACCTCTGTGTATCCAACTTATTCTTAAAAAGGTGGTGCAGCCTGATGGTTAGGCATGTGGCCTCCAGAGCCAGGCTGCCTAGGTGTGACTCTCAGTTCTGCCACTCCTGCCCTCCCCCTCTGCAGGCTTAGCAGGCCCCGGTGGTCAGATAGAGAGTGGCAGGAGCTTGTGGCTGGAAGTAGGAAGGTCTGTGTGGGCAGGAAGGGTGGGTGCAGAGGGCACAGGGCAGGACACCTGCAATTGTGCTATATTCCTCATGGGGGTGATATGAGAATTAAATAAGCCAGTTTTAAAAAGGGTGTGTGGCGAGTCATGCCTGGCGCAGAGTGAGTGCTTCTCAAATTTTTGCTATTATTATTGAGATACATCAGAGGCTCTCAATTAATGTTCACTGTGCTGAAATGAACATCAGCATTGAGCCAGACACTTGACATATGTTACCCATTTAATTGTCCAACAACCCTGAGAAGAAATTGCTATCCCCATTTTATACAACAGGTAAGAAAACAGATTCAGGGAGGTATTATAATAATAGACTCAGGAAGCAGAATAAACTGATAGTCAACTAAATCCATGCTTAAATGCAGTGTTACCTACTAAGTAATAATACATACTACGTTGTACTTTTATATAAAAAACAATATATAGACAAATATTTCATTTTCTTTCTCTAATAACTGGCCACCACTTCAGAAAATGGTGAATCAAGTTTGTTGAGCTATTTTTCTGTGAACTTGAGAGTCTCCAAGAATATCCCCATGATTCCACTGGGATAGGAATCTAAGCTAATATGGTCACTTTAAGTCTCATATCAGAGTTCAGGCCACATTATTGTCTTTCAATCTAAGTACCTTGAGTTAAAGTAACAGAAACATCAAACTTACCTAAGGAAAAAAAGGTGATTTATTACAAGAAAACAGAGAGAGAACCCCAAGGAGGGAAGACAGCCAGTTCTCAGGGGACCAGAACCAGGACCTGCAAAGCTGGCAGGAAGATGGCAACTACTCTCAGTTCTCTACCTCTTTGTAGGTCTGCACATAGTTTCCTGTGTTTGCTTCTCTCTGCTTCATCTTCCTTTGCTGATCAATTTTCTCTGCTTCTCCAAGCACATCCGCATCCACAGTTCCTTACTCAGAGCATTCAAGTTCTGACTCAGGTTGAGATTCTCTCAGTCCCAATTCCAACTCTCAAAGCAACCAAATATAATAGGAATCCCAAGGTTTACACACACAAACGCACACACACACACACACACACACCACACACAGGTAAACCTAGACAGCTATCATGAGCCTCTAGCAAGTGAACTGCTACTTTGTCACATCTGCACCCATTATTCTATCAGAATACTCAGGAAATTCTGAGTGTCTCTGAAGAGGAGTTCAGTTCTCAAGCATTCACAGTGAAGAGAGAAATGGAGGAAAGAAATTTCGAAATTGGACACATTTGAGCTCCCAGAAAATTGCCTGTGAGCAACAGCTGAGCAGGGGGCTGAGAGTGAGCCTTTATGTGATGTGTAATCAGATGGTGATGAGGGAGGGGCTCTGCCAGGCTAGCAAGCCAGCCAGCCCACCAGGAGCCCCGGGAATAGGGAGCAGTCTGCTGTAGAATTCTCTCACAATGGCCTGGCAGAAATGGATGGTCCACACAGGGAAGGATCAATTGTAAAAAGTGGAATTAGTCATTCTAAATCATGCAGCTGTGGTCGAAGGGAGCTCTTCTAAAAATCATTAAACAATCATGTATTCCTATTGATTTATTCAAAATACCTTGAGGGAAAGCAGATTAAACACAAGGTAAAAGTAAGCTAATGCAGATTAAATGGATGAAGGATGGGCCAAGAGTTCCCTAGGTAGTTTTTGTACTAATGAGAGGAAAATTATATGTACACTATTACCAGGATAAAAGGGTCTATTAGAGGTCTTTTGCTTGACATATTTATGTATTTCAAATACTAAGTAGCATAGTGAATTAGGTTTACTCTGGACATTTGTTATTTTTATTGCATCTCCAAAGTGATAAACAGAGTTCTCTGTCGAGGGCAGCGTACTGCCTCACTCCGAGAACCCTGCCTGAATAGACAAATCCCAATGCCAGTGTGATTCCCTGGATGTCATTTATTAACAAGTCCAGTGCAATTTGACTGCAAGGACAAGGCTTTTAAAGTCCAGGAGCAAAATGCATAACCTAGAAGTGGAAATGAGCTGCAATGCTCATAGCGCCTATGCCCTGGACCGTATTTGCAGATATCCTTTCTTCCTCAAGTGGGATTTACTCAAATACCTATCACCTAAGGAAACCAGAGGTGTGATGTATATGTTATACGTTTTTCTCACATGTAGTTGATACAGCAGGTGTTTTGATCCTCAGAGGAAGAGAATGAAGCAGAAAAATGATAAATGAGGAGTCCAAGGACACACAGCTAGTGAGGATTAGAATCAAGACCAAAAATTTTCTCTCTCCTGGTTCAGGCTCTTTCTGCTACACTGTGCACCAGTGAAATCTGCATTCGTGGTCCACTATTGCACAAAGAGTTGATTATCACTGAATTCCCTGAATGTTTAAAACCAAAGGACTGTTCTCCCCAAACCAGTTCCATCCTTTGTGTTCCTCACTCCCATCATCATCCCTCTTTCAGTCAACTAGGAAATTACATCGTTCTCTCATCAGCCCTCTGGACCAAACCAATGAAGCTAATGCTCTTCTTCCACTCTTTCCTCCTTCAAATCCATTCTGTACCACAGAGCCAGCTTAGTCTTTCTAAAATACTGCTTTCATCATACTATTCCCTATTCATAAAACCCAAGAGGTAGGGTGGCAGGTCTCCACGTTTCTCTTCTACACAGTCTGGAAAGGTGTCATGGAAGGCTAAGATTTAGGCTGCTTTTAAAAGAGATCACTTGTAAGGGAAGCCTTTCTGGTTGATGGAGCCTGTGATGGCTTGAATCATTAATGGGTAGGTCAAAAACATGGTTAGAGCAGAAACTGAACGTTCAGGAAATGGAGGAAAGAAACATTAACCAGGGCGCCTGGGTGGCTCAGTCGTTAAGCATCTGCCTTCGGCTCAGGTCATGGTCCCAGGGTCCTGGGATTAAGTCCCACATCAGGCTCCTTGCTCTGCGGGAAGCCTGCCTCCCACTCCCCCCTGCTTGTGTTCCCTATCTTGCTGTCTCTCTCTCTGTCAAATAAATAAAATATTTAAAAAAAAAAAAAAAAGATTAACCAGCAGGTGCACATGGGGAAGAGAACATAAGACTGAGGACTAGGTGTTCATGACAATTCGTGCCATGTGGGTGATATCACTGGCAAAATTCAACTAGAACCAATGGAAAACATTAACCTCACTGCATTCCAGGATAGTCACCTTATAAATAGAAACATACTGCATTGCTTCTCAACTCTACAAATATTCAGACCCCACTCAGACCTTCTGGATCAAAAAATCTCCAAGACAGGAACCCACAGGTGTGCGGTTTTAGAAAACTCCATATATTTTGAGGCATAACCTGGTTAAAAGCCTCTATGTATTACATTAAACTGCTTCTAGAAGCCATCTGCATAATAAGAATTGCTTTAATTCTTAAATATGACAGAAGTCCATGTTTCAGTTAAGTCATATATTTCCTTAGACAATGTATCTCTAAGTGGTTCTTCTTACCTACAGAACAGATATCATAACCATATGCCTATGCATAGTCTAGACAGAAAACTAGAGAAATAGTCTATTCTTGCTATGAGGATAAACAATGTCACATTCATGTCATGTAATTGTGTTCTTTTCATGTTCTATGTGTGAAAGCTAAAATCTGAAGAAATAATGGTATCTTGTGTTTTCATAGCACTTAAATTCCATAGATATATTGATTTATTTGGATTTTGCTTCAGCCTATGAGAGATTTCAAGGAGACATTATTATTCCTAATTTGCTGATGGAGAAACAGATTCAGTGACACTGCAAGACTTGCTCAAAGTCACATGAGTAGGTAATAACAGAATTCAAACTAGAACCCATTCTTCAGAACTTACTCATCTGATGCTCTTTTTCATTAAAGCATTGTCGCTTTGGGGGCACCTGGATGGCTCAGCCGGTTAAGCATCTGACTCTTGATTTTGGCTCAAGTCATGATTTCAGGGTTGTGAGTTCGAGCCCCACGTCAGGCTCTGTGCTAGGCATGGAGTCTGCTTGAGCTTCGCTCTCTGCCCCTCCCCCCATCCTCTCTCTCTCTCTCTCTCTCTCTCCAAAAAATAAAAAATTTTAAAAAAATAAAGTGTCAAAGCATTTTCACTTTTTCGGGGAAAGTCATACTTATTTATTGAGTGAACAGTATATGCAAGAATACCAATAAAGGGAAACTAATACTACAGCTACAATTTTGAAAATAAAGCCAATAGAACAGAAACAAAATATGAATAACATGAGAGAAACATGAGTTTTGATTTTGACCCACAATGACTTCCTTATCTTCATGATTAACCTAAATGTCTGTTAAAACAAACCATACACCTTGATCTAACCTTTAGGGTTTTTCTAAAAAAACAACATTCTAAAACACTTTTTCTTTGAGATATGTAAGATTCAAGTACATCTGTTCAAGTACATAGACTCTTTCTTTTTTATTGCAAGTTTTTATTTAAATTCTAATTAGTTAACATATAGTGTACTATTGGTTTCAGGAGTAGAATTTAGCGATTCATCACTTACATATAACACCCAGTGCTCATCACAACAAGTGCCCTCCTTAATATCCATCACCCATTTAACCCATCCCCCCACCTGCCTCCCCTCCATCAACCCTCAGTACAGACTCTAATTCAACAGTAGATCTACATTATCTTGTTATTCTCTTAGTATCTTGAGTAGCATGTACTCCTGAGCAAGTACTATCTGAAATTCTAAAATTGCTGGTCTCTGAAATAAAATATATTTCAGTTATGGATTTTTAATAAATTGAGATGAAAGTAAAATTCACTCCCCACCACTCTCTCCCCAGTAACAAAGAACTCTTTTCAAGTCTATCCTTCTACTCTAAAGAACATTTCTTACTAACATTTCTGGTAAGGCAATAACTACTCCAGAATAATCTCCAACATACACTTGGCAAAGATTACACTGTTTAATATCAATAACAGAAACAAACCAAAAAGAGGGAAAAATTAAAAAAGAAAGAAAGAAAATACACTTCAAAATTTCGAGCTTAAATATGTGTAAGACAGTCACGGCAGTATTTTTTTAAATGATGTACATGTTATATACTTACCAAATAATGTTAAAAGCATTGTCACTTTTTATCAAGCTGGACACAAGTCTAAACAAAATTCCAATCTAAACTCTGATAAATATTTTTAGATATCCATATCTAGATTTCATTAAAAATTTAAATACAGATTAACAGCAATAGGATTTGCCCTTCAATATAATATTTTGATAAAGTATTAAAAAGAGTTAACAAAAATTTCAGGGTGCATATATGTATTAAGAACTAACGGTGTTATCACTTCACTCATTTCCAGATCTTTTCTGTGCTTTTTAGATGTTGGCCACATACATCTCACACACACACACACACACACACACACACACACACACACAATGCCCATTATACTATCTAAAGTTTTATCTTGGACAAATCTAGATAGTAGAAATAAAGATCTACACAATGTTTGTCTGGTTAAAACTGCTTAAATAGCAAAGAAGTCACAGAGAGTAGAAACACCATGCTAATACACATCATCAATGCTATAAAACACAAAATGTCTATTCTGGTCTAAGATAACATCTTTTTCCCAAAATCACCAAATCATAATCTAGGCTACAATACTAACCAAAAGGATAAGAAATATGCGTTCTCTCCCAGTTTGCAATAAAGAATGAGCTTTCAAATAGTCAAATTCAAGAAGAGGCATCAGAAGAAGGACTTCTTAGCTCAGGAGGCCCTACCCAGGTGACAGTATCTTTTGTCCTCTTTTAGGGGGACAGCTTCACTATGGTCATGTAGGTCCAGGACAGGAAAGGGCTTTCTGCTTACTGAAAATAAGTTCTATTCACAACTGTGCTCTTTCAGAGTTTGGCTATCCACAATTTCTTGGATGCTGTTAGAGTTATAAAATAAACACTTCCAAGATTGCCTTCTTAAAAGTCAGTCCAACATAAAATAAAATGAAAAGAACTTTTCTGAGTCTTCAGTTCAACATGGGTGCATTTAACTAGGAACATACCTTTTTCTTCCCCTCTTTGAACTTCAGATTGATCTTTGTTTTTCAAAGTCTCAACACTGGCTCATTCCACTGGAGACTTCTGTTTGATGGCTGGCTCCATCCTAAACTCTGGGACAACATTTGGATGTCAGTTATTTATTAAGATCTGAATTTAGGCAAATAGTGAGACAGGTGTTTAGGAACTGGAGCAGTGGCTGAGAAATTATAGAGCTTAAATCAAGAAGGAACCTCAAGGGACATATGATCTGGCCAGCAGCTTTCAAGCAGATAAAGTATTACCATCCCAGTTTATGGCTGGGACACTTGAGGTGTAGCAAAAGTAGGTTCATTTATTGTTGCTGTTGTTTTATTATGTTCAGTTAGCCACCGTACAGTACGTCATTAGTTTTTGATGCAGTGTTCAATGATTCATTAGTTGCATATCCTGAGAGCAGCTAGGGGGAAGAGATTTCTTATGCATGGAGGGAGGAACATTAGGTTCATCTGTTAGCAGATGAGCCGTCATTTGGATAATAAAGGAAGGGGGAAAAGAGAATGAGGTAGAGGAGAATTGGATCCCAAATTGCCTGCTTTTTAAAAAGTGTACTGCTTCCACTGCATATATAATAACTGGTCATCCACCTACCACATACACATTCAATCCTAAAATTATAGCAAAAGAGCTGACGACTTGGATTCTAATCTAATCACACAAGCCTAAGTTTGAACCTTGTTTCGTCCACCCACTGGGCATGAGAATGAGCAAGTTATTTTACAGAGGGAGAAAGATAATAGAACAGATACCTCACAGAGATTGTGTGAGAATTAAATAGGAGACTACATATTAAGTGTTTATCCCAGAGTCTGGAACATGTGCCTAAAATTTTTAGCTTTTGTTACAAATCAATAATTATAATCCGCCTGCCCAGGGTAACTTTATAGTGATTATTTGGAAGCTTCTGATAATTCCAACACAGGAAGAACTGACTGCATTCAAACAGGTAAAAAGGAAAAAGAAAGAGAATAAATTATTTTCATACAATAAGTCAGCATAAGCTCCCAATAAAATGGGCCCAGCTGAGGTCCTGGCTAAGGATCCAAAAAGGCTTTACTTGATTCAATGAGTCATACGACCATGGGTAGATTTAACACAAAGCTAACGAAGTCTATTTGCAGAGTCTCTCAATTGCATAGGCTCCTCCAAAGCCTTGCCAGAGGCCCTAGCAATATGTTCAAGGAGTACTTTGATACTTTCTCTTAAAGAGTTCCCCTGAATTATATAAGCTTCAGGCCCCCCAAAACTTGAATTTGTCCCTGCAATGGTGTCCTGTTTGTAACTCCTTGAAAACTAAACAAAGTCAGTGCTGATATAATTGTGGGCAGATGTCTTCTTCATTGGGCTTTCTGCTTTTCAAGTGCCTTGACACCAGCCCTTGATCAAGGAGAAAGGGTCAGGTTACTGTTTGCAGTACCAGAAACTAGATGGCTCCTTCCAGGAATGTTAGAACCCACAGACTGGGCACAGCTCCAGGGAGTTCTGGATCAGGTGACTCAAACAATGACCTGAAGAAGTCAAGTTTCAAAGTCCACCCAAAGAATTTGAAGACAGGCCATTGGTTCACTTAGTGACTCCTACTGAGGAGTCACTGAAATGGACCATCATGTGGAACCTGGCTAAGAAAGACACTTCTTCCTGGGTAAAAAGTGGTTTTAGACTCTTCAAGAGAATGCACCATAGTGGCATTAAATACACAAGGCTTGTTCAGGTGGACCTATACCTAAACTTCTTGTTTCATCCTTGAATTCCTTCTATTGCCCCACTCTCTGACATCATGGCTTGATCATTATTTTCCAAGAGATGCAGTGGGAAAAAGAACTAAACATTGACGGAATTCACACAATTTGAGCAAAGCAAGATGGCAGCACTGTATATATCCTGTCATTTCATCGCCACAACCCTTAGACACAGACGAAGGTACAGAGGCTAAGAGAAGGGCAGAAAGACAGTGAGTGATAGAGCTAGGGTTCCAAATCCAAAATAAAAACAAAGACCTAGACATTACAATTTAATTTGTTTTCTTGGGGTTTATTTACTTATGGCACATCCTCTATTACCACAAGCAGCAACATAAAAAGGAAAAAAGGGAAACCATGTGGGGAATGGAATGATTTTTTTCCCTCACTCTCTTTGACAATCTGGACCCTACTCCTCAAAGTAATCTACCACCTTGGGGTAGAGAAAGGCAAGAAGATGAGAAAGAAAGGAAAGAAAGAATAAAGCAAGGAGGAGGAAAGGAGAAATGATGGGATAGAGAATGGTTTGCACCTTACTGGATAGAGGACCCAAAGTCTAGAGCTAATTTTAGCAAACTAAAATTTAAATTTTTTAAATTTTCTTTAATTTCAGTTTTGATTAATTTTAGTAAATTAAATTGCACTCAAACAGTATAATGGATTATCAAAATTTGCTAGACTTAAATTCAAATTCTGGTTCCAATTGCATGATCTTGGGCAAATTACTTTACCTCTAAGTTTTAATTTCCTCATATGCAAATTGTGATTAAAACAGTGCCTACTATATAGGATTGTTGAAGGATTATATGTGCTTATATATGCAGAGCATTTTTTTTAAGTGTCTGGTGCACAGTAAATAATAAATGTTAGCATTTATAATGCTATCGAGGAATTCACAATATGACCATCATTCCCTTTTTTTTAATTTTTTTTTAAGATTTTTTTATTTATTTGAGAGAGAAAATGAGCAGTGGGGAGGGGCAGAGGGAGAGAGAGAAGCAGACTTCCTGTCGAGCAGGAAGCTCACGACATGGGGCTTGATCCCAGGATCCTGAGATCATGACCTGAGCCAAAGGCAGATGCTTAATCAACTGAGGCACCCCATGACCATCATTCCCTTTATCACTGAAATTGCACATGAAAACTGATATAATGCAAACATTTGTTCATTAATTCATTCATCCTACAAATTGGAATGTGCACATCCCGGACTGGGAACACAGCATGAAGACAGACTCAGTCCCCGCCTTCTTGGAGGTCATAATCTCAAGCAGTCTTTATTGCATCTAAAATGAAGGGGAAAAAATGAGTAATTCTGTTACATTTTTTCAGTGCAACTCCAAACGGACTTCTTTACTGTAATTCCTTTAGTTAATGATACTAATTGCTTATAAAGCACCCAGCAGATCTCTGCCCATTTCAAAGTGATCTTTGATAAGGGTGTATGAGATAGCTCAGCAGGGTGCAAGCTGCATGCAATTATTTCTTAGTTAATCCCTTTAGAGATAAGTCTACTTGTTAAGTGTCAGGACAGAGTGTCTAACGTGGGGGAGGAAAAGCCTCGATTTGTATTGGTTCATGTGTTTCATATTGCCTGGTGAGCCTCAGCTCTTCATTTTCAGGGAAGTGTCATCGAAGAGACATCTTTGTGTCATCTAACATGTGTTTAGTGATTACTCTATCTGTAAGTGGTGAAGATCATACTAAACGATTGCTTCCTCTGTCTAGTTAAAGCTGACAGGGTTGTCACTACTTTGGTGATGGATTCAACACCCCAGCTTCTTTTCACAAATATGTCTTATTCTATATCAGAGAAATAGGAACAGTTTGAGAATGGATTTAGCCAGCATCACATTCTTAGAGCCAATATCAGAAAATGATGGTTTATTTCAAGTTTGTCTTTCCTCTATTCCATAGCCCAGAACTTGTTCTCTGCTTTTGATGTCAAAGTGGGTAATTTAATCAACTATTTAATGCTAATTTTTTGAAAGTGTGTTTGTAGAAGATGGTTGTACTTCTTCTTCCCTCCGGTTCCTCTATCCTTTCAAGATAACAGATGTGAATTCAAGTAATAGCCGCTAGGGTAAATATTCCTACCTTAATGGGCAGGAATGACTCTAGTGGTGGGAATTTTTAGCCAGGATAGACAGGAAATCTAGTCACGGTGAAAATGATATTGATAAATGGAACCTTAAAGACAACCTTAAATAACAATCAACCTTAAATAGTAACCTTGCTATTTTTATAAAATAGCAAAAAAGATGTTTGAAGAACATTTGAAAGTGGTATTTTTATTATACATAACCCCTTCTTGGTTGCAATTAGTTAGAACCTGAGTATTCCTCCTCAAAGCCATTTTAATTAACTTACCCTCTCTGAAGGTAAGGACAATGCTCAGCTTCTAATACAAACTAGCCTATCACATAGTTCCTTTTTTGTTGATGAATGGGTAATTTCAGACACTAGCTAGCATCCACTGATTTTGATCTTTCTGCTAAGCTTTAATTCCACCATTTAGTTCCTACCTTGGAAGAAAATTCATGGGCCAGAGTAAGATGAACAAGATCTTGGCAAAGAAATATACTGAAAAAGGCCAGGGTCTCAACAGAATTATGTGCCTGGTGCTAAGAAGGGAAGGAGACAAGGAAGTTGCTGAAGCAGTTGGAATAGGGAATAGGAATGGTCAGTCAACCAATCAGCAATGAACAATGAAAAGGTCAGGCTACTTTTGAGTATTACCATGTCTTTCACGGGCTAAAGTGAGCATTAACATTCTGAAGTCTTCCTTGCTTCCCAAAGTTTAGCAAGAACAGAAAATGGCACCACACCAGGATTGTGATGATATTTAGAAATGATCTGAACATCTGGGGGTAAATATGAGGTCACCCTTGGAGCACTGCCATCAACCTGGTCACGCTCGCCACCTCTCTCCCCTCCCTCACTCCTTCCCTTTTCACTTCATGTATATCCATGGGGCAGCTGCCTGATAAATCAGACAGAATTCTTCAAAAGGCCCCTGAGGGGCTGATAATCACAATAAATATTACAAGTTTGTCCTCACAGAGACCTTTCTTCAGAAGGCCTTCTAGGCTAGCCAGTTTGTTATGACTGCTCTTTATTTTCTCTCTCATATGGGACTGATGAAGCACAGTGGCTTTCCTGAGGTCACCCAGCAGGATGGGGTCCCTACCAGAAGTTTCCATACTGCCTAGAGAATCAATGATGTTGCAGAATATGCTCCATAGGAGCCAACAAAAATATGTCAGTGGGTTTTACAAAGGACTTCTTAATAAAACAATAAAATCCATTTCTGTACCAAGGCATTTTAGTTGCCTATGTTATATTATTTCAGTGGTCTCTACCAACACCAAAATAAACCAAGTGGGAAACTAAATTTTGCAGTGTTTGCAGCATGAATAATCCTAAGTGGTGATTACTTTTTAAAAGCATAGAATTTTAAAAATAAAATCCACTTTACCATTTATATTCTTCTTGAGCCAATAACAATTGATATGTAGGTACTCTCCTAACATAGTGGTTCTCAACCAGGGGCAATTCTGCCCAGCACGAGACCTATGGCAGCGTCTAGAGACATTCTTTATTATCATTACTGGAGAAAAGGTACCACTGAATCTAGTGGGTGGGGGCCAGGGCTGCTGCTAAACATCCTACAAGGCACAGGATGGCCCCCCCATAACAAAGAGTTATCTTATCAAGAACATCAATAGTGTCCAAGATTGAGATAACAATAGCCTGCAAGCAGAGATGAGAACTGGAACTGGAACTGAAAAGAGAGAAACTGGTTTGAAAGTTTGAAAGTCCCCAGGTTTCTTCCCCAGATCTAGCTTAAAACGCTCTGACTTCTAACACATCTCTCTGTATGCCTAAAGCAGAGGTAAAAATATTTTCACTTTTGCTGTTTGTGACTTAATGACAGAAAAGGTATTGCACTGTATATAGTCCTTGGGGACTGATACTTTCTGCTCCAAATTCTATTGCTGAGGTTCAGTTATTTTTGCCGCCAGCTTCAGTGTGTTCATTTTGACTACTGTATACTATTCCATGGTATAAATGAACTACAATTTATCTTGATCAATATTCAGGTTGTCTGCAGGTATTTGCTATTATAAACAGCACTCCCATAAACATCTTATATAAAGCTCATAGTGTGCATATATATTTTTCTTTTCTGCAAACATATAGATAGAAAAATATGGAATTATGTACACTCAGATATTAACAGTGATTATACTGTGGGATTGTTAATGATTTTAATGATATTTTATAATGATTTTCTTCTTTTTCTTATTTATATTTCCCATTTTTTTCTACAATAAACATGTATTTTTTGTAATAGTAAAAATAGTTTTAGAAAAAAAAGAGAGAGACAAACCAAGAAACAGACTCTTAACTATAGAGAACAAACTGATGGTTATAGGGGATGGGGGGTGACATAGGTGATAGAGATTAAGAAGTGTACTTTTCATGATAAGCACTGGGTGATGCATGGAATTGCTGAATCACTATACAGTACACCTGAAACTACTATAACACTATATGTTACAAAAATATTTTCTAAAATGCTAGGAGATTAGGGTACCTGGCTGGCTCAGTCAGTACAGTGTGTGACTCGTGATCTCAGGAGTTATGAGTTCAAGCCCCATGTTAGGTGTAGAGATTACTAAACAAAATAAACTTTTTTTGAATAAAAAAGAAGTTTTAAAAGCTAGGAGATTGGCATTGCTTTAAATAATGAGAACTGTCAAATATGCTATCTCATTAAGTTTAGCTTAATCTGATGTATAGAACATTCATGAATTTGTTGTTATGCCTAACTTTGACTTTAACCAAAAGTAATGGGCATATATCTAGATTAACCCAATTTCTCAATTTGCCCAAACAATATATAGAGTCAAAAGTCGACAAATGATACATAAACTAAAACCTAACAAATGGAAAAAAAAAAAAAAAAAGGGTGTTAAAGGCCAAAGAAGAGCAACCCTCTGCTTGTCAAGGTCCTTATACATAATTAAAAGGTCAACTATATCTCAATAAAACTAGGGGGGAAAACCCACTTTCCTAGAAAGAAAAAGGCTGCTTGGACTTGTAAAAATACAGATAAATGATAAACAGTGAAAGTACATTTTATATGATCAAAGAGATAATGGAGCGCCTGGGTGGCTCAGCCGTTAAGCGTCTGCCTTCGGCTCAGGTCATGATCCCAGGGTCCTGGAATCCAGCCCTGCATCAGGTTCTGCTTCTCCCTCTCCCACTCCCCCTGCTTGTATTCCCTCTCTCACTGTGTCTCTCTCTGTTAAATAAATAAATAAAATATTTTTAAAAAAGAGAAATAAAAAACTGCTACTAACAATAAAAAAGTTAATTTTTAGTCCCCCTCTCCCTCCAAAAACCCCACTGTAAACACTCTATCATCCTCAAGTTTGCAGTCTGACCATTCAGGATTAAGCCTGGTGATGATAAATCATAACCTATTTCCAGCCTATGTGAAGGGGTGACGGCCGAGGGGTGATGCAGTCACCACCATGTAATTATAATGTACAGGGGAGTCACTTGTTCTGCCTTACTGCTTCCTCCCATCCACAGAAAAGGCAACAACGGACCTCACGGGAGGAAAGCCAAAATGGGAGCTATACCCTCTAACATTAACCAAGACATGGCTTCGCTCCTTGCTTCCATAAAAAGAAACAATACCCTCTCTAAATAAGTTTGTCAGAGAAAATACAGGGGACAGCCAGAATTTACTGCATTTTTTTCTTTAATTTTCCTCCTCATTTTTTCTGAGTGGAGAAAATCTCAATGCTTACCTCAACCCCAGAAGGAATTTTTTTTCCTTTTTTATACCACAGAGCCAGCATCCCCTGCTGTGTAGTGTTTGGAATGTGTTGACCTGAGACTTGAACAAGAAATATCATATAATACAAGAGAAAAAGAGGTGTGAAGGGGTACAGTATGAAAGAGAGGTGTGACTAACGATGGCAACAATTCGTCTCTAAAGCCCAGAAAGTTCCTCCTGCAGAGAAAATGCCAGTCCCACTGGAAGCCAGAAACTATAAAGAATGTCAGCTACTGTCAGGTATGTTTCTTTTTGTCATTGGAGAGAAAAACAGACAGGTGGCAGGCTTCCTGCTCATGCTTCTGCACAAGGTGGTCCAACTGTGCACACAGGCACATGCAAAAGACAGATCTGCGGGCTGAAAAGACACTGGACTCAGAGAAGCTCATGGTGTTTGCCAGAGGTCTTAAGGGGATCTTCTATTTCATTCCATAGTAATGCCCTTTTTGTTGACAAAAGTAAATTGATGATAGTCAAGAGGGAAGCATTTGGTGGAAAAATTCTGTTGACCCTTCTCAGATTGAATTTGACCACAGAACAGGATACCAGCAGTTGCAGAAATGATAGATTATTGTAATGACTGCCAGAATGGCCTTTTGGCATGTTTAAATGGCAATAAATTTCACCAGGAAGAAGGCAATTTTACTACTTTAGAGCAGTAAGGAAACACGGTGTTTAAGGTGTAAATAAATCGTGGGTCATTAACAGCAAGCATATTCTGTCCATGGTGCAATTCTCAATCAGTGGCTATTCATATTTAATTCAATTACGTGGATTTACTTAGCCAATTATGCTTTTTTGTTCCAGGTCACAGACTTCTCAGGCTGACTATTTTGCTCTTTTCCTGTCAACCTTATATCCATAAACACAGCCCTAATTTCTCCCTCATTTTTCCTTCCACAGGTACATAAATACGATCAGGGTAGTTCAATAATGCTAACTCACTGAATAGGCTACTGAGATGATTAAATTAAAGACTGATTTGCCATGTGGTCTTTTCCTTGGCTCCAAAATCCCCTCCGTCCCTTGCTCATTAATCTGGCTTGGTCCTTCACTGAACTCTGCCATTAAAGGAGGAGGCGGGAGGGAGAGGTGTGCAATGAAGTTTGACACTTCTTCAAAAATGATTGTATTAAAACCCACTTACATTTATAGCTCCATCTCATTTGAGAATGTTAATAAGTTGCAATTTCATCAAGAGAAAGGTATTGGGATCTAATCAAGTCAAAGGCTTTCTCACATTGGTATGGATCGTGCTTCTGAAGCATCATTTAAAAAGGTCATTTTTAAATACACCTTAAGGTGATAATTAACAAAGTTCATTAATAACAATCTGCTTGTGGACCATTTAAAACATTTGGGCTCCATCTACAGTATCCATTTGAGGCCAAATTCAGCTCACTTCAAGCCTGCATCAGCTCTGACCAGAGGAGCAAAATTCAGGAGACACACTCCAAATCAGTCAGGTCAATACTACACTCCCAGAACCAAATTAGTGTTGAACTTGGGTTGGTCAAACAAGCACAATGCCTCCAAAAGCCTAAATCTCATTTTATACTAAGCACAGTGTGGCCTGTCCTTTCTCAACATGACTGAAAGGACTGTCTGGGTGATTAGTCCCAAGCCCCACTATTACATCTAAAATCAGGCACCTAGGCTTCTTTCTGCTGGCTTTGTGTTTCCTGGAATGTTTACTAAGACCACATTGGAAAGCTTTTCTGTTCCCATAATTTAGTACACTGCCAGGAACATACCAGCAGCCCCAACCACCTTATGCCAAAAGCACCGTTTTGTTTATCTCAGATCAACCTTAGCAACTAATGAAACTGCAGTCGGCTTATATGCAGCATGGAGGATACAGGGTGCTCACCATGTTGAATTACTGACCATCCCAGAGTACTCGTAACTGGCTCCCAGATGAAGACGGAAGAGAAAATACAAGAAGATGTTAAATAAGGAAAGCCACCAGCGGGGGAGTTTATAGCAAGAGGAAAGAGTCATTAACATAGAGGTTGGAAAATTTTAAAAAATGATTTATTAATGGTCCTCATTTACAGATGAGGAAATAGAGAACCCAAAATCTGAGTGGTTTTCTCAAGGCCAACAGGGTTTGGTGACAAAACAGGACTAGAACAAGGACTTCTGACTCCTAATTCTATTACCCCAGTGAACAATATGCAGGAAGAACAAGCTACTGAAAGTGTCACCAAGCTGCAGCGTGATCAGCAGACCTAAGGAGCAGCTACAATCTGGGGCGCAGGAGCCTGAGAAAACCTGCAGGTGTCCTCACCTCACCCCCTGGCATAAGCTTCTGTGCTCACGATTTCTAAAACAAAGGTCTAGTGTGTTTGGGTTGCAGGGGTGGGAATGCACCATTTTCCAAGTCTACATGTCGTTTCCAAGGCCCAGGCTCATTTTTGTCATGATTGCTAGAGAGATAAAAAGAAAACCAGGGACAGCAGGATATTTTTAGACTACAGGGCAAGGTTATCTGGCTCTGACTGAGATAAATGTGAAGGGTCAGAACCTTGCCAGTTTTCACTGCAGTAAGTCAAGCTGACCACATGTGAGGAAGATGGAATTTTTATAGAAGTTGTCGACATTTAAAAGCACATAGTCACGTGTAGTGATAAGTCAAGTCTCCCATGTTTTTAATGGACTTGTCTCCCAGCCTCACTTCCCCAGCTGGTGATAGCCTTATCTCCCAGTGCTTAGTTAACACTCCAGCTAGATCTATCCCCAGTCAGGCAGATCAAGGGGAAGGGAAGTCAAGTCTGCCTGTGCCTCTTTGTTTACCATCTCTGGCTAAGCTAATTGTAGGTTAGTGAAAATGTTCCTGCATGAGGGTAATCATGACCACAGGGAAGGTAATGATGTTGACGATGATGATGATGATGCTGATGCTAGCATATGAGATGGATGCGGACAGCTTTCTCTACTTACTGACGGGTGCTAAACTATTAAAGCAAATAACCTGAGATAAGATGTCAATGAAGGAACTTGAGTCAATAAATGACTGTTTACTTCATATCGTGAATAAATATGGTAGTCTTACAAACAAAAAAAAATTCATTTTCTCTCTGTTTGATTTCTACTTGGTTGGCTTTATGATTTGCTTATTTTGTCAGGTTGATCAGGTACAATTAGTATGTCTTTCTAACAGTGATTAATAACTCTTCAGGTCAACAAAGGGCAATTAGATGTGGGGTACATTATACCAATACAGTGTGAAGGAGACTTATTATTTGATCCTGTGCTGTTAGTCACATGCATGGTGTCATAGACTCCATCTACACCACAGCAATGAGGGAGAAAAACCAGTTCATTCGAGTGTAGGTAAGAGACCCTTTAGTTTACAGCTAATTGCCCTTATACAATGCTTCCGAAAAGGGGTTGTTTTGAATTGACTTTGTGAAGATAACATCTACTGAGCAATTAACACAGTACAGACACATGTCACATGTTTTATGTGCATTTTTTATTTAATTCTTACATTATACCTATAAGATAGGTTTGAAAAAAACTGCTTCTTCCTTGTCCATATCTATTTTCCCTTTTGTCCTCAGCAATAGAACACTAATTTTATTCATGGTATGGTGACAATATTGCCAGCTAAAAAGATATTTTCAACTTCCTTTATAACTAGGAATGGCCATGGAAATAATTTCTAACCAATGAGATTTATGCAGAAGAGTTGTTTGGGATTCAGAGATAGTTTCTTAAAGACAGTTATTGCTTTTACCCTTTCCTTATTTTTTCCTTCCTTCTGTCTGAAAAACAGATATGATGGCGAGGCTCCAGCAGCCATCTTAGACCATGCATTAGGACATTAGAAGAGGAAGACAGAAGGAGCCTAGGTAGTTCTGAATAGATCTCTTACAAGGAGAGAAATAAAGTTCCATCTTTTTTAAGCTACTGATGAAGAGGACATAGCAATGCTAAATGTTTATGCACCTAATAATACAGCTTCTAAAGACATAAAGCAAAAACTGTTAGATTTTATCTATAAGAAACAGACAAATCCACAATTATAGTTGAAGCTGTCAGATACCCTTACTTCAAAAATTGATAAAACAAGTTGACAGAAAAATCAGTGAGGATCTAGAACCTGAATAATATTATCAACAAACTTGACCTAATTGACAATTACAAAATAATCCCCTCAACAACAAATACTCATTCTTGTCAAGTGCTCACAGAACGTTTACCAAGGTGAAGACAGAAATGGAGGGATTTAAAAGAGCACAGGAAACTTCTGGGCATAATGGATATATTCACTACCTTGATTATGGTGATGGTTTCATGGGTGCATATATTTGTCAAATTATAAATTTAAAATATATGCAGTTTAGTGTGCATTATATTCCAATGAGGTCATTCAAAAAATATATATGTATGTATGGATGGATATGTGTACATACATATACATATATACTGCTATATATATGCATGCATATATATATGTATGCATATATGTATACATATATATATGCATGCATATATGTATACATATACATATATATGCATATACATATAGCAGTGTTCTTTCCTGAGTTGGTTGATCTTATCTAGGTTGATTCTGAGGTAACAGGTAAGATTAACCTGTAGACCTCTAAATTGACCAGTGTATGGAATTCTCTATCCTAGACTCCATGAGGCATCATTTGAACTATTTCCTCACTAACATCCCACATAAAATTTTGCTATAGAATTTACTTGACAAATATCCAACAACAGATTAGTTCTATAATCTCTTATCTTCAATCTAGCTTTGTACTCATGCAGCAGAATAAATAGTGAAAATCCCCACCTGTGTGAACAGGTGTCAGATTCCTAGTTTCCAGTCATCAGCTGATTTGCAATCTTTGGTCAGGACAATGCTCTTGTATTTCCATTTTATTCCTCTTTCACCTGGAATGCTTACCTGGTAAACTTTTAAGAAGACATATAAATTACCTCTACCAAGAAGCTTACTCTGATGCCCTCTCAAATCAGAGGAGTCAATCCATCCAGACTCTAAGCTACTTCTGTACCTATTATCAGTCTTATTCTACTGTATTTAAAAGTATGTACGTGTGTATAAAATTTATATCATATATTATTTTATATTATAAAACTATGTATAATTTCATATATCCATATGGATATATATATATGTCATATGTATATCCATATGGATATATATATATATATATGGATATACAGTTGACCCTTAGCCAACATGGGTTTGAACAGGACAGGTCCACTTATACAAAGACTTTTTTCGATAAATACAGTTCAGCAATGTAAATATCATTTTCTCTTCCTTATGATTTTCTTAACATTTTCTTTTCTCCAGTTTACTTTATTGTAAGAATACAGTATATATACATATAACACAAAATATGTGTTAATCAACTGTCTGTGTTATCGATAAGCCTTCAGGTCAACAGTAGGCTATTAATAGTTGGGGCAGTCAAAAGTTATAAGCAGATTTTTGATGGCATTAGGGGCTGGCACCCCTAACCCCCACATTGTTCAAGGGTCAACAATATATGTATGTATAAATTTATTTGTTTGTTTTCTTCCCTATCCTCCTTGAAAATTGGGACAAGGTCTTACAACATAGTACTTGGCACATGGTAGGTACTCAATAAATGACTGTTAAATTGAATTAAATTGACTATTTTTGCCACTGCCACACCAAAAAGTTTTGGAAAAATCAGGTACTAGAAAGTAGGACACTAGGGGCTCCTGGGTGGCTCAGTTGGTTAAGCGACTGCCTTCGGCTCAGGTCATGATCCTGGAGTCCCGGGATCGAGTCCCGCATCGGGCTCCCTGCTCGGCAGGGAGTCTGCTTCTCCCTCTGACCCTCCTCCCTCTCATGCTCTCTGTCTCTCATTCTCTCTCGCGCAAATAAATAAATAAAATCTTTAAAAAAAAAAAAAAAAAGAAAGTAGGACACTAGATATTTATGACATTGACTCTACCTCTCTGTGTGGCTGCACATAATTGGTATAATTTTGAAATCTGAATGAATAATTAATAGGAGTCTTTAGTAAAGAAGACAGTATATCCAACAGAGATAAATTCTTACTCCAACTTAAAAATAAAAAATAAAATTCAGAAATTTGCTTTCTTTCAAAAAATTTAATTAATAAAATTCTTTTAAAAAAATTAAAAATACAGGGGCGCCTGGGTGGCTCAGTCATTAAGCGTCTGCTTTAGGCTCAGGTCATGGTCCCAGGGTCCTGGGATCGAGCCCCGCATCAGGCTCTCCGCTCCATGAGAAGCCTGCTTCTCCCTTCCCCACTCCCCCTGCTTGTGTTTCCTCTCTCACTGTGTGTCTCTCTCTCTGTCAAATAAATAAATAAAATATTTTTTTAAAAAATTAAAAATACATTAATTACATAAAAATTTCCCCTATCGCCGTCATCTCATGTGGTGAGATGTGTCCCTGTGTCGCTGTCCCAATGTGGTGTTTTGGTTTTCAGTCTTTTGGAAAGAAAGAAAATAGCCCTACACAAGTCAGTGATAGCATTCTGTTGGTGACTTGTTAAAGTATCTCAGCTGGAGCGTCTCATTTCTCTTGGCAGCACAGTGGGCCCCTGGAGACAATAGGTTCTTGTTCAAACCCATACTGCTCAGTAGTGCAGGGGTTAAGAGCACTGGCTTTGGAGGTGGGTTGCCTAGGTTTAAATCTCAGGACTACAGTGTAATGGCTGTGTTACCTTATATAAGTTACTTATCCTCTCTATACCTTGACTGCATGGTAAGCAGTCAGTGGATGTTAGCTGTTATAATAAGCACTCAGTAAACACATTAATGAGTAGCAGTTCTCACAACAAGAGAAAATATACTATAAGCTATAGTTTAAGGTGCCTAATAGTAAGTACATCTTATATAGTTTAGGTAGGTTTTCCTACCCAAAAAATATTTCACAACTCTTAAAATTCTACCATAAAAAATTTGGTGCGGCGGGGCAGGGGGGGTTAAACTGAACTCTCTTCCTGAGGTCTCTTTTAACTATTAGGGGCCATCACCATCATCATTTTAATCATTATTGCTATGTAATGTCAATTTGTCTTCACAACCATCTTATGATCTCAGGATTCTTCTATTTCCATTTCATAGGTAAGGAAATGGGGCACAAGAAGAAACTTTGCCCAAGGACACAAGGCAAGGGACTGTGGTGGAGCTAGGACCCAGGCAGTCTGACCACTGTGTCCACACCCAGAAGCACCCTATCAGTCATTTATTCATGAAGTAAATATTTATTGTCTTCTGTGTACCAGAATCCATGCCAGGCTCCAGACATAAGGGTACTGAGCATTAGGCAGAAGGCAGAGAGTATCCCAAAAAGCACAGGAAAGAAGCAGAAGAGAAAGGTGGCTGGGAAGTGTCAGTTAATCAGGGAAATGAAATAGAGTTCTATCTTTGGTTATCTCTCAGGTTTCATGGTGGTCAAACTTGGAATTCCCCATAAGGAATTGGATTCTGCACTCCAGGAACTACAGAACACTCATGAAAGAAATTGAAGAAGACACTAAAAGGTGGAAAAACATTCCATGCTCATGGATTGGAAGAATAAACATTGTTAAAATGTCTATGCTACCCAGAGCAATCTATACCTTCAATGCCATCCCGATCAAAATTCCAATGACATTTTTCAAAGTGCTGGAACAAACAATCCTAAAATTTGTATGGAATCAGAAAAGCAAATGTTGAAAAAGAAAAACAAAGCTGGGGGCATCACATTGCCCAATTTCAAGCTGTATTACAAAGCTGTGATCACCAAGACAGCATGGTACTGGCACAAAAACAGACATATAGACCAATGGAACAGAATAGAGAACCCAAATATGGACCCTCAACTCTATGGTCAAATAATCTTTGACAAAGCAGGAAAAAACATGCAATGGAAAAATGACAGTCTCTTCAATAAATGGTGCTGGGAAAATTGGACAGCCACATGCAGAAGAATGAAACTCGACCATTCTCTAACACCATACACAAAGATAAACTCAAAGTGGATGAAAGACCTCAATGTGAGACAGGAATCCATCAAAATCCTAGAGGAGAACATAGGCAGTAACCTCTTTGACATCGGCCACAGCAACTTCTTTCAAGACATGTCTCTAAAAGCTAGTGAAACAAAAGCAAAAATGAACTTTTGGGGCTTCACCAAGATAAAGAGCTTCTGCACAGCAAAGGAAACAGTCAACAAAATCAAGAGGCAACCCACAGAATGGGAGAAGATATTTGTAAATGACACTACAGATAAAGGGCTGGTATCCAAGATCTATAAAGAACTTCTCAAACTCAACACCCAAAAAACAAATAATCAAGTCAAAAAATGGGCAGAAGATATGAAAAGACACTTCTCTGAAGAAGACATACAAATGGCTAACAGACACATGAAAAAATGTTCATCATCATTAGCCATCAGGGAAATTCAAATTAAAACCACATTGAGATACCACCTTACACCAGTCAGAATGGCAAAAATGGACAGGGAAAGAAACAACAAATGTTGGAGAGGTTGTGGAGAAAGGGGAACCCTCTTACAGTGTTGGTGGGAATGCAAGTTGGTACAGCCACTTTGGAAAAAAGTGTGGAGGTTCCTCAAAAATTTAAAAATAGAGCTACCCTATGACCCAGCAATTGCACTACTGGGTATTTACCCCAAAGACACAGATGTAGGGAAAAGAAGGCCCATATGCACCCCAGTGTTCATAGCAGCAACGTCCACAATAGCCAAATTGTGGAAAGAGCCGAGATGCCCTTCAACAGATGAATGGATAAAGAAGATGTGGCTTCTTTATACATAAACATATACAATTCCATATACAATGGAATATTACTCAGCCATCAGAAAGGATGAATACCCAACTTTTACATCAACATGGATGGAACTGGAGGGGATTATGCTAGTGAAATAAGTCAAGCAGAGAAAGTCAATTATCATATGGTTTCACTTATTTGTGGAACATAAGGAATAGAATGGAGGACATTAGGAGAAGGAAGGGAAAAATGAAGGGAGGGAAATCGGAGGGAGAGATGAACCATGAGAGACTATGGACTCTGAGAAATAAACAGGGTTTTAGAGGGGAGGGGAGAGGGAGGATTGGCTAGCCCGGTGATGGGTATTAAGGAGGGCACATACTGCATGGAGCACTGGGTGTTATACGAAAACAATGGATCGTGGATCACCACATCAAAAACCAATGATGTATTGTATGGTGACTAACATAACGTAATAAAATTAAAAAAAAAAAAAAAAAAGATTCGGATTCTGCTTCAGTCGTGTGTCCAGCCTCTTTCAGTGTAGCATCTGGAGAATGCCCAACTAAAGGCTGGTTCCATCACTTAACAACCTATGGCAAGTATCTGTTAAGCAATCTGGGTCTCACCTCTAAAGCACGGATGTAAACTCTTACAGCCTGTCTCAATGAATCAAACTGTTAGGACAATTAAATAAATGAATCCATGCAGGTAGAGCACTAAAACTTCTTTTTCTCCCGAACAACTTCTTTTAGAAAATTTGGTTCTGATAGCCCATTTGGTTAATGATCTGGAAGTCTTTCTCCCAACCGGGCTAATTTCAACTCTGAAGAAAAGAATTTCCTGCTGCTTTCTCCTTGAGAAAAGGAGATAATGTGCCGTTCCCAAAAGACTTATAAAAAGACAGGTAAAAATGTTTGAGCAGGGGATGATCCTTTTGAAAAAGGAAATCTCTGGTCCCTGTGGTCTAAACCCATCCAAAGGCCAAATACTTTCCCCCAGGCAGCTATTTGGAATTACAGTAATAGTTATCTGTGGTTGACTGACCCAACGAGCTAAGAGCTGTGAGCACACTCATTTAAAATTAAAAGGAAAAAAATCCTGAAATCCTTACTGAAATACTGGTTCTGAAAGACTTCTTAAACTCAAAATCAAGCTCAATTAAATTTCACAGCTAGCCCCATTCCATCTCAGCTCCAAACTTATGCTTTATTCATTTATTATTTATATCAAAAATTATTTTTATATTCACTATTTTTATTTCTATTTATTGTTTATTTATAGTTCACTCATCATGCAATATTAACCGGGCTATAACAGGGGCTCTGATGGAAAGGTGGACTCCTGTTTCATTTACCTTTGTAAATATTTCAAATGGGTAGCCAAAATGCACAATTCCTCCATTTCTATATAAGCTCCTTGATGTGCTAGGTTATGAAGTACTACAAATTCTTTGCTACAGGTACCAAAAGAAATGCTTGTTATAACTTCCCCAAATGTCTCTGCATTTAAGAAGATGCTCATACATAGAAACCATGTTACTGATCATACTGCAACCAAGAACAGACCTCCCCAAGCAAACTAGGGGGCCCATGGTTAGTGTGTTAGAGAAAACCACTGCGTCACAGACCAAGCAGAGGAAGTATCTGCCATGCCAATTTGGAAATTTGGTTTGTATTTATCTCTATGTTGACATTAAATCTGGTTTAACTGTATACTCAATCTAAGCACTATACAGGACAACTATAGAGATGGCGAATTCCAGTCACTTGAAGAACCAATGATTGTTAAACATTGTTTACAATACATTTTATAGTTTTATGAAAATTATGTTTTTGCATTTGTCTCCACTCATAGAATGTGAATTTCTTTCTTTAACACACAGAATATGCAAAGGTGTTGAATGAATGAGTCTGGTAGCTAATCAAAGACCCTGTCACTAACAATAGGATTATTATGTATGAAAACATTTTGTTGGTGAATCAGAACCATGCAAAGGTTTGTTCTACTCAAAACTACCTCAAAAGAACCAACCCATCCTTCAATTACAAGTACCCTGGGACTCTATGCTTGATCATTCTGTAATAACAAGGTCAGTGGCAGTTAAGTGCGAACTTACTATGTGTAAGGCTTGTTGCCAAATGCATTGCATTTTCATAAATATGTTGCCATTTAAACTTCACATGTCCCCATGAAGAAGATACTGCCTATTTTTACAAAAAGAAACTGTATTTTGCTTTGCAAGTTTTTGTTTTTTACTAAGATACTTGTTGTTCTCAATAAGCAATACAAATGACACCTCAAGATTTCAAACAATTCATGTAAGTTATGTAACCCCCTTCCCCTTGTTCCCTGGGGAAGTGATAAACTAGTACTCTTAATTCAGGAGTAGAATCTACCTATTCGAGGTAAACACTTCACTCTGCATTATGGTTTTGGTCCATGAACAGGAGGGAATTATTTGATTCTTACTATAAATGCTGTGTCTCTTTAATAGGTCTCTTAACTCTCTCCTTCTTGACCCTCTTTGACTTTTTCATTAGGGAACAGGCAGGGAAATGGGAAAAAGTCAAACCCCTTTCAGATATTTTTTCCACTGAGTTTCACATTAGTCTCATACATTTGTTGAACTATTTGGAACATACCTGGCTCACTGCACACCACAAAAGTTCATCTTAGCAGGCATATTCAATAGTTACAATTGTACAGTGTGCTATTCCAAAAAGAATTCCATTTATTTAAAACTACCTGTATGGAACTTAACCACGAGCTTAAGAAAGAAGCTTTAATGACTATAAACCCATGATTATTCTGGATAACCAGTACCTAGTACAGTACCTGACACAGGTAGGCACTCAGCAAATATTTTTAATAAATAAATATTCTATTACCTCTGATTCTAAATATTCCCTGCCAACCCTGTCTTCCCTTATACCACTAATCAGGACAAATTCCAATCACAGTCCTATTACATGGCCCTTAAATTAGCAAGTGTGTACAACAACCAGAAAGAATGTCATTGCTTAAAAGGATAAAAGGGGCCTGGCCAGACAGACACATCACATGAATGTTCACAGGATCACAAATATCTTACCCTTTGGGATGAGAAGAGAGAAAAGAGGTTAGGAAATGTATTCCCCATTTCATGGATAGTGATCCAGTACTTTTTCTGGCCTCAAATCCCTGAGGACAAGTATTAATTAAAAAGGTCATTGCAGAAGAGCTTTCAGAAGAGGACATTAAAACTAGCTACAGCTATAGAGAACAAACATTTTGAACTCTTTCATATTATTTGACCCAAAGGACTTTTCCTTCTATGTAACAATTATCTATAAACTTATAAAGAAACCAAGGGATGTCTAAAAACAAGATAGTATATATCATTTTATTCTGCATTTATCTTTAACGTGTTGTCTTAGAGTCAGTATTTCAAACTACCGGTATTTAAATAAATTGTGGCATGGTTGTATTTCCCTCAAGTTGTCACTTCTTAATAACTGGCCCTGCCTATTGAAAGCCAAATATGAAGTAGAACAGGAGGCATTATTTTATTTGCAAAGCACCCGCTAACTACAGTATGCCCTGTCTCAAATAAAATACTTCAATGAGTTGATTTTGTTTCCAAGTTTAAAAAAAACACTCATGTATACCTATAAACACTGATTTATTCTCTTCTCTCTGATGACAAAAGCTAAATTAGTCTAAAAATTATGAGTATTACATTTGTAGAGCACTCCTGTGTTATAACTACCCCCACCTCTTTAATCAATTTGCCATTCCAAAGTAAAAAATGATTTAGGAAAAGCTGTCAAACAGAAGAGAAAGAAAATCTAATCGGGGTAAGTTATTAAGAAAACTGTTTCTTTGAGTCTTTCACATTTAAACGGTCCTTGAAGATTAAGAAATGAAGGTGATGGGAGGGCAGGGAGCTTAGGGCAGCGGGCAGAGGTTACAAAGAGGGACTGGGTGCCACCACGGGCACCATGTAGCCCTACAGCAAATGGAAAGGCAGAAGAATGGGGAAGTTACATGTGAGGGATAAAGAGAAAAAGCAACAGAGACAGGTGGCAAAAAGAACAAAGTATGAGGCATGGGCATGAATAAGGGAAAAGACAAAGGGGAACATGAAAAGTAGAGGAAAAGGAAAAAAGAAGGAGAGAAGGGGTCATGGAAAAAGAGAGGGAGAACAGAGGGTGCCTTCAGGGAAGAATGAAAAGGAGAGACACCCAGAGAAACAGAGCAGCTCCTCCATCATCAGTGTTGCCTTCTTCATCTTCGTTTCTGTTTTTTTTTCAGATGGCACACTGACAGAAGATTAATTCAAGTCAGCTGCTGAAAATAATTATTGCATTATGGGAGCAGTAATCATTATTTAGAACATGATTAAATATGTCTGCACCTATTGACTCTGCCTATGATTTATGTATTTGTTTAGTCAATAGTCTAATGTAAATGATGTAATTAATTATAGATGGTGGTGTCAGGTCATTGGTGAAAACAATCTGAGGAGAACAAGGGCTCTGTTTTTTTCATGACAGATGCAGAGGGGGGTGGTGGGCTGAGTTGAGGGAATTCCAGGGGAACTTTTTCACGTGTGAATGGCGGCTTGGATCTCAATTTGCATGTTGTCTTTCTCTTGTTCAGCCTTCGTTTAGAAATTGAAATAACTTGTTAAGCAAAGGGGAAGGGAGCACATGATTGCCAAGAGGACGCCTGGGACTTGGGCGGGTGAGGAGGTAAAGAGCCAGCTGCTCCCGAACACAGGGGAGCGTGGCACCATCATTTACCGCTTCATAAAATTAAATGTTTTCCAAATTAAATCAGTAGGCAGTGTGCAGGAGGCCTACTATCTCTAATAACAATTTTTCAATCAATATTAGGGGCCTTGCTGTATGAAATCTGGGCAGAGAAAGTTAGCATGGGTTGGGGAGGGCGCACGGTGGGGAGGGCAAAGGAGAGGAGGTGGAAACAAGGTCTGAGTACCGAGGCTTTCAATCAGACCAAAGGTTTAAAATATATAGATATATATGCATGGTGGATTCACCATCACTGTGAGTCTATTCCCCATAGATTTTTCTCTTAACTGATAATTCGGTCAGTCACATTCCTCAGAGGGAGGTCACAGGTCACCCCAGCCCCTGTCAGGCCTCAGAGAAACCATTTCCATTTTAATGCCACAGCTATAATCTATCAAAGATGTGATGTACAAGATACAATGAATTTAAGTGGTCTTCATATATCACTGAGCTTTCATGCCTTCACCTGGGTAATAGTCTGAATTACTCTCCCTACCTCACAATCTGTCACCCCCAGTAAAATAACTGCCATGCTGGTGTTAATGGCAGATTTGTCCAAATTGGGGCCACAGTAGCCAAAGTCATTCTACATCATAAACTTTAGCATTCAGTGCTTAGCCTGGAAAGGGCCCATAGCTTAAAATTCTTCTGTAAATAATTCTGCAGACAGGCTCTGCTCATGTTTTTATTTATAAGCGCTAAAATAAATCTAGCTGGGGCTGCACACAGCCTGACTTCTCCATTTCCCTCTATCTAGTCCTCCAGTCCTCTCTCTCTCAAGCCCATCTAATCTGACCTGTCACTTTTCCCCGAAAGGTGTCTAATAGACACAGGTCTCTTCCTTAGACAATAAACACAGCAGAGTTCAGAAGACTCAGCTCATAGTTAGTGACCTTCTCTACAACTCAACCGTTAACCCTTCTTATTTTACCACTGAGTAGTAAAAGTCCTCTAATTTTACCACTAAGGAGTAAAAGTAGTAAAAGTTGTTGACACATCTATCTCCCCCCTAAACTATCCCTGACTGTGAGACTAGTGCATTGCAAACCTCCAGAGGTGGAGGGCTCATGTGTCACAGTATTCAAATAGGTTCATGCATCCCTCTCCATTTCTATTCTTTCCACCAGTTCCCTGGTCTGTCATCACTAATATCTAAGCCACGATTTTACTTATGACTTTTAGATCAAAGGGATCAAGAGCTGGGTTTGGACCCAGTGTCTGAGTTTCATAGGATATCTGTCCTAACCTGGGAAATACTTGCCATCCCACCAATGGATCCAAATGACAGAAAAGACTGTACAATGGTTGATCATTTAGGTTCTAAAACCCCATGGATCAGACCAAGAAAGATTAAAGAAAGGTTGGGTTAGTTAGCTATAAGCACTCATCTCACCAGCTCCTGTATATACATATTATGATGGTGTAACACCAATGTTTGAGAAAGTCAAAGTACTTATGTGATATTGAGAGCAGACCTTGGTTTCTGTGCATCAGTCTAACATGATAAGAATACAGACTCTAAATGAAATCTCATAATATATTACAGATTTTCCAGGAAAGGGGCAGTTTTATTTTATCCATAGGTTACCTAGTACTAGAGCTACCCAATGCTTATGATTAACAACCACAGGTAAATGTATGAAGACTATTAGTTTTTCAGAAGACTCTCTGCTTCTATGTCATTTAATGGCCTTTCTGTACCTTGTTCTTCATATGTGAAAACTGGGACCCTTAGGACTCACAGATGTTTTACCTCTCAAAGCTATGAAAAGGATTAATGAAGTAAGGTTTATAAAATGTCTTGGGCCACTCACTCTTTCCATAGGCTATAGATTTCTAGAAATGGAGGCAAAGCTGTCTAGAAAGCTGATGGCTTGGTTAAAAGGCCAAAAAAAGTCAATAGAATTGAAATTATTTAGGAAAGGTTCAGACAGAACACGGAGCAGCAATTATTCCTTCAGGTTTCAGACCGCTTGTGTTTAGCAACAACAAAAGAGTCAGTCCTCCTGTTTCTGATAGCACTTTCATTAAGGTAAACAGTATATTATTCATGCTGAGGGTTTCTCCAGCAGGCTCTGTTTGCTTCCACTTTATCTGAGCTTCTTTGCAGTGAATTGTAAACTCAGGAGATGTAAATTAGAAATATGCTCCCAGCCAGTCAAAATCAATGAAAACCCTTCCCTTCAACTAAGAAAGAAACTGTAATAAAATGAGGTCAAAAGAAGGAATGTTCTATCAATGTTCTTGAGCCCACCATAGGGCAGACTTTATTGGACTCTCCCCCGGTCCATTCATGAAGTATGCTTTTAAGCACATATCACACAAACACATGCAGCAAAAAAATGGCCTCACTCCTACAGAGTCACATCACGGCAGGCCCCTGAAGAAAGAGCACATCCACGAGCATAGGTATCCCAAGGAAATCACTTTCTCATAACTCTGCACACTTTTTGTCCTGAAAGATTCTTTAAATTGTTACAGATGTAAAAAAAAAAATCATTTAACCTGATTCTCCTCTAAAAGAAACTAGAATTGGCACAAAGAATTCCAAAATTGCAAATTCTAAAGTTGCTTTCATTTTGTCCTGTTAATTTTCCTTAAAAAGATATACCCTAATTTTACCAAGTAATTAACTTCACCTCCCTAACATGGAAAGAACTGAACAAAGAGTTAGCAAATTGTATAGCCCAATAATTAGAAAATCATCCTAGATTCTCAAAGAAGGTAGTGAAAATGTCCATCTAGGAAGCACCTGTCCATCCCCCCACTACCCCGACCATCGCTGAAAGGAAAAGGTTTAAAAAGATAATGGGGTATGTGCTGATAACACTCAGATTTTCTAAAGTTGTTGCTTTTCCTGTGGGAAAATACTTACCTTGTAAAACAGTATAGAAGCAAGGCTTCACTGACCCCACGTGTGCACACTTTAGGAGTTTACAAAGCTCCGACCGAGGCAGTCAGGATCAGATCAGCAAAAACCCTGCCACTCTTCACCTCTCAAAAAGTTTTCAGCTAGAAACAGAGGTTTGCACTAGTTCAGAACATGTGGATACCCCATAAATCAGTGTTTCTCAAACCTCGATGTGTCTAAAATAAGACTGCCAGATAAAAGACAGGATGCTCACCTCTCTTTGAATTTCATATCAACAATAGTTTTTTGGTACAAATATGTTTGAAAAATTACATGGGATATACTTATCCTTTAAAACGTTGTTGGTCTGAAATTCAAATTTAACTGAGTATCCTGGGTGGTTTTTTTTAAGATTTTATTTATTTATTTGAGAGAGAGCACATGCACGCACGAGTGAGCACAAGCAGGAGGGAGGGGCAGAGGGAAAGGAGAAGCAGGCTCCCCACTGAGCAGGGAGCCCAATGTGGGGCTTGATCCCAGAACCCCAAGATCATGACCTGAGCCAAAGGCAGCTGCTTAACCGACTGAGCCACCCAAGCACTCCAATATCTTGGGGATTTTTGTTTGCTTGTTTTTTTGTGTTTTGTTTTGTTTGCTAAATGTAGCAATCCTAGAAATAAGAATTACTTGGATGTTTACAATGTAGATTCTCAGTACCCAAACCAAACAGTTCTATCATGGGGTCAGAAAAATCTCACTTTTTAAGTAAACACTATGGAGGATTCCATGCAGGCAGACTTGAAACCACTCTCTGAGAAACATATCTTAAATGGTGGAATGTTCCCTGATACACCTTAGTATATCAGCTGCAAAATGTTTTGAATTTAAAGGTGCTAGTTATTACAACTTTGCCACAGGAAGTCTAATATGTTTGCCCCCCTTCTAAAATCTCAAAGATAGATAGAGTCCTTGATCTCCCAGAGGGAATAAGCACAAACAATATGAATTTCTGTCAAAGGATAAATGGAGCCTATTACCTCTTACTGGTAATTTTCCTTTTTCACATATAGAATAAACTGATTTCTGTTGCTGTATTTCTTTTGCAACTTGGGTATTATTTACAATAAATTGAATCCTTTCCATGCTTGACATATTACACTGATCTATGACTTTGCTTTCATTTTGTCCTGTTAACTAGAAACCCACTTCATCATGAAATATGTTCCTCACACTTTCCTCCATAGTGAGTAAAAACATTGATAAAGCATCATAAATTGTAGGTCATTTCTCAAATGCTTTCTGTTACAGTGAGGATTGGGAGAAGGAAAAGTAAGTACTGATCAATGGCCACTTGATAAAATTTATGCTGAATGTATGGACAGAAAAGCAATGGATGTATTAGAAGCCGCATTATAAGATGCTTGCTTCACATCCAGACTTCATTCTTTACTCCATAGTGCCAAAGGCAATTCAGCCTTCCTCTCTCTAGCAAACCACCCCCCTAAAATAAATTAATTCATGGAAACTTCTAGCAGTGATTTTTGCCTAAATCACCTAGATAACTGAAAAGGAAGCAATATACCAAGCTATCAGGATAGTTACCCTGTCTTCCCCTTTATTTCTGTGTAAATCTTGGAGTACATATTGTTGCTTAGAGCCTACTTTGGATCAGAGATTTGAAAAGAACACTGATCCCAGAACACACAATGTCACCAATATAATGAGATACGCCAATTGACTGTGTGCTGATAAATCTACCAGGCATTTCACCAGGGTTACCTCAGGCAGGACTTTACAGCAACATTTTAGAAATGAGGAATTAATGATTGAGTTCAGACCACAAGGTAAGGAATGAAAGAGTGAGAGAGAAATAGGGAAAGAAGAAAAGAGGTGAAAAAAGGGGGGGATAAAAGGATGACGTCCTTTATAACCTATTTCAGCTACATTGTTTCCCAGTACTCTTTAAGCCTTAAGTATACATTAAATATCTGAGATCCTTGAATATTCCAAGAAAATGATGCCTTACTTTGCCATAGTACAATATCCAATTTATCAATCTTTCCTTCCCTGGAAGCTGTGCCTTAATAAAATTAAAATGTTCTTTATGAGTAAATTCGGCTATGAAAATAAGCACTTGCCAATATGCCCTAATAATACAATGGCTTAGAGTACTTAGTCCTAAACCCTGCAGTGTTTAGGGTGGCATATGCCTTAACACAAGTGGCTAATTATTCCTCTGCCAAGTCCCCTCAGCCACATATTGAGGAAAATGAACCTGCCTCTCAGGATTGGTATGAAGAATAGCTTATAAAAATGAGTGCAAAACCCTTTGCAAATACCAAATGCTGTATGAATGCTAAGTAATAATAAAGATCTGTATGAATGCAGCGAAACAGCCCAACTTCCAGGTGCTTTTTCAAACTGGACACCACCCATTTAAGATTCATCCATCATTCACCTTCAGGCATCCCTTTCTTTATGAAAAAATAAAATGGGCTGTCTGCATTGCAAGGAAATGGAAAAATTGAATTTCAAAGCATGTAAGTCCCCATACCTTTGACCATTTGAAGCAATGGGTTATGTTATTTAGTTAATGAAGATAATGCTCATGAAGTAATAAAGGGGAAAAAGTACCAAGTCCCAGCATGACTTTGTTTTCTGCTCAGAGGGCACAAGATTCTAACTGCAAGATTTTGGAGACATCATAAAGATACACGGCACACAGCCAGTATCATAGAGTAGGTACAGTCATTATGCCTGTTCCTAACTCCCCCAAGAACCCACTCGTCTGTAGTCCCCAGGCATTGTCTATGTGTTGGAAAACAGGGGAGGGGGAGAAATACGACGTTCATAAACAACATGACAATGATGACTGTTATTCTGCAGTCCCTTAAAACAAGAAGGATAGAAAAAGGAAGGGGGGGGAAGAAGGAGGGAAGAAGGACAGAAGGGAAGAAAGAAAGAAAGCTCTTCTCTAGCAAATCATTTCCTCCAAAGATATGATTCACTAACATTTGAGTTGACAAGTTGTAGGCACTCCTAACATTATTTTTTCCCCTTTGTGTTCATTTGGGGAGCAAAGATTTATTGCTTCTCCTGAAAAGGACAAGGGATGCACTAGAAATAAGAATTAATAAAAGGACAAGGGATGCACTAGAAATAAGAATTGGCCCATTGCCCAACTTTATAGAAAAGCATTACTTGACTAGATTCTTAATTCTTTTTGGTCCCAAAATACAGTGAATCTTTTTCTACAAAATTAAATAAAATTTGGAGACAGAAGCAAACAGCAGTCATGTTGTAGGGCAATGGTAGGTGATACATTTAAAAGTCAAATCCTCTTCCCTATCTGAAGTTTCCTTTTCACACTGTCAATAGTCCCTGTCACTAGACTGCCCTCCTCTTTAAATGTAGTGTGCATAAATCTGCCACACATATGAGACATGTTGTATATGGGTTTGCACTGAATGTACACTAAGAAAAAATTATGTAAGATTTCATTCATAAAATACCAAGCAATTATTGTTTAATAAAACAAAGAAAAAAAGAGGCTGGGTCCTAGTCTGCATCGATATTGTTAGGTATCTAATAAAGTGCTCTATGAAACAAAAATAAGCCAGAAGAGCCACGGACTCTGCCCATAGAGTTTTATTCCTGGGTGCAAAAGAAAACAGTGTTTGTTTCCTCCCTGTTAGTAGATAAGTCAGTCTAAAGAGAAACGAGTAAAGTTTATTCCACGTGCAGTCTATGAAACTAATTTCTATGACTGCTATTATGTTTTATTGCTGGCAGAATAGGTACAACCTCCTGATATATGCATATTATATGCATATATATTCTTTTAAAGCAGTCCCAGCTCTGGCTGTTAAAATGGCAGAGAGCCTCTCAGCATTTCCATTATAAAACCTGATTTTCAGGGATTTATAACTAAACTGAAGATTTCCTTCAGGTGAAACAAGAATCACCAGGTCTCAGCTCAAAGCACAATTTTGCTTTCGGTTTTCTAGGAAGTTTGGTTTGGTCATTATCAAGTTATGGAAATGCAAAAATAAATAAGTCAAAGCTTACAGGGATCTGGCTTTTTCCCCTTTTTTAAAAACCCTCATGGAGTTTTCAAATAGCTTGGTTATCTGAAATGACATTCAGTCCAAAATATGGATTTCTTTCTTAAAATGGCTGCAACTTTGACATTTAAAGATTGGTTATTACACATGCATAGAAGCTGCTTCTCCAAAAGATACTTGGCAGTACTGTGCAATATTGTATGTATCACGCATACTTAATGCCCACTTTCCAAATGACCCTCTCCTATTGTTGGGAGGAGGAAATAGCTTTTAACAGGAATGACAAATATATTACCAATTAAATTATTGTTTTATTATATTGCACTCATTAAAGATTGCTTGAAGAGTAGCATAGATTAGGCAAAAATTACTGAATTTCATGCACCATTTTAAAACTAAATTATTGACTTCCAAATTAATATTAGATAAAAGACCTTAAATACCCTGCCACTGAAGACTTTTGGAAAACCACAATGGTGACTCTTTACAGAGTCCAGAGGCATAAAAGAAAATAATTAAAATCAGGATAATGTTTAATAAGCACTCATGGAATGAACCATTATAGTTTCACTCAAAAAAGACATTATATTCCATGTGCTCTACAATGTATTTAAAAACATACAGATTTCAATGAAGTCTAAATAGGCTCATTTTTAAAAATAAAATTTAATTCATTCTGACTCTCACCTGCATGGTATTTCTTTCCCTTAACGAAAATGCTGGTAAAAATACACACTGGTAAAAACACACATTTAACAAGATGTGTTTAGAACGTGTGATCAAAAAGCTTTTGCAAAGTCATCTGAATATCACCTCTATGACAAACCCAAATCCTTTCAGGAAGAGACAAAATATTTTTTTATTTTTTTATTTGAATATAGTTGACACACAAAGTTATATTAGTTTCAGGTGTATAATGTAGTAATTCAACTCTATACATTATGCTATGCTATGCTCACCACAAGTGTAGGGACCATTTTAGACAAACTCTTTTGAAACAAAGACATTACTAGTCAAGACTTGTGAATAAGGCTAGCATAAGAGCTTGGGTTTGGCCATAAACTAATAAAACTGGTTTGGTTTTGGGGTTTATTCTTCTTTCCTGTGGCCCTTAAGCCCAAGCTGAAAACAATATTTAAAAAAAGGAGTATGGAAAAATGTTTTTTGGAATGGAAGCATGATGGGAATGTGTTACTTTTTTTCAACTCATGAAATAAATATTACATGCCTACGGCAGGCCAAATACCATGCTGGGTGTTGGGGTCACAAAGATACCAGTCATGTTCTCAAAGATTCTATGGTCTACAATCAATAAATTTTTATTCTTTTAAGTTAATATTCAAACTTAATCATATGCCTATGACATGAACTCATGAAACTATAAAATTTAGACAAAAGACATTTCAGTTCTTGTTTCTGCTCAACAAACAATTGAATGAGTGAGTCTTTGGGAGGGTTCTAACAAAGGGAGAAAGGTGGATGTAACGTCAGTCAATAACCTGTCAAGAGACTATGTTTTCTCAGCTATCTGAACTCCTTAGGAAAAAAAAAGTACATCTTATGAGAATCCATTCAACTGCTTGACCATGACATAATTGCTAAAAATGATATATAATCCTGAAGAATTTTCTAGTTACAATGCATTTTCACATACTTTTCCCCATTCGATCTTCAAATTATGTCTGAGATAGGGAGGGTATGTATTATCCTTATTTTCTAGATAAAGAAACTGAGGTTTGGAGAGGTTAACCACACTGTTAGGAAGTGACAATTCTGGGACTAGTCAGGAGTATAGAAACAATAAAAAATAGTAATAATGGGGCCTAAATGCAAATCTTTCCGAAGTTTGGATTGCCAACAAATCTTTTTGCCATTCCAATAAATTTATATTTTTGTTTCTTCCATTCAGTAGCTGAGACTGTCATTCACCTGCCACAATTAAATCAGCCAAAACATACTGCAGTCAGTATTTCTGATGATCTTAGACACTGGTTGAGTAGTAATCAGTTTAACTTCACAGTAAGACTGCTTGGGCATTCCAACAACAAAAAGTACACATCAACTTTACTGCCATCTGACTTTTCCTGCCATCAAAGTAAATTAAGACCATGATATTTGCTGTTGAGGTAAAGAGGGTATTTGAGTGCCTGAATTACCCAGAGAAGCTATTTATAGGAGTAAAAACTGCTGTTTAAAACATGTCTAATCTCCATGTTACTCTGCCTGTGTACATCATTACTAAACTGTGCAGTAGGATAGAACTGAAGAAATAAATAATTGCAGCAAATTAAAATAAAGAAAATGGTCCATTTACCTCTGCCTTTTCTTCATTCTGTTCTTTAATCTGTAAGAACAGAGGCAGATCACTTATCTATCTGCATTATATATTTAACATACAGAAATAGAGTGAACATAGATATACAAAGAGTGTGGCTTATAGTAAAGTACATAGAACATTGAAAAGAACATGAGACTTACAGTCAAATCCTGGACTCTAGACCTCCATCCAACGCTTGCTGTGTGACCTTGATTGAATCACCTCTCAGCCTTAGTTTCCCTATAGGAGGAAATAAAATGTGAATAATGATAGCATCCTGCTAGATCACAGGCAAAACAAGTGAAAGCACTTTGTAAACTACGCAAACGACCGTACACATGTGAGGTATCAATTTTAAAGTATTTTTATTATTATTTTCATGATCACAGGGGATTTTTTTTTTTAATGTAGGTTTTTAAATGCCTGAGAAAATAGGGCAGTCACAGAACGATGACTTTAAACAAACTTTATTTGGGCGCATGACTGACTGGCAATTGTGTGCAATCATTTTAGCTGTCACAGGCCCAGAGAAATGTGGGAGAGCTCTTCCATGAAATGTTTATATTTCATAAACAAAATGATGTGCTTAACAGTCAGAGCGATGGGAGGGTTCCGGCTAATGCATTTTCCAATGTGTGAGGCAGATTATTAATGCGCTCCAGTAGCTGTTAATTTCAGTTTGCTGGAATGATTTATGGGGAGGTAAAGGAGAGAGACATAATCTAATTGAGATCAGAATCACTGTTCTAGTAGCAAAGCACCAGCATGGGCCCTAGGCACAGCAGAATGATTAATATCTAATAAGCAAATAATCCGTTAAATTATTATAAACATTACTTTTGACAACTCTTTTGTTGGCAAATGAAAGAGGGAAAGAAAGAAACAAAGAAACAAAAGATCTAAAAAATCACCACTTTCTCTAATAACAGTGTAAAGGCAGATTTTGTCAGAGCAAGGGTGATAGATATCATGATGGGTTTGAGTGTTATGATCAATTTTAAGCACACTGGGGAGAGATTTTTACCATAACATGGATGACAATTGAACGCCCAGAGCAAGATCCCCCCTCTTCAGAAACAAAAATGAATAACACCAGTTCTGGAAGTGTGGCTCCTCTTACAGACTTATCGTTACCCCTCTAGTAAGTACACCAGTCCCTTGCTACCATGAAGGTAATCAGATGCGGAGCCTACAAAGGAGAGGTAAACAGCCCCTCTCACACCAGCTCCTTTTAATTTTTTCTTTTTTTAAATTTCTCTTTTTTTTAATTTGGTAAAATGCACATAACATAAAATGTACCATTTCAACCATTTTAAGTGTACAGTTCTATGGCATTAAGTCATATTGTCATGCAACCATTACCACCGTTCATTTCTAGAACTTTTCATCCCTCAAAACTGAAAGCCTACACCCATAGAACAACGCCTCGTTCCCCTTCTACCCTCATCCCTGGGAAACCATTTTACTTTTATCTCTATGAATTTGACCTCTAGGGAACTCACATTAGTATAATCATTCAATATTTTTCCTTTTTACTTAGCACAACGGTTCATCCATGTTGTTGCATGTGTCAGAATTTCCTTCCTATTTAAGGCTGAACAATAATACTCCATTGTATGTATGTATATACCACATTTTGTTTATCCATTCATCATTGATGGACAGGTTACTTTCACCTTTTGACTACTGTGAATAATGCTGCTCTGAAGATGGGTATATACAAATATGTACTTAAATCCCTGCTTTCAGTTCTTTTTTTCAGCTTGATTAGGGTATAACTGACAAAGCTGAAAGATATTTAAAGTGTACAATGTGATTATTTAATATACATATACATTGTAAAAGGATTCCCCTCATCAAGTTAATTAACACATCAATCACCTCACGTAGTTACCCTTTTTTGGTAGCAGGGGTTGGGTGGGAGTGGAGAACGTTTACAGCTACTCTCTTTAACAAATTTCAGTTATCCAATAAAGCATTATCAACTCTAGTCACCATGTTATACATTAGAACCTCAGACCTTACTCATATTATAACTGAAAGTTTATACCCTTTTACTAACCTCTATTTCTCCTACCCTCCTGCTCCCAGCAACCCCTTTTCCACTCTCTGTTTCTGAGTTCAACTTTTTTTTTTTTTTTTTTAAAGGTTCCACGTATAAGTGATACATGAGGTATTTGCCTTTCTCTGTCTGGGTTATTTCACTTAGCATAATGCCCTCCGGGTTCACCCATGTTGTCACAAATAGCAGGAATTTCTTTTTTTCAAGGCTTAATAATATTTCATTATATATATGTATACACATACATATTTATAATCATATTTTCTTTTTCTATTCATCCATCAACAGACACTTAGGTTGTTTCCGTATCTTGTGAATCTTCCGTATTATTGTGAATAATGCTGCAACGAACATTGGAATACAGATCTCTCTTCAAAATGATTTTGTTTCTTTTGGATATATACCCAGAAGTGGGATTTCTGGATCACATAGTAGTTCTATTTTTAATTTCTTGAAGAACCCCCATACTGTTTTCCATAGTGGCTATATCAATTTACCTTCCCATCAACAATGCACAAGAGTTTCCTTTTCTCCACATCCTTGCCAACATTTGTTATTTCTTGTCTTTTTGAAAACAGACATCCTAACAGGTGTGAGGTGATACCTCATTGTTTTTTATTTGCATTTCACTCATAATTAGTGATGTTGAGTACCTTTTCATATACTTGTTGGCCATTTGCATGTTTTCTTTGGAAAAAAGTCTATTCAGGTCCTTTGGGGTTTTTCCCTACTGATTTGTAGGACTTCCTTGTATACTTTGGGTATTAACCCTTTATTAGATATGTGGTTTGCAAACATTTTCTCCCATTCCATAGGTTGCCTTTTAATTTTGTTGATGGTTTCTTTCACTGTGCAGAAATTTTTGATGTAGTCTCACTTGTTTATTTTTGCTTTTGTTGCCTTTACTTTGCTGTGAAATCCAAAAAATTATTGCCAAGACAGATACCAAGGAATTTAACCTCTATGTTTTCTTCTACAAGTTTTATGTGTTTTCAGGTATTACATTCATTTTTTATCCATTCTCAATTAATTTTTGGTGTAAGATAGTGGTCTAGTTTCATTCCTCTGCTGTCCAGTTTTCCTGACACGATTTACTGAAGAGACTATCTTTTCCCCATTGTATATTGTGGGCTCCTCTGTCTTAAATTAATTGACCATATACGCATATTTCTGGGCTCTCTATTCTGTTCTATTGATCTATGTTCTGTTTTTATGCATATCATACTGGTTTTGATTACTGTAGTTTCATGATATAGTTTGAAATCAGGAAATGTGATGCATCTAAATTTGTTCTTTCTCCAGATTGATCTGGCTACTCATGGTATTTTGTGGTTCCATACAAATTTTAGGAATTTTTTTCTATTTCTATTCTTTAAAATGTCATTGCATTGACTCTGTGGATCAGTTTGGGTAGTATTTTAACAGTATTTTAACAATTAATTCTTCCAATCCATGAACACAGAATATCTATTTATTTATGCCTTCAATATCTCTAATCAATGTCTTACAGTTTTCAGTATACAGATTTTTTATCTCCTTGATTAAATTCCCTGTTTTCAATTCTTTGAGTCATATACCCAGAAGTGGAATTGTTAGGTCATAAGGCAATGCCATTTTTAATTTTTTGAGGAACCACCATACCATTTTCCATAGCCTCTGCACCATTTTACATTCCCACAGCAGTGCATAAGGATTCCAATTTCTCCACAACCTCACCAACACTTGTTATTTTCTGTTTTGTTTTGTTTTTTTATTAATAGCCATGGTAACGGTGTGAGGTAGGTTTTCCTTAAACAGATCAAATTATTTAAGCTGGCTGTGTGTTCTCTAAAGGACCCAGGAAAAAGTACTATAGTCTTGGGCCCATTGAGGGACTTTTATCCTTTCTGTAGTACATCACGTATTTGACATCTACATTATGACTAGCATAGACCCCCCCTCTCTCCCGCCGGGTACACATCAACTAGCTAAGGAGGCAAAAACATACTGAACAGGAAAAGAAACGCTTGAAGGGTTCAGAAGGGAGTATGTGCATTTGAGCGGGTGCAAGCACGTACAGCCTTTTACACTACAGCCCAGAAATCCCAAAGCTGTTATTAAGAAGGACTCTCATGCACCCCTGAAGCCTTATTTCATCTTCCTCTACTTCTTCTTTAACAATTCCCTCCGGACTCTTATGTCTCCAAGATTAATCATGGCTGTTTGAAGCAGCACACCATTGCCCACTCCTTCTCCTACTCCATCGCCTGGTCCTGACCACAAATCTAAATCAATAGTCTTCCCTTGTAAAACAATTAATTCCTCACTGTATGAGTATAAAATATCTGAAGTCTGCTAAGAGCAACTCAGTCACCTAAGGGCCTGGTGGCTCTAACTTCTTGTCTCCCACTATATAACTGAAGGACATGACAAAGTCATATTCCTTCTCTGCCTCAATTTCTTCTTTCATAGAGTGGGAGCAACAGAATTAAGTCACTGATTATGTTGAGATCTAATCTGGAGACTAAAGCTTGCTTTGAGACTCTAAGATGCTTCTAATTAACATTATAATTAGCATTATAGCTAATGTTAGTAATCTAAGAATTTATTAGCCCAGGGGAAACATTAATAGATATGAGATAATGAAAGATCTAGCAAAGAATGGGCAACTAATATTTGGGACTTGGTTTTATATATAATGTACCAATCCTTTCCCAATCATCATAAAGTCATCATAAAGTGATGTGTGAAGATAAACAAACATACAACAAGCTGGAAAAGAGTGTTGCAGGCTGAGGGAATAGCATGCAGGAAAGTCTAATGGCACAAAAGAGCCAGGTGGATCAGAAGACCAGAAGAGAGGCCAGTGTGGCTTGGGGTGCAGTGAGAAAGGCAAAAAGAGGTGTAAAATAAGGTTACAGAGGGAGACTGGAGCCAGAGCATTCACGATCTTGCAGGCCATTTTATAAGGTTTTCATCTGAAGAGTAATGGGAAATCACTGAAGGCTTTAAGCAAGAGGATGATGTGATCTGTTTTATGTTTTTGAAAGATCAGTCACAAACGAGTAGAGGATGGATATAAGAGAATGAGTGTGGAATCAGGAAGACAAGACAAGGCTACAGCAATGCCCAGGTGGGAAATGAGGCTATTTTGATTAGGGTGATGGCAGTGCAGTAAAAAGAAGTAGATGGATTCCAGATTTTGGAAGTAGAGCTGATAAGAGTTGGAGATGTATAATTTGAGTGCATGAAATAGAGAAGACTAAGCGTGGCTCTTAAGTACATGAGATAGTGGTGGTGCAATCTAGCAAAGTGATGAATTTTGCTGCCACTTTGCTTCTGTGTTTCTTGTTTGTTTTTTGTTTATTTATAAAAGTAATATGTTTTGGCTATAGGGAATTTGAAAGTAGAGAAATACATAATGGGAGAAATAAAAATCAACCACTGAAAAATAAGTACTCTTAATTTTGGTTGAAGAGGCAGTCTTAAACCTCTGCCTCTTAAACCAGAGGCAGAATTCTTCACTTTGCTTAGTCACCTGATGGTGAAAACTTCAGGGATGTGTTGCTATGTAAAGACAGGGGCATAACCAGAAATTAGAAATATCTATGACACCACCAAGAGAAATCACCTAAAGAGGTTCATCCATCTCTCCAATTACTAAGCATGATCCCCCATCAATACCAAAAAGAATGGAGGAACATGTCCCTGCATTAATTACAGAGCATTGATTACAATCGGCTCATTTTGGCAATTCCACACCCCTTTATTCCAGAGCTTTCAAAATGCCTGCCAAATAGATAGTGATTCACTCATTAAGACCTTCAGGGAAGCCTACAATCTGGTACAGATGCACTAAAAAGAGGAAGTGGGAGAAAGAATTCTGGACGAGGTGTGCACTTTAGAACATCATCACATAACACACTATCAACATTTTGACATCTGAATAAAATACCCATACTTTCCTATTTCACAGTTACATACCTAAATGAAAATATACTCTCTTTCTCCACATAATCCAAATATGCCTAGCCTCCAAAAAAGTGTTTTATGGTACTTCTGAGAGTAACACCTATATACATTACAATAAAAAACATACTTGGCATTTGCACAGCACCATATGTTTTACAAAGCACTTTTACATACATTAGTTTAAACCATCTGGCAACATCAGTTAAGTCAACAGGACAGTTATTGTTATTCTTTATTTTCAGCTGAAGACATTATGGAGAAAAACTTTTGACTGAATTTAAAATGTTTATTCCCTTTGCCCTAGTAATTCCACAATTTATCCTAAGGAAATAATTGGAAATGGCTAAGAGATTTATGTACAGGCTATACATTGAAGTATTACTGAAAAAGTAAAATATTGAAAATTTAAATCCCCCCAAATAGGGGACTGCCTAAATAAATTATGGTATGTTTGTGTGGTGAAATATTATGTAGGCATTAAAACTGATTTTGTTCAAAGAAAACTTAACCACATCAAGAAGTGGTAATGACATAATACTCCTAGAAGCAATAAAGTTAAAAATCTATATATGTACTTGTTGGTTCTTAAATTGGCCCCCAACCATGGAAGGCAGGGAGACAAAAGAAAGAGGCAGACCACTCCAGATTGGTAGGTAGCAAGGGAACTTACTTACAAGGCTTCCCTTAGGCAGCTGCAAGACAAGTAGATTTCTGCACCCGTCTGCCAGAATCTTAGAAGTTTATATAGGGGCCTTAATAGTGTTTAGTCACATATATTGTCCAGATGGTCTCAACAACACATTGCTCTCTCAAGACTGTGTCCCTGGGGCAGCTTCTGGCATGGGGAAGACATGTTGAACACACATTCCAAGAAAAGGGGAGGGAGTGAGGAACCTCTGCCTGGGTCCAGCTCATAGGTCAACTGGCGGTCATGTCCTCTTGATTACCTCCTCCAACAGTAGTAAAAAAATTTCAAGTGTGTTAAAAAGTAAGTGTGTGTGTGTGTGTGTGTGTATACACACACACATATATATATACACACACATATATATACACACACACACACACACACACACACATATATATATATAATATATCCAGAGAAATAGCTAAAAAGAAATAAACCAAAATTAAGAGTACTTATTTTTCAGTGGTTGATTTTTATTTTTTCCTTTATGTATTTCTATACTTCCAAATTCCTTATAGCCAAAACATATTACTTTTATAAATAAACAAAAAATAAATAAGAAACACAATTTTTTGAAGAAAAAAAGGAAGAGGAACAGCTGTGGGCTCAGAGAAGTGAAATGATGACCCAAGTTCTCCCAAGTGATATATAATCACAGCATTTATTGAAATTCCCTAAGAATTTCAATAAATGAGTTAGAATAACTAACTCATTTAGTCCTCACAATCCCATTAGAAAGAAATTATTTTTTTCACATTTTACAAATGAAGAAACTGAGGCATGAGGAGTTTAATTTGCCCAAAGTTACAAAGCTGCTACAGAGCAAAATTGGAATTAGGAGATCAATCTTCTGATTACACTTCAAGTGTTTTTTCCCAGCCATTAAGCTGCTTTTCATCTATTACTCAGACTGAGGTATTACCAGAGGGCATCTATGGTGATGCACAGGAAACTACCCATAATCCCTCCCAGAGAAAATTATTTCTTCCAATTGTCAGCTAGCTCAAGAGCCTTTCTTTCATGCACTTTCCCATTTGCAGGTTATCCACCAAGACATTATGGACCTACTCATGTAAGGCTTTTTCCAGTCAATTCAAAAGAAACTTCTTTGGTTTAACTGTTTAATCATTCCCAGATAACTCTAGGGGCTTCCTCAGCATGAAGGACTCCAAAATTTGTATCATCCATTCTCACCTTTCCACCAGTCTATGACCAACAGGATAGAATAATTATACTGAATACAAAAAGCTGTGGTCCATTAAGCCTACTTTTAAAAATAATTAGTAACCCAAAGCAATCTACACATTTAATGAAATCCCTATCAAAATACCAATGGTATTTTTCACAGAGCTAGAATAAACAATCCTAAAATGTGTATGGAACCACAAAAGATCCTGAACAGCTAATGCAATCTTGGGGAAAAAAAAAAAAAAGCAAAGCTGGAGGCACTATGATTCTGGACTTCAAGTTATACTACAAAGCTGTAGTAATCAAAACAGTATGGTACTGGTACAAAAATAGACACATAGTTCAATGGAACAGAATAGAAACCCTAGAAATAAAACCACAACTATATGGTCAATTTGTCTTTGACAAAGCAGGAAAGAATATACAATGGGAAAAAGATAGTCTCTTCAACAAATGGTGTTGGGAAAACTGGACAGCAGCATGCAAAAGAATGAAACTGGACCACTTTCTTATACCATACACAAGAACAAATTCAAAATGGATTAAAGACCTAAATGTGAGACCTGAAACCATAAAAATCCTAGAGGAGAACACAGGCAGTAACCTCTTTGACATCGACCATAGCAGCTTCCTTCTAGATATGTCTCCTGAGGCAAGGGAAACAAAAGCAAAAATAAACTATTGGGACTACATTAAAATAAAAAGCTTCTGCACAGCAAAGGGAACAATCAACAAAACTAAAAGGTGACCTGATGAATGGGAGAAGATATTTGCAAATGACATATCCAATAAAAAGTTAGTATCCAAAATATATAAAGAACTTTTTGGGGCACCTGGGTGGCTCATTTGTTAAGTGTCTGCCTTTGGCTCAGGTCATGATCCCAGGATCCTGGGATCAAGCCCCACATCGGGCTCCCTGCTCAGTGGAGAGCCTGCTTCTCCCTCTCCCATTCCCCTGCTTGTGTTCCCTCTCTTGCTGTCTCTCTCTCTGTCAAATAAATAAATAAAATCTTTAAAAAAAAAAAAAGAACTTTTCAAGCTCAACACCCCAAAACCAAATAATTCAATTAAAAATGGGCAAAAAAACAAAAAAGGGCAGAAGACATGAACAGACATTCTCCAAAGAAGACATACAGATAGCCAACAGACACATGAAAAGATATTCATCATCACTTACCATCAGGGAAATGTGCATAAAACTACAATGAGATATCACTTCACACCTGTCAGAATGGCTAAAATCAACAACACAAGTAACAACAGGTGTTGGAGAGGATATGGAGAAAGGGGAACTCTCTTGCACTGTTGGTGGGAATTTAAACTGGTACAGCCACTCTGGAAAGGAGTATGGAAGTTACTCAAAAATTAAAAATAGAACTACTCTACAATCTAGCAATTGCACTAAGTATTTACTCAAAGAACACAAAAACACTAATTTAAAGAGATATATGCACCTCGATGTTTATAGCATTATTTACAATAGCCACAATATGGAAGCAGCCCAAGTGTCCATCAACTGATGAGTGTATAAAGAAGATATAGTATATATATATACAATAGAATATTAGTCCTAAAAAAGAATGAAATCTTGCTATTTGTAATGACATGGATGGAGCTAGAGAGTATAATGCTAAGGAAAGTAAGTCAGTCAAAGACAAATAGCATATGATTTCACTCATATATGGAATTTAAGAAACAAAACAAATGAGCAAAGGTAAAAGAGAGAGAGAGAAACCAAGAAATAGACTCTTAATTATAGAGAACTGATGGTTACCAGAGGGAAGGTGGGTGGGAGGTTAGGTTAAATAGGTAATGGGGATTAAGGAGTGCACTTGTTGTGATGAGCACTGGGTGTGGTATGGAACTGTTGAATCATTATATTATACACCTGAAACTTATGTAACACTGTAAAAAATGAAATAAATAATAATTAGTGTACTCTACCTTCCAGATAACATGTAGTACAGTTTATCACAGATTAGACAACTTCCTTTATAAGAAAACAAACAGGATTGCATTTTATTCACTCCCTCATTCACTCATTCACACATGCAACAAACATTCATCTAATGTCTATTCTGAGTAGGCACAATTGTACATGTTGTGGCAACAGCAGTGAACAAAACAAAGTTGCTACCTTCATGTATCTTATATTTACTGGGTCATTGAATAATTTAGCAAATCAATTAATTGATTTCTGGTAGTGAGCAGCGATATTTAGAAAAATAAAGCAAGGTAAGAGGATTTAGAATGTGGGAGATGAGGAGAGCTGTTTTAAATAAATGGTCAGGGAGGTCTCCCAGCTGAAACTTAAATGGTGTGAACGAATGAGTCATAGGAAGATTTGAGAGAGAAGACAGGCATCACTACTTTTGAAACTCTGATCTCCTGGACCCTAAGACCTACAACTTTGGAACGGCCTTTCCAACTTAGTTGATTTCCCCCAGTTGAATCTCTTACTGTCTGTACAGTAGAGCTATAGCTCTATCAAGTATACTGTCCAGGTCTTGGGTCCTTCTAATTTCAGGATGGATGGAATGGATAATAAAATTAACAACTACACCTTGACTTTTGTTACTAACTGATATCCCAAGTTCTAAAATCCATTTGTATGACAGAATACCAATATCCAGCTCTCACTAGGAAACTAGGGGATGTGGCCCACATTTTCCCCTGGAGGCATACAAATATGCCTAAATTACTCAAAGTAAGCATTATCCACAGAGGGAAACAGGCTAATTCCCACAGAAGTGACTTAATCTCCCATATGAAAGACTAAAGCAGGGCGCCTGGGTGGCTCAGTTGATTAAGCGACTGCCTTCGGCTCAGGTCATGATCCTGGAGTCCCTGGATCGAGTCCCTCATCGGGCTCCCTGCTCAGCAGGGAGTCTGCTTCTCCCTCTGACCCTAACCCCTCTCATGTGCTCTCTCTCATTCTCTCTCTCAAATAAATAAATAAAATCTTAAAAAAAGAAAAAAGAAAGAAAGAAAGACTAAAGCATGAGTAGTCAAACTTCAGCTTCTGGTTCATATTTCTCTACACAAATACTTTACACTAATGTACCTCCAAAGAATGAGCCATAAACTTAGGAAAAAAGAATAGCAGCCCTATTTTCAAACCAGTGGTGGTATCCTCACCATTTACATAGCCATCAAAGAATACCTCAGGAAGAGTCTTGAGTCCTGTGATTAAGAAATGATACGATTTCAGAACCTATACACAGTCCCTCAGTGGAGAAGTGCAATGTCTGTGTTGATGTCCCTCCTTCTCAAGCTACCAATAATTTATCCTCTTTTCTGTACTCCTTAAAGACTACATTTTTTGATCACATAAAAAAATATTTTTCAGAAATATAAAAGTAGAACTTTTCTAAACCTCCCGTATTTCCATAAAGTTCATTTTCCAAAAGCCAATCTAATTTGTTTTTCCACTAAACTCATTCATGTGTCACTTGACAAGTAGGCACTAGAGATACAGAGGCAAACAAAAGAAACAAGAGTCCTGCCCTCCTGGAACTTGCTCTCTGGACTGAATCAAAGAATGAAATGCAAAAAATGAAATCATAAAAATAATAGGATAGAATATGAGTAAGCTCTTTTATAATCTTAGGGTGATAAGGAAAGCCTTTTTATACACATTTCATGAAAGTTAAAAATAATAAAAGACTGACATATTTATCATAAAATGATAAAAGACTGAGAGACTTAAGAACAGAGTAAAATTCTTAAATTGATAACAAAATAACAACAATGACAATAACAAAATAAACAAAGCCCAAAAGATAAATGACAATTTGGAGAAAAATATTTAATACATACATCAAAGAGTAAACTTCTTAATACAAAGCAACAAAAGTAAGATAAAACAAAATGGATAAATAGGCGAAGGACATAACCAGGAAAGTCACAGAGAAAGACCTACAGTCAATTAAATGGCTCAACCTTACTTAAAATGTAAATTAAAACAAATACTTGAGTTTTTATTTAAAATTATTTTTAAATTTTTAAAGCTTTAAAATGTCTAAAGGTATGAGAAAATGTTCATTTGCTTTCAGAAAAAAATACACATTTCTGGTTTTATTTTTGTTTAAGTTTTTATTTCAATTCCAGTTAGTTAACATCCAGCATAGTATTAGTTTCAGGTATATAATATAATGATTGAACACTTCCATACAACACCCGATGCTCATCACAGTAAGTGCCCTCCCAATCCCCATCACTTATTCAACCCAACCTCCCACCCATCTCCCCTCTGGTAACCATCAGTTTGTTCTCTATAGTTAAGAGTCTGTTTCTTGGTTTGCCTCTCTCTTTTTTTTCCCTTTGTTCATGTGTTTTGTTTCTTAAAATTCCATATATGAGTGAAATCACATGGTATTGTCTTTTTCTGACTTATTTCACTTAGCATAATATTCTCTAGCTTCATCCATGTCATTGCAAAGAGCAAGATTTCACTCTTTTTTATGGATGAGTAATATCCATTGTATATATACCACATCTTCTTTATCCATTCATCAATTGATGGACACTTGAGCTGTTTCCATAATTTGGTTATTGTAGATAATATTGCTATAAAGATCAGGGTGCATGTATCCTGTTGAGTTAGTATTTTTGTATTCTTTGGGTAAACACCTAGTAGTGCAAGTGCTGGATTGTAAGGTAGTTCTATTTTTAACTTTTTGAAGAACCTCCATACTCTTTTCCAGAGTGGCTGCATCAGTTTAAATTCCCACCATCTTTTCATGTGTCTGTTGGCCATCTGAATATGTCTGTTCGTGTCTCCTGCCCTTTTTTGGGTTTTTTGCCCATTTTTAATTGGATTATTTGGTTTTGGGGTGTTGAGTTTGAAAAGTTCTTCATATATTTTGGATACTAACTCTTTATTGGATATGTCATTTGCAAATATCTTCTCCCATTCATTAGGTCACCTTTTAGTTTTGTTGATTGTTCCCTTTGCTGTGCAGAAGCTTTTTATTTTAATGTAGTCCCAATAGTTTATTTTTGCTTTTGTTTCCCTTGCCTCAGGAGACATATCTAGAAGGAAGCTGCTATGGTCGATGTCAAAGAGGTTACTGCCTGTGTTCTCCTCTAGGATTTTTATGGTTTCAGGTCTCACATTTAGGTCTTTAATCCATTTTGAATTTGTTCTTGTGTATGGTATAAGAAAGTGGTCCAGTTTCATTCTTTTGCATGCTGCTGTCCAGTTTTCCCAACACCATTTGTTGAAGAGACTATCTTTTTCCCATTGTATATTCTTTCCTGCTTTGTCAAAAATAAATTGACCATGTAGTTGTGGGTTAGAAAAATTAAACATTTTTACATTTCCTTTTGGAAAGAAATTTAGTTAAATCTATCAAAATTTTAAATATGCTAACCCTTTGACCTCCCAGTGATTTTACTTCTAGTAGTTAATCATATAAATATACTTAAATATTTGTGCATAAATATATATGTAATGATATTCAATACAGCAAAGTTTGCAATAAAAATGTTTTTAAAATAATGAATAGAAAATTAATTACATATCATGGAATACTCTGCATTTATTAGAAAGAATGATGTAGGTCCATGTGTACTGATATGAAAAGATGTTCAAGATATATTATTAACATTATTATTTATTTCATATATATATTTAATATATATGTATACATATATCAAATTGTGAATAATGTTTATCTTTGTGAAAATTAAAGTTATGGAGGTCATTTACTTTTTTATAACATTTCTAAATTGTCTAAATTATTTACAGCAGCATTTTTACCTTCGCAAGTAGAATAAATTATAAAGGGGTAAGCCCCAGGGTTTAATCATTATGTGCTTATCAGGCATTTATTATTATTTATTATATACTTTTTATCCTCTTTATATCCTGATGTCATATTGCTAACATAAAGTAGACTAGCTATCCATATACACCTGTATGATTGAACATCATTGCTCAGTTGAATGCACAAAGGTCTGTTATTTGGGTGTCCTAACAAAAGGAGATGCTAGGATAGAACACTCCAGAATTGAACAGTTGTCTTCCACTATAGTAGGCTGAGGAGAGATGTAAAGCACAAAAGGTCATCTAAGTATGTGCATGATATTTATTACTAGCTAGAACCTTGGACCAAAGCCTCTGGAGCTCCTATTATGATGAACTGGGCTGAACCATGTAGGAGCCTGCAGATTTATTCAGTTACTTTAGCTTAAGACCTAGACCAGAAACAGAACAAAGAACCATCTTCTTGCCCAATTTCACTCATACCCACATAGCTTATCTTGGCCACCCACATGTAAACATTATAAGAAAGTAGGTGAACAAAACAGCACCATCCCTTTTTCCAAAGGTCTAGTGTGGAAAAATGCCAAAGCTTCTTCTCAATGTGTCCTTCTCTCTGAGCCCCAGACTGGCCTAGCTTAGCCTTCTAAGAGTGGAGGCATTCCCCAAGTAAAAGATGCCTGGAAGCTCTACCTTAACCCACAAGTTTTATTGGGCTAAGAGAAAAGAGAATTTCACAGAGAGGTCCAAGGAGAGGGCACAGCCTGCTTTCAATTTTATTTATAATACTTTTATTCCAACTAACTGCCTAACTGCATTTCTTCTGACCCGGTGTGTGGGGGTGTGTGTGTGTGTGTGTGCAAAATGTTGGGAATATGGAGCTCCTCCTAGTGGTTGGAGTACATGGCCATCAGCTTCAAAACTAAAGTCCTAATTTTTCTGTTTTCACTTGTTAATTTAGAAATATTTGAAGGGCAATGAAATTGAGAGGCTGAAAACATGATATCAAAAAGGAAATGAGAGAATGACTGAAGAAGGCAATGGCTGTTCTCTTTTTGCAGGAACAACTGGGGAGAATTTCAGTCAGGCCAATGGAAACTTTGGGTAACAAGTGGATAATTTTGGAAAATCAGCATGTAAGGTTGAAAAAGTCTTCTTCCCAAATTATAAAATAGGATAATCCTAGCAATGAATCAAGGTGATATCCATGCTCTGTCCCAGGAATTGATAAAAATACTAATATTTATAAGCACTCAATAAATATGTTTAATTTGTTGAATAAAAGGCCTAAAGAGCCTAACCTCCTTAAGAATTAGATTTGATTCATAAGATCTTTATTTTCTATTGTATTTGGAGTTCTTTTGACCTAATGACAGTCAGGCGTTATCCGTGGGCAAAATTCCCATGGAGAAAACAACTGAATTTTGAGCTACTTTTAAAAAACAATAGTCTTGGGGGCAACTGGGTAGCTCAGTCGGTTAAGTATCCAACTCTTGGTTTTGTTTTTGTTTTGTTTTTAATTTTTTTAAATTTATTTGACAGCGAGAGAGGGAGAAGCAGGCTCTCCACTGAGCAGGGAGCCCGACGTGGGGCTCGATCCCAGCACCCTGTGATCATGACCTGAGCCGAAGGCAGACGCTTAACAACTGAGCCACCCAGGCACCACCAGACTCTTGATTTTGGCTCAGGTCATGATCTCAGGGCATGGGATCAATCCCCATGTTGAGCTCCATGCTCAGTGGGGAGTCTGCTTGAGATTCTCTCTCTCCCTCTCCCCCTGAACCTCCCCACTAAGATAAATAAATAAATCTTCTAAAAAAAACAATAGTTTTAAACACAAAAATATATATTGTCTCTTGCCTGAAAGCCCCAAAGAACACAAAAACCCATACAGCCCATGACAACTTAATATGATTTGAAGAATATTAAAAAGACATATCTAAACATTTCCTTCCATGGGCACCTGGGTGGCTCAGTTGGTTGAGCATCCAACTCTTGACTTCAGCTCAGGTCATGATCTCAGGGTCTTGAGATTGAGCCCCACATCGGGCTCCATGTGGTGTCTCCTTGAAATTCTCTCTCCCTCTCCCTCTACCCCCTCCCCACCGCTCACACTCTCTAAATAAATAAATAAATAAAATCTTAAAAAAAAAATTCCTTCCAAGACTGTTCTAACATTTCACTGGATTCATTGCTAACAACCTTTCAAAATCATCTGCATTTTCCTTACAATTTTTGACCAACTGGCTATTCACATTAAGATAAAATATAGGATTGTTTGAGGAGTTTAATTAAGGCAAATCTCTGTTTTCTAAACACTGCAAATTACACTGTAATAAATGGTACACTACACTGTCTTTTTGAAAGAATTTTAAATTAAGATTAAATGTTTCCTGTGTTTTTATAATATAAGGTTAATAAAAAGTAGACTCACCAAATAAATTCACTTTAACATTAGTGACTTTGATAGTTGTGGTTTTGACTATTTTTATAGAACTGTCACCAGTCTAAAATCAGTAATGATTTAAAGTTTTGCTAAAGCAAGCACTTGAATCAAACTTTGTTGAGGGAGTAAGGTGCAGCAACTCACTTAGCTTGTGTAGACCATGAGACTCAGTGTAGCTTTATTCTCAGCTTGTTTTCCCATGTGTAGATTTTTGTTAAGTAATTAAACAAGGAAGCCATTGGATTGAGGTGGCTCTGATGCTTTGGTAGTCTACATAAGCAAACCAAAACTTAAGCCAGAATCAACGCACTCCAATTCAAGAAAATGAAACCTAAGAAAAACCAGTCACAAACAGCCAACCAGGCTTTCCCAAATAAAATGATCACTTAAGCTATAGCCAAGCGAAGTAATTTTCTTGCTCTGCTTCCCCTAGCTCCTCTTAGTGGAGTGCCCTAACCACCTTTGGTTTGGTACTACCCAATTTGAATCAATGTATATTCAAATAAACTCAAAAAAAAAAAAAAAGTTAATATGCCTCGATTTACCTTTTAGTGTCCTCGATACAGAACTGAAGTCCCTTAAGAAGTCACTTAAAGTTTTCTAATAAAAATGAGGTGTGCAAAAGACATGGACTTATTACTCAAGAAAAATCAAATTCCATAGCATAACTTCAGTTTTAATTTCGATACTACCACAATTTGTCTACAGATTTTTCCTTTTGATTCACAATCAACCAATAATTAAACAATAAATATTGATTGAGTGAATATTGTATATAGGAGAACATTCAAGAGATTAAGCTCTGTAGTCATGAATTCAACCGAAGCCCCAAAGTTAAAAAGAATAGGCAGTAAGTGGGCGCCTGGGTGGCTCAGTTGGTTGGGCGACTGCCTTCGGCTCAGGTCATGATCCTGGAGTCCCTGGATCGAGTCCCGCATCGGGCTCCCTGCTTGGCGGGGAGCCTGCTTCTGCCTCTGACCCTCCCCTCTCTCATGTGCTCTCTCTCTCTCATTCTCTCTGTCTCAAATAAATAAATAAATAAATAATCTAAAAAAAAAAAAAAAAAAGAATAGGCAGTAAGTACCCTCACAGTCCAAAAAGAGGTAACAATCATATCAAGGCCAGCATTACTAAAAGGCTGCTATCAACCAGTACTGTGAACCCCTATCACTAGACAACCTACCTCACTCAGAGAGATGTTTACCAAGGACAAAATTGTTGGCCTTCAGCAGTGACACAGAAGTAAAAGAAAGCCCACTGAGAAAGTCCTATGGAGAAATCAGCATGTTCAAGGAATTGCAAATTTAGACTGGTATCTGCTACTTTCTCCCTTAAAGTAATCAACACACGCCAACTACAGCAGGGAAAGGAAGGGAAGCAGCCATTGGACAAACTATACTCCTAGGGATTTACATGACAAAAGTGTTCTATTTCCTATAAGCCAGGTATGCCATCAAAGGAAGTTGGGTTTATGCATGGCCTCTTTGGGTGAGCAGATTCCAGAAGAGGCTCCTGCAGGTGTTGAACTGGGGAGCAGGAATTGAAGGGAAGGCCACATGAAATATACCTGGAAGTACTTAGTTCCCAGCAGAGAAATGGGTAGATACCCCACAGAAGGCTTCCAAAGAGCCCATGATGCAGCCCTGGAGAGATCCAGCATGTGGGTGCCAGGCACTCCAGGACACCATGACAAAATTATACCACCAAACCCTTACCCATGCCTCTGCTCCTTTTATCTTTCTTCCCTTCTCCCCATCCAACCCCAGAAGCAGCAGTAGCAGCACCAGGATGAGAGATGGAGTGACAGGGCCAGGACGCACAGTGAAAGAATACGCCAGTCTCCCTTCCTCACTCAGGTTCCTGTGCCACAAACCAGGCCTGAGTAAGAAGAAATGGGCAAGTTTTGGATTGGATGTGAAATGAAAGTTCTAGGGTGTACCAGACTAGGTTTTCTTAAAATCAGTGTTCTTATAATTGAACAATATTTAAAAAATAATAATAATTAATTAAAATTAAAAATGGAAAACATTTTTTAAAAAGCTATGCAATCTAACCAAGATGGCAAGGGACAAGGAAGGAAAAACATGGTGAATGGCAGTAGTTGGAAGAAAACAAAGTCCATTCAATAAACACATCATTTGTGAAAAACGTTTTGCAGCACATAGCAGGAAATAGGAGATAAACATGATATGGCTCGAGTCTTTGAAAATCTCACAGTGTGGTGAGAAAAGGAAGACATGTTCATGAAAAACTCCAATACAACAAAGAAAATATATGCGCTATGAGATAAAAGCACAGTTCCACTGCACTGCTGATTCTGTCTCTCCCCATATGAATTTGATCCCAACTCTCTATCACTTCTGTCCAAAACTCTAAAGAAAAAAACCCTATCTTACGCTGAGAGGAAAAAAAAAAAAAAAATGAGGTTAAAGGCAAAATAATCAATTGCTTTTTGTTTGTTATAAAAGATTTTGGTAGAAAACTTTAAAAATTAGGCCAAAATTAGTTTTAAATTTTAATTATCTTTCATTTAGCCAAGTAAGTCTATCCCTTGTCACCACCAATAATTGAGTTGTGTGTGAAAGAGAACTAAATACTGTAACTATTTGAAAGTCAGGGGTGGAAAGCAAAATTACTATTATTTATAAATTTAACAACAGTGTGAATACTTACAAAACCTAAGAAAATCAATCGAAAAGAATGATACATCAGTATGAGAGTTTGTTAAAGTAGCTAGATATTTAAAAAAAATTAGTCTTGCCTATGTACTAACAATAAATAGCTGGTAATTACAGTAGTCCCCCTTATCCACAGGGGATGCATTCCAAGATCCCCAGTGGATGCCTGAAACCACAGAGTGCCGAACATACAGATATACTATGTTTTCTCCTGCACAGGCATACCTATGCTAAAGTTTAATTGATAAATTAGGCACAGGAAGAGATTAACAACAACTAATAATAAAATAGAATAATTATAACAATATACTATAATAGGGGCGCCTGGGTGGCTTAGTCGTTAAGCGTCTGCCTTCGGCTCAGGTCTTGGTCCCGGGGTCCTGGGATCGAGCCCCCCATTGGGCTCCCTGCTCGGCGGGAAGCCTGCCTCTCCCTCCCCCACTCCCCCTGCTTGTATTCTCTCTCTCACTGTGTCTCTCTCTGTCAAATAAATAAATAAAATCTTTTTTAAAAAAAACAAGATACTGTAATAAAAGTTATATGAATGTGTTCTCTCAAAATATGTTGTGGTACTCACCCTTCTTAGGCTGACCTGAGTCGAAGAAACACCTACGTGAGGGGAGTGTACGTAGCATCCTGACGCAGAGTTAGCCTAGTATTGGCTTTCAGCCGATTCGTCAGAATCATCCGCTTCCTGCCACGGTTGACAGCGGTTCACCGAAAGTGCGGAAGGCAAAGCTGAAACCATGCCTAAGGGGAGATTACTGTCTAATGGAAAAAAAGACATGATGGTACTGATTGAGGAGGTCATGGAGAAGACGTAACCGCTGGTGGACCCTCAAGCTGGACCTGGGCAGTCAGAGTGTCCTCACCGCATCCCCTGTCCTTGGAATGTCTCTTCTGCCCACCATTCCCACAGTGGAGGTTGTTTCCAAGGATGCAGCCTTGAGAGAGTAATGTGTTGCTCAGACCATCTGTACAGTATACGTGACTGAACCACTGGTTCAGGCCTCTGGATAAATATTTACGATTCTGGCAGGCGGGTGCAGAGATCTGTTTGTCTTGCTGCCACCCAAAACAAGCCTGGTAAGTAAGTTCCCTTGCACATTAAACCTGCCACCTACCAAACTGGAGTGGTCTGCCTCTTCCCTCCGTCCCTCCTTGCCTTCTGTATAGGGGGCCCAGTTTACAAACCCGCACATACACAGGAACCCGGAGTATAAAACATCTAGGAATCACACTAATAAAAACTGCTGGACCTCTTTTTTTGAAAACTGTATATTTTTATTGAGACAATATTTTAAAAGCATCAAGCTATTTTACTGGTAGCTATTTTGTGTGCCATTTAATCTGGAACCAACAGACTTTGTCAGAACAAGATGCGTGACATATGCTAAGACATGATCCCATCAATGGCAGGTGCATAAAACATGCTACTTCACACACATAGCTACCTGCTGCTTGCAGTTCTGCTGCAGTTTCTATCTGCATAACACAAGAATTCTGTGAAAAACTGTTTTTCACAATTCCCATCACAAAGAAAAAATATGTATCAGGATGTGTTTATAATTGTAAGCACTGTATTACTGAATACAGTTCTGACAAGGAAGAACTTCCACTTTGATTGGACATTGATGAGAACCAGATTCCCACTTAGACTTTTACATAACTGATGATTGGAAGAATTTCCATAAACTGGCTTCTGGTTCTACACGTTTTAACTCTTCTTTCTCCCTCACTACCCACATATTTCTTGAGGCAGGATCTGTAGGATGTGTTCATCCTGACATAGGATCTCTGGCCTTGCACCTTCCCATCACCAAGTAGATGTCCATGTAATAGGCTGCAGGAGTATCCCTGGAATCCTCTCCTATCCCAGGACTTCTAGGAGTAACTTAACTATGCATGGAAGTTACTCTGAATCTCAATGTGTATCCCATTAAATTCAAACTAAATGATTTCCCAATTCAACTTCCCTTCCGCCAGGTATCAAAAATGCCTGAGGGGCAATGTAATGGAAAGGCAATCTCAATCGAACAATGAAGGGATTTGGAATTCTAAACTGATGGAGTTTTAAATATCTTACTGTTGCCTGGGATAACTATTTCTGGATAAGTAAAAACAGAGTTTTCCTTTCCGTACATATTCACCTTCTTTTCCTGAGTCCTCCTACACTTGGAAGAGAAAGCAAGGGGATGGTGGTATTTGTCTTGGCCCCCTTCTGGTCTTGCTGAGCCAGACTGTTGTTAGGCTCTTGGTTACAGCGATTTTTACACCACAGTGTGGATCATTCTGTTTTCTCGTGTGATTCTTCCACCTACTCAGTAAAAATAGCTTGTCTCTCCTCAATGTAGTAAAGTTTTAAAAGCTCTGATCTTTTCTTGCCTGATCGTGGCACCTCCCAATCTGAAAACAAGAAACAGAATACCATTCTGGTTGTCTTCATAGTAACTATTACTGTTTCTAAAACCAAAATCAGAGCAGACACACAACTCCAGTTTGGGAGGCTGGACTTCCTCCAGTCCGACAACCGGTTTCTCCTGTTAAATAATCCTCAGAGCCTAAAATGGAGAAAAGGAAGTATAGAAGCACAAAATGTATCTAGTTAGCAAAACTTTGGGGCAATGAAATTCCCAATTTTACTTTCTTTACCCACTATTCTTGCTACCCAGGAAATCTCATCCATTTCTATGGTTTCAAACCACCTATATCCCAATGACTCCAAAGTCTATGTTGGAACTTCCTCCTAAGTTCAAGATCTATTTATCCAATTCCCATGGAACATTGTAACTTAAACACGGGTCTTAAATGTAACTTATTGTCCCTTTCAAATAATCACTTTGGTGTGTATTTCCTAAGAACCAAGACATTCTCTAGCATAACCAATTATCAAAACCCGGAAAATAATATTGATTCAATGCTACTATGAAGTCTGCAGAAGTTATTTATATTTTACCAATTATCCCAATAGTGCTCTTTCTAGGGAAAAAAAAAAAACTCTGATCAAGTATCACACATTACATTTAGCTGCCATGTCTCCTTAGTGTCATTAATCTGAAATAGTTCCTCAGTCTATTTTTTTCTTTACCTTGACCATTTTTAATGAAGCTGGCAAGTTAATTTGAAGAGGCCTCTCAATTCGGTTTTATCTGAGAATTCCTCATGATTAGATTAAAGCTGTATTATGTGGCAGAATTAACATCAAAGTAGTGTTGTGTTCACTTCAAGCGCATCATATTAAGCAGCGTATGATGTTTGTCTGCACCATTACTGTGACATTAACTTTCATCACTTGGTTTCTCTACTGTAAATTTGCTACTTTTCCTTCGAGATTAGTAAGTGCTTTGTAGAAAGATACTATGAGACTACGTAAATATCCTGTTCTTCATCAAACTTTTACCAACTAGTTGAAACATTTATTGATGATTCTTGCAGGAATCAATATTACCATGACATTTGCCAAATGATGATTTTCTAACCATCATTCCTTTTATACGTGTCATTTGGCATTCTACTGTGATGAAGTTTTTCCTTTTTCCCATTTGTTTGTATCAGTGTGGTCTCATGAATACCTGTTTTATTCAAGGGGTAAAAAGTCATTATGATCATTGAAATGCTCAGATTGTCCCAGCAGGAGCCATATAATACTTTTATACAATAATAAATCCCCAAAAACGGTATAGTGAGTGAGCCCTCATTAAATGCCCTGTCCAATCCCAGCTTTGAAAGAACTTATTGTGTGGACTGTATATCTGGCGTTCTTTCTTATATATGTCATTGGTGTGCATTCACAAAAATTAATAATAAATCATAGGCTAAATTTATTAAGAATCTACTGTGTTCTAGGCATATTGCTAAGCACTGTCCATGTGCTACCTCATTTAATCTTTAAAAAATAAACCCATAAAACGGATATTATTTTTATAATGCCTATTTTACAACTGGGGAAACTCAGCTTTACAGGGGTTAAACAGCCACGAAATGGGAAAACTGGGGTTTGAACCCAGGTAATCTGCCTCCAGAGATTTTATCCTCTGAGCCATGCTTAGGTCTTAGATTCTTAAAGAGTAGACAAAAACCATACTTGATAAACACCCAAATGCCTACTTCCGTAAACTGCCTTCTGCATGCAGAAGATCAGCCTAGTATATAGTACTTGAGAGCACAGATACTACTAGAGTGAGGCTGCCTAGATTCTAATTCATGTTCTTCCATTCATGAGCAGTATGATTTTGCCCTCCATGAGCTTCAGTTTCTTTCCATCTAAAACAGTAGTAATAATAACACTTCACAGAACTGTTTTTAAGAATTGTAAGGGTTCATGCAAAGTGGAGCACTTGGCTTGGCAACTTGGCACATAGTAGGCACACAATAAATATGTTTAAAAAAAATACTAAGATGGTCACAGAAAATCTCTGCTTGTGATTTTTAACTTGAGCCACACTTGTGCTATGATGGTCTCTTTGATGTAGCTTTAAGTGTTTCTTAAAAGAAACAATATTTATTGTTGCCAAATGACTGCTATGTTCTGACTTCAGAATTTCTGAGACCCTGAAACCTTCTACATGAGTATCTTCAGATATTTTGCACCTAGTCCAAATCTGGCTTTCATTAGCCATTAAAATCAAAGGCAACTTTAAATCAAAGAATAAAACAGACTTTTCCTAAGCTTAGTCTCACATTAGCATGTGAGAGAACCTGCATCAGCAAAAATCTTTTTTTTTTAATCAACCTAAACCTCTGACTAAATTAATAAGAGTTGAGTTTGACCTTTAAAATGCTAAAAAATACAGTTCCCAGTATAATTCTTGTTCATCCCCGGACCGAACCATTCTCATAGTAAATTATGGCACTAACAGCTGGCTGCCAATGAAGTCAACTATTAATTGTATGTTCACTGCACTGCCTGATATAAATCAATATGAGTAATGAGCAATTGTCCTCAGTCTACAGATACACAGATCCTACATTGCAAAATAATTTAAGGTTGGCTGTCAGCCTCCTCAGACTAGATGTCATTTGGTCTTCGCTAAAGATACAGCGAAAACGAACACACATTGAAAACCGCCTAATCTGTCTCTGCCGCAAACTTCTAGTCATCCCTATAAAAATGACAACAGAAATGATTTTTGATAGCGTATTGAAATAAACAACTTCTATGCTTTTAAAGATCCCGATGGACTCTAAAGAATGGGATTCAGGGTGTCACTACTTTCTGATCTCAAACTCTCAAAATTCCCTCTCTGTCCATGTCCTTCTACCTTTCCCACTCCCTCCTTTCTACCAAACCTGCTCTCCATCTTCATAGAGGCCACCAGCCTCCCTGTTTTCCTGCTTCCCATTACTACCTAGCTTCTTTTGTCTCTCTACCCTGATTCGATCCCATGGACCCTAAGGGATAGTGACACTTTCATTTTACAGTTGACCATTCCTACTTTGGGAATTGCTTACCCTAGACCACCTCAGTGTTCCTCATCACTGACTCCTGGATGGCAGAGTATTACCAAGGAATATAAGAAAATGATGCTGACAGAGTCTATCCTACACCCACCTACAGAGTCTATCCTACACCCACCTACAGAGTCTATCCTACACCCACCTTGTTTAACTTTGATAGGCCCTTTATACAGTTCAATAATAAATTTAAGTGCAGATTTTGCAAAGTGGCTTCTATAAAGCACTCTCAGAATATGTTGACAAGTCTTTGGTGTGGGTGGTGGATTCCATGTTTCTTTAAGCTCGAAAACCACTGGTTTGAATGAAGTTAAGCTCTTTTCTGCAGAACTTAGTAGAGCCAGGCACAGTGGGGATTTCCAGGTAGGGATTACATATGAACCATTTCTCAAAATTTTTGCCTAAGGAACCACTTTTTCACAGTACAACCATATCTCTATATACTGTGAAACAAGTTGGGGATAGAATATATTAATTCATCTCTTATTAACTCCTAATACAGCTGTTCTGAACCAGGTTAAATCAGTTCTGGTACCAATTTCATTACTGGGTGGGGGGCCTAGATGCCACACCAACAAGCAATTCTCAGATACCAGCTGGGTGTCCTACAATTTAACTCAATTCTGATACTATCTACCTAGAGATAGCATCAAATTCCACAGGTTAAGAGTTCAGTCCTAACAAGACTGCCCACCTCCCCCACAACTTTAGATGCCAGTTACAAGCCCAGGTTGTTACCTGTGCTTCTGACCAACTGGCTATAAATCAAAGGTTCCCATGACCTCATCCCTGTGTTCAACTAATTTGCTAAAGCATCTCACAGAACTCAGAGAAACAATTTACTTGCTAGATCACTGATCTGTTACAAAAGGATGTAACTCAGGAACAGCAGATGGAAGAGGTGCATAGGGCAAAGTGTGGGTGAGGGCACGGAGCTTCTAAGCCCTTTGCAAGCACACAGCTCTCCCAGCACCTCCATGTGTTCACCAACCTGAAGCTCTTCGAAGCTCTTCAGACTCCCCTCTTTTGAGTGTTAATAGAAGCTTCCTTACATAGGCGTGACCGGTTAACTGATTGGCCATTGGTTATTCAACCTGCAGCCCCTCTCCTCTTCCAGAAGGTTGGGGGTGTGAGAGTGAAACCCTCTATCACAGGGTTGTCCCCACTGGCAGCCAAGCCCCATTCTTAGGTGCTTTCCAATTGTCACTTCATTAACATAACAAAAGGCACCTTATCGCTCTCCACACTTCAAGAAATTCCAAAGGTGTTAGGAGTTCTGTGCCTGAAAAGATAGACCAAATACATTTTATTATTTTAAATCACAGTATCACATATGTCCACTCTAAAATTTCTTTTTTTAAGATTTTTTTTTTAATTTGAGAGAGAGACAGAGATCGTGACAGAGAGCATGAGCAAGGAGCCCGAGGACAGGGCTTATCCCAGGGCCCTGGGCTCATGACCTGAGCCTAAGGCAAATGCTTAACCAACTGAGCCACCCAGGCCCTCCCACCTCTAAATTTCTTGACTCATTCTTGCCTCCTGGGTTGTAATAAACGACTTAATTTACATGGAAGCTGAAGACCTCTTCACATGAATTCTTCAGTTTAGCTGCTTTTTCCAGTCTGCTCCTCTCTTCTCTGAAGCTGAAGAAGTGCTAGAGGTAGGTTCATGCCGACCAGTCTCCTTCTCATATCTTAAGACGCTGTCCCCTCACCCCATCTATAGAAACCCCCTTCATTAGCCACCTCACTTCCTTACACTTGAAACCTGTATCTACAAACATGTCAACACTCATCTGGCATAAAAACCCTGTCAACCAGCTATCTAACTACCTGTAACCTCTCAATGTCCCCTTTCATATACTTTGGCCACCACCAAACTATTCCCTGAATGTACCCTGTACTTTCTTGACTCCCGGTCTTTGCTCATACTGTTAAGCCCAGATATGATTACTATCATCTTCCCCATCTTGAATACAATTCATCCCAGAACATTCCACAAACCAATCAAGCGAGTAAGATCTTTTTCACCTCTATTCCTCTAATACCTACCATGTTCTATTTTGTTTGATATCTTTAGAGGTTGTTCAGAAGTTTTTAAATCATATCTATTGAGCTATAATTTACAAAAAGTACCTATTTCAAGTATACAACTTGATGAATTTTGAAAATATATACACTCGTTTTACCATCACCATAATCTAGGTATGTAACATTTTTCCATGACTCCCAAGTTCCCTCATGACCCTTAGCAATTAGTCCACCAGTTAGTTCAGTCTTAGGCATCATGTAATAATGATAAAATGATTAGCTCATTGGGATGACATAAAAAATCATAATTGTGTATAGATTTCATAATAAAGCTGTAAAATACATGAAAAATGAAAGAATAAAGGGAAAAATACATATTTCTAGTCACAGTGGAGATTTTTGAAGTTAATTATGTTTTAAATAATTTTTTAAAGATTTAAAACAAGAAAAAAGTTGTTAATATTTACCTACACATTTACCATTTGTTTCATTACTTTCTGTATATCCAAGTTTCTGTCTGGTATCATTTTCCTTGAACCTGAAGAACTTTTTTCAATATATCTTATAATGAAGATCTGCTGGAAACAAATTCTCTCACATTTTGTTTGTCTGAAAAAAGAAATCTGTATTTTGCTTTTACAGTTGATAGCTTTTCTAGATATCTAATTCTAAGTTAACAGCAGAACTTTAAAGATATTTTTCCTCTGGCTTGCGCTGTTATTAACCAGAAGTCTGTTGTCCTTTTCGTTTTTTTAAATTATTTATTTATTTATTTGACAGAGAGAGAGAGAGAGAGCATGCATGAGCTGGGGGAGAGGCAGATGGAGAGGGAGAAGCATACTCATTCCCCACTAAGCAGTGAGCCCGATGCGGGACTCGATCCCAGGACCCCAATCATGACCTGAGCTGAAGGCAGAGGCTTAACCTACGGAGCTACCCAGCATCCCTTATGACTTTTTTTTTTTAAGTAGTTTTAGGTTCATAGCAAAATTGAGAGAGAGGTACAGAGATTTCCCATATGTCCTCTGCCCTCACACATGCGTAGCCTCCTTTGTTATCAAAAGTAGTATATTTGTTATGAATGATGAACCTACACATTCTAATTAACCAATGTCCATAGTTTATATTACAGCTCACTCCTGGTGTTGTACATTCTATGCATTTAGACAACAGCATAATGACATGTATCCATTATTATGTAGTATTATACAGAATGTTTTCAATGCCCTAAAAATCCCCCGTTCTCTGTCTATTCATCCCTCCCTCCATCCTCACTTCTAGAAACCATTCATCCTTCTACGGTCTCCACAGTTTTGTTTTTTCCACAATGACATAACTGCAACCATACAGTATGCAGCCTTTTCAGATTGACTTCTTTCACTTAGTAATATGTACTTAAGTTCCCTCCATGTCTTTTTATTGCTTGATAGCTCATTTTGGGGGGGGGGGCACTGAACAATATTCCATTATCTGGATATACCATAATTCATTTATACTTTCACCTACTAAAAGACATCTTGGTTGCTTCCATGTTTAGGCAATAATGAATAAAGCAGCTATAAACATCATGTACAGGTTTTTGTGTGAACGTAAGTTTTTAACTCCTTTGGACAAATACCAAAAAGTGCAATTGCTGGATCTTATGGTAAGAGTACATATAATTTTGTAAGAAACTGTCCAACTGTCTTCCAAAGTGGCTGTGCCATTTTGCATTCCCACCAACAATGAATGAAGAGTTCCTATTGCTACACATCTTTGTTAGCATTTGGTGTTGTCAGTGTTCTGGATTTTGGCCATTCTGATAGATGTGTAATAGTATGTCATTGTTGTTTTAATTTGCATTTCACTGATGATGTATGATGTGAGCATCTTTTCATATGCTTATTTACTATCTGTATATCTTTAGTGAATGTGTGTTAAGGTTTTTGCCCCATTTTTTTAATCAAGTTGTTTGTTTTCTTATTACTGAGTTTTAAGAATTCTTCGTATATATTTTTTTAAGATTTTATTTATTTATTTGACAGAGAGATACACAGCGAAAGAAGGAACACAAGGAGATGGAGTTGGAGAGGGAGAAGCAGGCTTCCAGCAGAGCAGGGAGCCCAATGCGGGACTGGATCCCAGGACCCTGGGATCATGACCTGGGCCGAAGGCAGACGCTTAACGACTGAGCCACCCAGGCATCCCTCTTCGTATATTTTTGATAATGGTCTTTTGTTAGATGGATTCTTTGCAAGTATTTCCTCCTAGTCTATGACTTATCTTCTCGTTCTCTTGACATTGTCTTTCACAGAGCAGAAATTTTTAATTTTAATGGAGTCCAGCTTATCAATTATTTCTTTCATGAATCATGCCTTTGGTGTTGCATCTAAAAAGTCATCATCACACCCAAAGTCATCTAGGTTTTTTCTAATGCTATCCTCTGGAAGTTTTATAGTTTTGCATTTTACATTTAGGCCTATGATCCATTCCGAGCTAATTTTTGTGAAGGGTGTAAGGTCTGTGTCTGGATTCATTTTTTTTTTTTCTTGTGGGTATCCAGCTGTTCTAGCCCCATTTGTTGAAAAGACTGTCTTTTCTTTGTATAGCCTTTGCTCCTTAGTCAAAGATGTTGACTATGTTTATGTGGGTCTATTTCTAAGCTCTGTATTTTGTTCTATTGATCTATTTGTCTATTCTTTTATCAATATCATACTGTCTTGATTACTGTAGCTTTCTGGTAAGTTGATTTTGTTGTTGTAGTTTGTTTTGTTTTTGTTTTTGTTTTTGTTTAGTAGCAGAAAGACAGACTTTATTGAGCCCCTCAACCCTAGTTTTCTTTGACCTGCACAGGCTTGGTTTCCCAGAGACCCCTGTTCTGGCGGGCAGCAGTAAGACCCACTTTGTAACTAGCAGGGGCATCTCTGTGGATAGTAGAGGGTTTACCCATGTGCTGGTGGTTGCCCCCTCTGAAAGGATACTCCACAGGATTCATAGCCCCAGCCCACATTCATGGCCAGCAATTCCTCTCAACCAGCCTTCAGAATGAGCTTGTCAGTACAGCCACCTCCAGCCACCACACCGACCATACCTCTGTTGGCTGAAGAAAAGATCTTCTTTGAACCAAAAGGACAGCTTCCCTTGGGTCTTCTTGGCCTTGGGGTTGTGGGAGATGAGAGTGGTATAGTTTCCAGAGGCTCAGGCCAACTTGCCCCAGTCACCAGTCTTCTCCTCCAGCAACATACAATGATGCCCTCCAGCATACTGCCCACCGGGAGCACATTGCCTATGTTGAGCTGGTTCTTCTTGCCACAGTACACGAACTAGCTAGTGTGGATGCCCTTGGCAGCGATGAATAGCTCCCTCCACTTCTTAAACCAGTATGGATCCCAGAAGACTACCTCAGTGAGCAGTACACCCCAGCCTGGGTCATGGATGATGTTCTTCATGATGCCCTTGATGTAGCTTGACCACTCTGTGAAGTCCACAGTGCGCAGACAGGCAGTGCTTCATGTGGGTGTAGAACACTGAGCTGGCACCCTTTCCCTACCCCAGAGTTATCTGGCTCGTGGTAGCCTGCTGACAAGCAGAGTTGGAAGAGCTCTAGTAAGTTTTGAAGTTAGGTAGTGTCAGCACTTTGACTTTCTTCTTCTCCTTCATTAATTGCTTTGGCTATCTGGGTTTTTTACTTCTCCATATAAGTGTTAGAATCAGTCTGCCAATATCCACAAATAACTTGCTGGGAATCTGACTGGAGTTGCATCGAATCTATAGATCAAGTTGGGTTAAACTGATACCATCACAATATTGAGTCTTACTATCCATGAACATGAAAATGTATCTTCATTTTTTTAGTTCCCTGATTTTGTTCATCAGAGTTTTGTAATTTTCCACATGTAAATCTTATACATATTTTGTTAAATTTATGTTGAAGTATTTCATTCTTTGGGTACTAAAGTGAATGGCATTATGCTTTTAATTTCAAATTCCATTTGTTCATTGCTAGTATAGGGGAAGCAATTGACTTTTGCGTATTAACCTTGTATTCTGCAACCTTGCTATAACCACTTATTCCAGTTTTTTTGTCAATTCTTTCATATTTTCTAAACAGATGATCATGTCATCTATGAAGACAGTATTATTTCTTCCTTCCCAATCTGTGTATCTTTTATTTCCTTTGTTTGTCTTACTGCATTAGCTAGAATTTCCAGTGGTAGTGGGGGGTGCCTGGCTAGCTCAGTGGGTTAAGCATCTGCCTTCGGCTCAGCTCACGATCTCATTGTCCTGGGATCAATCCCCGAGTCTCCAGTCGGGTGCCCTGCTCAGCAGGGAGTCTAACTTATCCCTCTGCCCCTCCCCCCTGCTTGTGCTCTCTCTTTCTTTCTTAAATAAATAAATAAAATCTTTTTTTTTAAGATTTTATTTATTTGACAGAGACAGAGAGAGCACAAACAGTGGGAGCAGCAGGCAGAGGGAGAAGGAGAAGTAGGCTCCCCGCGGAGCAGGGAGCCCGATGCGGGACTTGATCCCAGCACCCTGGGATCATGACCTAAGCCGAAGGCAGATGCTTAACCGACTGAGCCACTCAGGTGCCCCAATAAATAAAATCTTTAAAAAAAAGAAAAAAGAAAAGGAGTGGTGGGAGGAAACATCCTTTCTTTGTACCTGATCTTAGTGGGAAAACTTCTAGTTTCTCATTTCTAAGTAAGATGTGAGCTGTAGATTTTTTTGTAGATATTTTTATCAAGTTGAGGAAGTTTCTCTCTCTTCCTAGGTTGCTGAGAATTTTTATCATGAATGAGTATTGTATTTTGTCAAATGCTTTTTCTGTATCCATTGATGTGATCATTTAGTTTTTCTTTTTTAGTATCTTGATGTGATAGATTACATTAATTGGTTTTGAATGTTGAATCAGCCTTGTATACCTGGACTTGATCCCACTTGGTTATGGTGTGTATCTGTGGTCTTTTTTATCTTTGTTTTGCTCTATATAATGTGATCTCTCGTTGCTCTTAAAGTTTGCTTTTTGACACTGGTTTTCAACATTTTATTTTATTTTATTTTTTTAAGATTTTATTTATTTGTCATAGAGAGAGAGAGAGAGAACGAGCACATGCAGGGGGATCGACAGGCAGAGAGAGAAGCAAGCTCCCTGCTGAGCAAGGAGCCTGATGCAGGACTCGGTCCCAGGACCCTAGGATCATGACCTGATGCAAAGGCAGACGCTTAACCAACTGAGCCACCCAGGCATCCCATATTTTATTTTAGAGAGAGAGAGAGCACAAGCAGGATGGGCAGAGAGAGAAGGAGAGAGAATCTCAAGCAGACTGTGCTGAGCATGGAGCCTGACACGGGGCTCCATCTCACAGCCCTGAGATCATGACCTGAGCCGAGACCAAGAGTCAGACGATCAACCAACTGTGCCACCCAGGTGCCCCAGTTTTAATTATAATATGCCTTGACATTGTTTTCTTAATGTTTATTTTACTTACCACTCATTGACTATGTTATATCTGTGGGTCTGTACATTTTCTCAAATTTGGAAAATTCTTTATCATTATTTCTCCAAATTTTTCTTCTGCTCCATTCTCTTCTTGGACTCCAGTTACATGCATGTTAGATTTCTTAATATTGTTCCATAGCTCACTGAAACTCTAATCAGTATTTTTTTTTCATATTTTCTTCTCTCTGTTTTTCAACTTGAATATTTTATATTTCTAGGTTCTCAAGGTCACTAATTTTTCATATGCAGCACCTAAGCTCCTATTAAACCTATCCTGCAGAGTTTTTACTTTAAATCTACAGTTGGCCATTGAACAATGCATAGGTTGAGGAGTACCAATCTCCTACACAGTTAAAAACCCACATGTAACTTTTAGCTCCCAAAAAACTTAATTGTAATAGCCTACTATTGACCAGAAGCCTTACCAATAACACAGTCGAGTAACACATGTTTTGTATGTCATATGTATTATACACTGTATTCTTACAATAAAATGGCTAGAGAAAAAAAAATGTTATTAAGAAAATCATAAGGAAGAGAAAGTACATTTTCAGTACTCTACTGAATTTATTGAAAAAATCCACATATACATGGATCCATGAGTTCAAAACCTTGTTTTTCAAGGGTCAACATATTTTTAATGTACAAAAGTTCCATTTTGTTTTTTATATCTTCCATTTCTGTCCTCATCATGTTCATGTTTTTTATTAAATTCTTAAAAATATTTATACTAGCTATGTTAAAGTCCTTGTCTGCTAGTTCCATTATCTCTGTCATTTCTGGCTCTGCTTCTGGTGACTGATCTTCTAATCATGATTGTGGTCACACATGTTTTTTCACATATCTAGTAATTTTGATGCTGGACATTGTGGATATTATACTGTTAAGTGCTGGATGATTTTGTTTTGTTTTTTTAAAGATTTTATTTATTCATCTGAGAGAGAGAGAGAACACAAGAGTGGGGAGGGTCAGAGGGAGAAGCAGACTCCCTGCTGAGCAGGGAGCCTGATGCGGGACTCGATCCTGGGACTCCAGGATCATGACCCAAGCCAAAGGCAGTTGCTCAACCAACTGAGCCACCCAGGCACCCTGGATGATTTTGTTTTTGAAATTTGTCTTAATAATCAGATAAATCCTAGCTTACTCCTTTTAAGATTTTTTGTTTAAACTTTGTTAGGGCAGGTTTAGGAACTTTACTCTCAGACTAATTTAGCCTGGTTATTGAGGCATGACCCTTCTGAGGTTTCTACTAATTGCCCCAAGTGTTCAATGAGATGTCTCTAATCTGGCTAGATGGAATTTGGTCATCTCTCTGCCCTGTGTGAGCTATTGAATTTTTTTTATTTTATAGCCCTCTTATGACACATGTTCTTTTCCTAGCTTCATAAACAAATGCACTGATGGGTATTCATTCAAAGACTTTAGGGGCCCCCTATGCAGGTACATGAAGCTCTCTTGCTCTGCAAAGTTTTTTCTTCTCTGGTACTCTGTTTTCAAATTCAAGCTGCTTCAGTCCCCCAATCTCTACCTCCTCAAATCAGTAAGTGTCATGTGCTATGCTTGAGTTCCTTCTCCCTCTGCCACTGTTTGAAAACTGCCTCTAGAGACAGAGCATTCATAGGGCTCATATTTTTCTAAGGGATCACTGTCCTGGATTGCCTGTTGTCTCAATTCTGCAATTTTTTAGTTGTCTATGGTGGGAGGGCAAGTTCCATACCATGGCAAGTCCTATCATGGCCAGAGCACATAAAAGTTTTTGCTCTATTAAATTTGAATAAATAGGTCCTATCATGGGCTGGCATATCTTTTCCAAAATTTTAATATTCTTAATACATCTTTAGATAAATATGTGCATAAAAGAAAGCAGTATTTAAAAACAAAAATCTGTATAACCTCCTTACAATGGATCTAATATGGTTTTCCTATCACAATCATGAGTGCAAAAAAGCAAGTCAAGGCAATTTTTGTAACAGTATCCTCTCTCAATTGCAAAGGAAAGTTATTGGCTCTTCTTACCTGGAGATTCAAAAACTCTGAACTCTAATCGCCTTTCTTAGTTACTGATTAGCTTTCTGTGTCCATTTTATTGAATAACAGGGACTGAGGGAACTAAAATTGATGCTTAAAGGCATATATATATAAGGGGATGGGAATTTCAGAATTACTTCATATGGATTTAAGCCTCTAATATTTGCTTTCACCTAGGTCAGGCAGGTAACCTAGAAGGCTGAAGGGACAAGGTGGGAAGTGAGGCAAACTGTGTAACACATGGCCCATCTGAAGAGTTCCAACAGACTACTGACATGTGGGATGCAAAGCAAATGCTTTCAGCTCTTCTAATTGTTCAAGAGAAGATAAAAATTTCAGAAATGTAAATATTTTGTGTGAAATCCCCCAACATATGAATTTTGGAAATTAATTCAAAATTTTAAAATATTCTAAAGAATAGTGGGATTTAACCTACTGGCCACCACTACACTCTACTGCTCCCTTCCACTCCTGAAATCAAACATTCCAGACAACATCAACAATTAGGAGCAAAACTAATGCATTATAGAGAAGGTTCAATAGAGGTTGAGACCACCATGTAAATGATCAGAAAATATCTATAACAAGAAGCTAATACATTTTGTGGGGAAGGAATGTTCATAAGAGTTATCTTGACATTAAATTCCCAAAAGTCTTTTATAATAGTCCCATGAAAATTGTTATTAAAATTGAGTCACTATGAGATTAGTGGAGAAGGATAAAAAACTTAGAAGAAAAAGGAAAAGTTGGGTGGGGTTAAGTGAATATGCCTTTAGTGGAATAGTTAGAAAAATGTTAATGGAGGAAAGCTCCTACAAGATGAAATATCCAAGTTGTTGAGACACTATGCATTATAAAACAGTAAATAAATAAGTGTAGAAAGTGTAGAAACTTTAGAAAGATATCATCAGTGCATGAATCAAAAGTGTGAGAGTGGAAGATAAGCTTCTCTATGGTGAGAAATTCCCTATCATCACTTCACACGTTTAGGTGTAGCAATTGAACATGCAACAGGCTGCTTATTTTCCTTAAATACTCTGTTTGCAGTTAGAGTAAACCTGATCTAGAAGAGTAACAGCAATTTTATGCATGGAAGTCAAGCTTTCATTTACCAGGTAACCAGAACATCATCATCACATTTTTTGTCTCCTTTAAATAGAAAAGTAACTATTTACCAAAATGTTAATATAACGATATTAAAGAATATTTTGAAAGTTATATATAATACCTAAAATTTAGATAAATTAAATATCTAAATACAATTTGGCACTTACACATTAATTCTTAACTGTGGTCAACTACCTGGCTTTATGCATGAATTAAGAAGACCCTTCCTTCCTAATTTCAGGTCATTATCTGGGAATCAAGGCCTTTCCAGGCCTTTCCAGGCCCTTTCCAGGGCCAAGTCCATGAGCTCTAAAACCTCAATGTACTTTGATAACAAATGTTTGTGACTTTTTCTTTGATCCTCATTGTTTTTCCTTTTCAAAAATAAAAATAAAAAACAGTTATTTACACTTGACTTTTTAAAAAGATTTATTTATTTATTTGAGAGAAAGAGAGAGAGCGTGCGAGTCATGGGAGGAACAGGGGGCAAAGGGAGAGGGAGGGGGAGAATCTCAGGCCAACTCCTGGCTGGCATGGAGCCCAATGTGGGGCTCAATCCTACGACCCCGAGATCATGACCTGAGCTGAAATCAAGAGTCAGATTCTTAACTGACTGAGCCACCCAGGCGCCCCATACGCTCGGACTTTTAAAGGTAATTAAAATAGTTGTCCTTTGACTCTTAGTTCTCCTACTTTATAAGGAAAAGAAACAAAAATCTAAAAAATCATAGCAGTGTAATATAAGTTCTTATATTTAACCCAATTGTCTCTTCTTTCATTTAGTGGATTCAAGTTTCCTTATCCAAATTTCACTGCTCAAGAAACTGGCCCACCTGTATCCTGTCACTTGCCTTTTCTAGGACTGTTTCGTCTATTAAAGGAGGAATTTTAATTGAATTATCTCTGAGATTCTATCATCCAGTCAAATTCTATAAAATTGCAACCTAAGGCAAAATCTGACTTGGACTTCCAAAAATATCAGTTTACACTGGAAATTGTTCACTAAAAGGGGTGTACCTCTTCTAGAAAAAAAGCACTTTCAAATAGCATTTATACATAAAATTTAATGTAGTTTTTAAGCGAATATAAAATAATAGGATGACAATAGTATGTTAAGAAAATTTCCATATATATATAAAAGATACTGGGCAGAGTGTCACTACCCAGTTAATGGACCTACAAGTCATTGTGAGCCTTTCCAGGATTCTGCTGCAGTCAAGAGAACAAAAATATTAAACATCAACCCAAGAGGCAGGGTAAATAAAATTAAGAAGCAGTATCTCACTTTCATACAAAATTATAAGTTATGCACAAAATTCTGGTCCCCACAGCATGGAAAAGCAAACCTGAGGCCATAGTCTTTGAGGTTAAACTCTTTTAAAGTAAGACTGCTTAGTTTTAGTGACAAAGGGCAAAGGGGATACAATCAAAGTTATTATCATTTTTAATGGAACGGACAGCTTAAACATGAACTCATTAATCAAACCCTAGAACACCAGAGTACCAATTGAAATTGGAAAGAGGTTTTTATAGAGCAAAGGAAGGAAGATAGCTAACATGGAAATTCTCACTTTCAAGAAATGAGACAGGCTGGGGGAAATGTGTGTGTGTGTGTGTGTGTGTAATTTCAATGCAATTTGAGATAATTGAGATTTAATTTAGTGAAGATGTACCTGTTATTGTGTCCAGAACAATACTAGATATGACAGAAATGTTTAAAACATGGACCTTCTCTTCAAGATTTATAATCTGTCTGAAAGAAGTGTACATTCATGGATTAACAATTCAGAGTAGGCTGCGAAGTGAACAGAGTTATGTTGGGGTATAAATCTAACCTCCTAAACTTTTTTGATGGCACTGTTAGAGATGAAAATCTGAGAAGCAAATGATGCTTGACCCTATGATAGTGTTCCTTATGTCACACATTCTTAATGAAAACTATAAAGATTATAAACTGTAATTTCATGTTCACCTATGACTGCATTTCGTCAGTTGAAAAATTAACCTACAAGAAAATAGGAAACATTAGCAAAAACACAAAAAGTCATAAAAACTGAGGACATACCTAGGCCCTAAAGTGATATGCAGCTGAGCATAAGTGTGCATGGACAGCCAGTCTCCCTGGAAGGCCAACACAGTAATGTTCTCTTGGGAAGGCAGTTAGCTTAGTGATGAAGAATACGGATCATGGAGTCAGCCTGCCAGCATTCGAATCTTAGCTTCAGCATGGAAAAGTTGTTAAACCTTCATGACTCTCAATCTCCTCATCTGTAAAGTGAGGATAGATATTGGGTTAACCTTACAGAGTGGCTGTAAAGATGAAATCAGGTAATCCATGTAAAGAACTCAACACCATACCAGCACATGGCAAACACTCCTTAAATACTAGCTATTACTAAAAACAGATCCATGTGATATAAAGAGCAAAGGGTCCCAGCTATTCCTTTAATAGCTAGTTGAGTTTGGGGAGTCCCTTCATCTCTAAGACAAGAGCATTGGTTTGCATACCTGTAAAAAGACAATAATAATAATATTTGCCTCATCCAGGGAAAACTCCAGTGGGAAGCAGAATAAGAGCATGTATGAAAAAATGCTTTGTAATAAAGAAAGTGGTAAAGGCATGTGGGTTCTTGCTACAGTAATGATTCCTGTGTGCCCTTCTAAGGAGGTCAGCGGCCTATATTTTTGCCTACTTTTGCTCACAGATATACCCCAGCACTTAGGACAGTGATGGGCACATAGCAGTGGTCATTAAAAATAATAGAATGAATAAACAAAGATCACATTTCTATAACCCTGAAGTTCATTTTGTTTGACCTGTTATCTCTCTGGAATCAGTACAGATGAGGAATCTGAAGGCCTGAGAGCAGTCACATAGACCGCGTTCGTTTTCTGTTGCTGTGTAACAAATTATCACAAACAACACCCACTTGTGCGCCCATGGTTCTGTAAGGCAGAAGTCTGGCCCCACGTAGCTGGGTCCTCTGTTCAGAGAGGCTCATGGTGTTGACATCAAGCTATCAGCCAGGCTGAATTTCCCCTGGAGGCTCCACTAGGGAAGTCTTCCAAGCCCATTAGGGTTGTGACAGATTTCAGTTCTTTATGATTGCAGAACTAAGGTTCCCATGTCCTTGCTGGTTGTCATCTGGCTGCTCTCAACTCCTGGAGGCTGACTATATTCCTTCCCATGTGTCCCCTCCATAAGCAGTTCACAATATCTCCTCAGCAGAACCCTTCATGGCCAGCAGTAGGATCCTCCTCACCGTGAATCCCCCACATGCTTTGAATCTTTCTGACTTCTGCTCATTGGCTAGAGAAAAACTCTACTTTTAAAGGAAAACCCAGATAATCTCCCTTTTGCTACAGAATGTAACCTACCCAGGGGACTGATATCTGATCATAATCAGAGATTCCACCCACACTTAAAGGGAAGGAGTTTATGAAAAGGCCAGGACCATTGTAGGTTATTCTTAGAATTCTGCCTACCACATATACTATATTGTACGAACAAAGATAGTTTGTCATAAATATATTGGTGAATGTTTTAAAAGCAGGTGAGAGAACATATGTCTAGGATGATCCTTTATGTTTTAATTAATGTGTTTAAATATCCAAGAAGAAGGTCTGACAGGTTACACACTAAACAGTTCACAGTGGTTATCCCCGAGGAGTGAGAATAAGTTTCTCACAATAAACATACAGTATCCTTACAATTAAAAATAATAAAAAGAGGAGATACAAACTGACCCTTTCCCTTTACATTTCTTATCTTTTTTCTAGGTCACAAATCAGGTCTCAATGCAAATTCGAAACACTTGTTTCTCCTCTACTTTAACTCAGCTCACGAATAATGCTGCAGATTAAGTAAAATAATTTCTCCTTTTACAGCATCTTTCTCCAGAGTTTTACAGATATTTCCTTAGGACTCATCTCTTACTCCACACTTCCCTAGATTCTCCACTTAAGGTTCAGAAGGTCTGTCTTCATGGTCCCAAAGGCAACAAGAGCTTCTCAGCTCTGCAAACCCCACTCTCCTACAGTATGGACTCAACGCCATCATTTTTATCAAGTAAGCTAGGTCTCATTTATGTTTTTTTGCCCAAGGAAGGAAAATAAAATCTCAGAAAACCCGCCAGCTTAAAGAAAACAGTCATGCTGTAGCCAAGCATAACTTCACAAACCATGTTTGCAGCAGTAGATTGGATTAGCTGTATATTGTACAATAAATGAGTTAGAAATCCAAACAGTAGGTGTGCTGATATTTTGTTGTAAAATTCATGTGTCAAGAAGTATTTGACAAGCAGTATTTCCATTCTTAAATTGAACAATGGATTGAAGCCTGAAAAAAAAACAAAGGGAATGTATTCTGCAGTTGTCTCTTAAATCGTGTTACCCACTGATAGTTTTTTCCCATGGAAAAAGCAATCCCTCCAATATAGAGAGACGGCAGGCCAAGAAAACAGGCTTTAATTAAATCAGTTATGTTGCATTATATCATGTGAACAATGTGCATCCACAGCAATCTTTCCATGGAAAAATTAAATAAAGTATATTTATAATTCAGATGTATATAAACATGGTTGGGCTATCTCATACATTGCCTGTTGTCTATTCAGAAAAAACCTCTAAATTCTAAATATAATGGATTCTTGGCTGGGGTGAGAGATACCAAAGAGATCTTATAACATATTTAAACTTCATCAGATTTCTACACAGCCTTCTCAAATACGCTAGAAGAAGTCCAGAAACAGTGATCTTTTGTCAGTACCAACCCCTACCCTGATTATCTACTCTTGTAGTTTCAATAATACATTTCTCATTGTGCCTTGGTATCTCCCATCTTTACCCACACAAAGCCTAAGATGGCTTTGCATTTTTTGAAAGTACCACAACAACATAACATATAAATCAAAAGCAGTGTAAGTGTTAGCAAAGAAGAGCTGGTCACCTTGAGTAACTTTCCCTAGCCGCCTAATAAGGTTAGGAGTAAGACCCATTTTTCAATGTGTTAGCAGTGTGTGATTGTTGTTACTATGAGAGAGATTTTTCATTTAAAAATGCATGATTCATCTTTAGAAAAAAAATCTTCTTATCCATATCTTTCAAAGAACTGAGCAAACATACATTATTCTATACATTATTATGTGGAAGAGCTTTGAAAAGCCAAAAGTACTACATAGATTTTTTAAGTTATCAATATTCCAAGTGTTTAACTTCTGAAATATGTTGGATGCTGAACTAAATTGGCTTTTTGAGTTTTCTACTTAACTAATAGGTGGGCTCCTGTGTTCTATCTAGTACTTGAACATGTTCACAAATATTTCCCTTGATGCTTAATTTACCATGAGAGATTGAGGAACTGGGTTTACTTAATTGTATAATGTCCCTTTAGGGCATGTAATTAGTAAAAATGGGTTACAAAGAAGCCAAAAGACATAACCATAGCAAGAAAATACAGCAAACAGCAGAAATGAACCGTATGTTTTAATCCTCAAAGTTCCATTTCTCATGTCAAATAAATATTTAAATAACAGCAACTGAGTTTTTTAAACAGCACAAAATCTGGATAATAAAGGTACCATTCAATCAGTCAAGATAATGCTAACTGATTTAACATTTAGTATCTGAAATCTCAATGGCTTATCATAAAGGATATTTCTTTCTCATTTAAGGTTCAGGGAGGAAGGGAGAGCAGAAACTCCATGGAGTCATTCAGGGACCCAGGCTGATGAAGGCTGTCATCTTCAACTATTAGCTGTCAGTGCTGCCCTAAGGATAAACATCTAGCCAGTAGTCAGAGCAAGAGGGAGAGTGGAACATCACAGAGAAAGTGTTTCTGGGTCAATCCTAGAAGTGATATACATCACTTCCGCGCACATTCCATTGGCCTGAACTCAGTACTCTGGTCACATCCAAATGCAAGGGAGGCTGGAAAACGTGATCTATCTGTGTGCTGAAGAGGAAGAAAACTGACTTGGTAGACTGCAAGCCAGTTTCAGCCAAACTACAAATGCTTTCTCTTAACCCCCATTCACAAGAAAAAAGAAAGAAAACAAACATCAAGAACAATAAAGAGAGAGAAAGAAATGTTTTCTTCTAGGAGGGCAATTGAGTGTCTAGCTTTTCCAGAACTTCCATTTTTCCAAGCCATTTGAGCCCCAATGTTTGTTCTTCTATTGGGCGGTATGTCCATTCATATGACATTCAATAACACAAGAACCATAAAATATAGAAATAGAGGGCAGAGCAGAAAACTTATGCAACTTAGTGCTCAGAAGTTTGTGGGCCAACTTGATTTGCTAATCCACAGTCTGTGCTTCTGGAGAGGAGAAGAAAGGGGAGTTCACAATCCACAAACCAATTTGTGTTGTTTCTGCAACACTGCAAAAGTGCGACTCATGAATATGCTAATGAAATTGCAATGAGAGTTTTGGCACTATTTCATCACCTCAACTAGATTAGAGAGTAATAACACTATGCGTTTACAGGTCTTCAGAAACTGCTGTGGTAGTAGAAAAAAAAAATGGATCTGTGATATTTATAATGCAACAAAAATTATAACCATGCTACAATAAAATAATGATAATTATTTTATATGTAAGTAATAGTTTGCAGCACACACAAACAATAGTTCACTTTTAAAGTCATTCACTGCTTTTCATGTTTCTGCTTCCTAGTGTTGATGTGAGTCTATATTTGTGAATGGGTTCACATTTCTGTGCCTTCTTCCAAAGATAGAAAAGAGATTTTTTTAAAAAATGGAAATACTGGTGGAAAAAATGTTATTGGCAAGGCAGGAATCTCCTCTTTATAAGCATTTAGCACCCTTTTTTATCATTAATTAGGGTTCTAAGATTAGAAGAACTAACAAAAAGCTGTTCTTACCTTTATATTCCAATTTCTCACATAATTGTCAAACTATATCCTGGGACTCTAGAACTGTCCCACAATTCAAGCCTACTTAATAGTTTATGAATGCACTGTTTTAAGGTAGTGACCTCTTCAACAGGTAGGGAACTATGTAGAGACAAAAAGATTAAAGATTAAATGAAAAGTCTCCAACAGCTTCATTAGGCAACCCAAACCACAAGGAGGCATCTGAGCATTTTCTCCACATGGCATTCAGAATGCTTTATAATAGGATCGTTCATCAGAGCTGACCCCCTGCAATATCAGAAATTATGCTCAGCCTTCAACTTCCCAGTAGATGTGCTCATTAGGAGCTATAAGAAGTAAGAGAAAATATGCGGAATAAAAACCCATAGGCTCCAGGATTTGGAATCCCCTTTGATCCCTAAGAGATGAGGATGTTGCTGGCTCCATAAACTGAGGGGAAGCTGCTGATTTTCTCACCATGCTTCACGGGCACTTTATAAAAGAAAAGATACTAGGCTTTCTTTTACACTTGTTTAATCAAGAGAGAAAAAAATTTTTTCAGATTAGTGAGTAAATGACCTATGTTTAAGAGACATGCAGCCGCTAAATACTTTCATACACGTTATCTCAAATAATGCCATCCATCCATCAGTATGAGGCCAGGCATCCACTGTTTATGTTGTTAAATATCCCAAAGTGATGAAATTGCAAGGCTATTTATATAGACCCTCTGTCCTTCTGCTGTGGCCACTCAGTTTATTTTTAAAACAATAAAAAAGTTGTGACTAACTTCAGTGACACTTTCAGAATATCCCCGACCCAGAATGCCTTCATTCTGAGGGCAATTAGGTGCTATTAAATAAAGAAGATGATTTTGCTTATAGAGAAGTTTGTTGGGATACAAGAAATGGAAATAATTCACTCTAACTGTACATAAATAGCACTGTACACTTTTGGGCTTTTATGTACTTATATTTGTATATATATATGTATGGATATGTGTACACACACACATATACACACATACACACACAATCGTAGGGGGGAAAGAAACAGCCAGATTGGAAATTATCTTTAAGTTGGTATGCATTGTGAGTTCTGTGCTTACTTCAATTCCAAACACACGCCTAATCGCCTTTGGTGATACAGTTTCATAAATAAGCTCTAGGTTGGGTTTAGCAGAATCGAGTTGTAGCTCAAAGTTTTCTAATTTGGTAAAGAATGATTCAGTAATATCAAAGATCTCTTCCAACTCTGAAATTGTCACTCTCTGCTTTTGCTATACCTGGCCCCTATGGTCCTAAGCACATCTTTACATTTCCTTGGATCTCATTTGGCACAACTGTAAAACTATTTTATATGTACTTTATCTCACAGGGATAATCCAGGGACATAAGTGTTTCTGCTACATTTGTCAATCTGAAATATTTGGGTAATTATTAGATTAATTTGGGACGCTTATAATGTGGATAAAACATTAGGAAGAAAAAAACACAGAGCGCCAGAAAGGGTCATTTATATAGCGATCCATTTTTCTTTGTTACTGTTTAGTCTCTTTTCAGACCCATTTCATTTGATCAAAACCTGGGGTGGCTTGGTATCAAAAATGACTTCAAGAAATAAAGATTGAGGGCGCCTGGGTGGCTCAGTCGTTAAGCGTCTGCCTCCGGCTCAGGTCATGATCCCAGGGTCCTGGGATCGAGCCCTCCTGCTCGGCCAGGAGGCTGCTTCTCCCTCTCCCACTCCCCCTGCTTGTGTTCCCTCTCTAGCTGTCTCTCTCTCTCTCTGTGTCAAATAAATAAATTTAAAAAATTCTTTGAAAAATAAAAAAAGAAATAGAGATTGAAAATTAAAACTATGAAACTACTTAAGGTGAAAGAGTCACATGGGGTAGAAAGCAATGTAGAAAAATGCAGGTATATAAATCAGTAGGATTTCTTAAATTCATATGCTTACAAAGAAAACTAAAGGATTTCTTTAAAAAGTCAAGAACTTTTAGTTCTAGCTGGATCGTAAATAAGTATTTATTTATGATATTTATTCTAATTAAGTAACACTGAAAAGCAGAGAATGTGAATGTGATATCAACTAGAATATTTATACTACATTATGGTTCTTAGGCTCTTTGGGTGCTGAACCCCTTTGAGAATATAATGAAAGCTGTGGACCCTCTCTCTAGAAAAACACACAGGCATGCAATTTTGCATATAAATTCAGGACCCTACTGGGCCATGGACCACAGGTTAATAACTCCTGATTTACAATGTTACAGCCCTGTTTATAAAGTACCAGGGCTCTTGGATCAGAAGAGTCTGAATTTGTAGGGTTATTTACATAAATTTGCATACTCTATTCAATCTGCTCTACCTCTATGTTTATAAGATAAATTATTTAGTCTAACCTACTACAATAGTATTCAAATTCAATATCAGTGACATGATATACATAAAATCCTTTAGCAGATTTTTAAACCAATCCATTTAATCACCTCTCACAACCAAGGCATAGCTAGAAACACCCTGGCTGAAATGAAGATTGCTCCATGGGCTCTCATACTATGAAGCCAGGCATAGCCTGGCTTGGTCTTACCACAAAAATGCCACAGCCCCTTCCTGATGTTGCCTGTATCCTGTGCAGCCCTAGAATGTGATGAAACTGCCTTTGGTGGTTTATTTACTAGCCATCAAAGCTATTCTTTCATTACCTTCAGAATGTAATGGTTATTTTATGAAGACTCATTAAATTTAATGAGATACAGCCATGTTTATTGCTATCCTATAAAATGGGGGTGGGGGGAGACCCATCTTCAAACTGACTTTTGCTCCTGTGGAGTAACAAAAATAAAATGTCAGCCCTAGCACTGTACTCAGAGGAAGCGTGCTTCAGAATTCAGAAGTCACTCCCAGGAGTCAAAGTTGATTAGGATCATAATAATCATTGTTGTTCTTATTATAACCTGGCCTTATTAACAATAACAGCAAACTCATACAAGTCAATAGTAAAAATATAAATAATCAATTAGAAAATGGACAGTGGATCTGAATAGACATTTGTCCAAATAAGACGTACAGAGGGCCAACAGGCATATGAAAAGGTGCTCAACATCACTAGTCATCAGGGAAATGCAAATCAAAATCACGAGATATCACTTCATACCTATTAGAATGGCTATTATCAAAAAGGCAAGAGAGAACAAGTGCAGGTGAAGATGTGAAAGGGGACACTTGCACACTGTTGGTCAGGATGTAAATTGGTGCAGCCACTCTGGAAAACAGTTTGGAGGTACCTCAAAAAATTAAAAATAGAGCTACCATATGATCCTGCAATTTCACTCCTAGGTATATATCCAAAGGAAATTAAGATAAGATCTCAAACAATACCTGTACTCCCGTGTTCACTGCAGTGTTATTCACAATAGCTAAAACATGGAAACAACTTAAGTGTCCATCAGTGGATGAATGAATAAAGAAAAGTTATATATGTGTCATAAATTGTATCTATAAATACATATTCATAGAAATATGAATGTGAAATATTCCTACTTTATAATGGAATATGATTCAGCCATAAAAAGAAGGAAATCCTGCCATTTGCAATAACATAGAGGGACCTGGAAGACATTATGCTAAGTAAAGTAAGTTAGAGAAAGACAAATATAAGTGGAATCTAAAAAAGCCAAACTCATAGAAACAAAGAGTAGATTGGTGGTTGCCAAGGGCTGGGCAGTGCGGAAATGGGGAGATATTGGTTGAATGGTATAAACTTTCAGTTGTAGGATGAATAAAGTCTAATCTAATGTGCAGCATAGTGACTATAGTTAACAATACTGCATTATATACTTGAAAGTTGCTAAGACAGTAAATCTTAAATGTTCTCACCATAACAACAACAAAAAATGGTAATTATGTGAGGTGAAAGATGTGCTAATTAATCTTATTGTTATATGTGTATGAAATCATCACACCGTATACCTTAAACTTACATAATGTTATGTGTCAATTATATCTCAATAAAGGTGGGGAAAAAATAGTAACAGGGATAGTCATAGTAATAGTATCAATAATAATAACAGCTACCAGGGCACCTGGGTGGCTCAGTCGGTTAAGCATCTGCCTTCAGCTCAGGTCATGATCCCAGGGTCCTGGGATCGAGCCCCACATCGGGCTCCCTGCTCAGCGGGGAGTCTGCTTCTCCCTCTCCCTCTGTCTGCTGCTTCCCCTGCTTGTGCTCTCTCTCTCTGGCAAACAAATAAATAAAATCTTCAATAATAATAATAACAGCTACCAATTTTTGCATCCTTACTTTGTACCAAGCATTACTGTAGGCACATTACAGATTATAGCACTTAATTTAGTTATGCCATTAGTCATAAGGCAAGAAGATGCTACATTTTCCTATGCAATCTGGAGCCTCAGTCCAGTCTAAAAATTGTAAGTTGGGACATGATGGCTCATAAGAGGCCAAGAGGAAAGGCAAAAGAGTAGACCCAGATCTCAAAGTAGAACCAGGAAAAAAACCTAAGAAGAGAATCCAGATTCACTCTTCGGTACAAGTTCTGCCCTATAATTTTATGGCCAGATCTCACAGATGGAGCATCTTGTCTTAGAACTCACCTAAACCAAAGGCAACCAGTCTGCCAAAAGTGACCAAGAGCTGAAAAGTACTAACAAAGAGCCACTTAAATGGAGTCTGAACACATGGAATTTGGAAATAGGATTTGCTGCCTCTGTGGTCCATCATGGAGGAGATGAAATATTTAACTGTCAATAGTGATTGGGAGACCATTAATTTTATATGGCAGCCCTTAGAGCAGGTTTTAGATTTCATCATATTTAATATATGAGACTTAAGTTCTATGTTAGAAATCAGGATAATTCGGGTGCCTGGGTGGCTCAGTTGGTTAAGCGACTGCCTTCGGCTCAGGTCATGATCCTGGAGTCCCGGGATCGAGTCCCACATCGGGCTCCCTGCTCAGCAGGGAGTCTGCTTCTCCCTCTGACCCTCCTCCCTCTCATGTTCTCTGTCTCTCATTCTCTCTCTCACAAATAAATAAAATCTTAAAAAAAAAATGAAATCAGGATGATTCCAGAATCTGAGCGATGGGTATATTCATTGCATTACCTTAATTTTGTCATTCATAAAGGGAACAAGAAAACTCTATGCTGGGCCCTGAAATTAAGTTAGGTGTCTAACTGACGGTGCTTGTCTCCTCTTAAGTTTTCTTTACTTTTAATCCTGTCCCAGAGAGTGCCCAACTTCAGAGGCATTAAAAGAAAGTCCAAGGCTGTTTGGAAGGCAGAACAGGAATTTTCCATTGCTCTGAGCCCAAATTCATCCCACTGAAAAATCTTCCACAGTGTATAATGAACATTGAGCATCTGGTAATAGAAATATTTCTATTTTTGAACGATTTCCAAATATATTTCTAATTAATTCTAAATATAAGCTTATGAGCAGATTGTCCCTGCAATCTGTGACCTACAAGTGTCCCAGAAAGTTGCATTTCAGAGGCCAGGTAGAAAAATAGTCTGGATGAAGAAAGACTAGAACAAAATGGGTATTTCTCCCTTCAAAAGATTGGGTCCGGCCTACATGGGGAAAGCAGGTTAATAAGCAGATGAGACAAACAGAAAACAATACAGTGCTGAGGTATGAAGTCTGAAGAACAAACCCTCCCAATCATCAGGAAAAGTAACTCTGAAGTAGGATGCTTATCTGAAATGTTCTAAATTACATTGAAAGTTACCTTAACTTTTTTTGTTTTGGGGGCACCCATGTGAGCTAATTTGATATAATTAACAGTTTGCCAGTCAATTTACAACAAAAGAAGTTTCTAGGAGTGACAGTCCCATGAGAAACTGTGCCTTGGAAAGTACCCATCTTTTTTCTTCAGGAGCCACAAGGAATCATTTAACAAATTACTTTACCCTGGCAGTAAGGGGCTTCCTGCGATCTACTCTTACATCTCAGTTGTCTCAAAGAACTTCCTAACTGCAGAGATCAGGCAGGCCATTTACATTTGGTGGTGTTGATTGTCATACTCACTATGGAACAGTTTTGTGGGTTTTTTTTAAGATTTATTTATTTATTTGAGAGACAGGGCACGTGGGTGCAAATTGGGGGAGGGGAAGAAGGAGAGAATCTTCAAGCAGACTTCCCACTGAGCGCAGAGCCCCATGGGGGGCTCTATCTCACCACCCATGAGATCCTGACCTGAGCTGAAACAATGAGTCCGAGGCTCAACCAACTGAACCACTCAGGCGCCCCAACACTACGGGACAATTTTAATTAAACAATACTGATTTATCATCCTACTCAATACTTGTTTATTAAAGGGTTGTCTGAGTTAAGTACAAAAGCTTATTTTTCTTAGAACCAAAGTACATTTCTTAGGCCTTCTCCTTCTATCAAGTTAAACTATATGTAAGCCAACAGCTGCAAATTAAGATAAGAAAGAGTCTATAATGATGAGAAAGAGTTTGCAAATGAAAGCATTTTAAGTGAGGTGGAATGTGCTTCATGAAGGCAGCGTAAGGCATTTTAACTACTTTAGAGTCTGAATTTGATTCCAGAGTAATACCTCTGTTAATCTCGGTCAAGTAAGTAACCTCTCTGAGGCTTGGTATCCTCATCTGTAAAATGAGGATCATAATAATAATAATAATAATACCTACTTCATCAGGTTATTGACAGGATTACATGAAATGATGTAAAGAATGTGAAGATGTATACAGTATGTTACTTAGTGCCTGGTATGTAGTGAGCACCCAATAAATGACAAATATTGCTAAAATTTGGGAAAAGAAAACTTAAAAATTATATTTACAAAAAAGTTACTTTTACCATACTAAGAAATGAGTTAAAATCTCTAAGGAAACCTTAAAAGGTAAGGCAAGCTTGTCTATGCTTATTTAGATGAAGTTGAGTAAAAGTCCATTCCTGTTTTAATGCAGTGATCTAATTAACCTTTTGCCAGTATTAAAATGACCTTGAGTTGGTCTTGTGACCTCGAATGCTTCATGTTGTTGACTTTAAAACAGGCTTTTTGGGATGGTCAGAAATAGCATCTGGTGAAATGGGCAAAAGGTCATATTCATTTACTTTGTAATAAATAGCAAATATATTTTGCATTAGCTGCTCACAAATAGGAAGAAATGCATAAAAGTCATTTGTCAAAGCAAGTAAGATATTACATAAGGATTTAGAATAAATCAAAAAATTCCAAGAAGGATCCAACATTGATTTTTGGTCTCATGCCACTTATTTTATACCAGGAAGTGATTAAATTATTCATTTTTATAAACTAAAGAAATACATTTCCAGCTAACATTAAAATGAAGTAAAGATGCATCTAATTAAACAACACTGATTTATCATCATAAACATTCCTGTCTCAGGCAGAGAAATCACTGAGCTATGATGAAAGGGAAAAGATAAATGTAGCTTGTGAAAATGTCAGAACTGTAGAACTATATGATTTCTAAAACTCTTTCTTGTTTTACAAATGTTTATGCTTCAAAAACCAAAACTCTAGTGGCATCCTCCATGTTATCCACAAGCTTTAGGGTGAATGACTCAAAAATAGCCTCTTTGATCAACAGAACTACGTTGGGAAAATTAGTTTCAAAAGAGAATCCCAACCATGAATAATATTACATACATTGTTTAACCAAAGCCAGTAAATACAACCACATCTGATTTTTGTACCTCTTATTGAAATCTTGGTGGGGGTTTTTTCCCACACCATTCGTAGAGCAGGTTTCTTTCTACTCGTAAAACTCTGAGTTGAGTTTCATCGTACGTAATCATAATTACTCTTGATACAGCACAAGTAGCCATATCTTTTTATTTACAAATTCATCACCTTAATGTCCATTTACATTTCAAAAGGACACCAAAAGGAGGACATGAAAGCATTCGAATATACTGTTAATATGTGTGCAGTCTAGAGTCTTTTTCAAAATGAAATCAAGTTAAAACGCCTGCCTGTCCAGCATTGTTAAGGAAGATTTGTAAAGAAAGCATCACCTTATTGGAAATATACCCAGCTTCTCCCTCTTCCCTGTAATAATTGTTAAGCTATTTAGTCAATATCTGGCATCTGTGCATAGTTACTCACATTATGCAGAAGCTCTTTATGCCTCCAGTAATCATGTAGGGCTATCACTCCCCTTGTATTTCTCTAAGCTCAAGTGTTTACCTCTGCAGCAGGCTCATTCAGTTATCATTTATATCAGTTATTGGTTACAAACTGATCATTCCAATCCCTCCATTATTAATTTTTTTATTGCCCCTCAGATCATGCCCCATTTTTCAAGTGGTGTTTCAGAGCCTAAATCGTTTCTTCCTACAAAAAATCTAGACATAAATGCCAACTATTTGTAGTGCATTATCATTTGTAATGTTCTAATTATTTTACATAATCAATAACATCAAGTCCCTTTTCTTGGGGACTTTCTGTTTATTTACATTTTATTCTACACACGTCAGTTTCCATCAAGAGCAAAACCGATTTTCTTGTCCTGCATCTGCTCTCAAGACAACCTTAATTCACCATAAATCTATTTGTGTTCACTACATAGTTAGACCCAGTTGGCTATGTTGATACAATCGTGGGGCCAAACATGTCTTGCTCTGCAAAACAAGACTGAAGTATAACTCAAAATGTTACTCTAATGATGACCACGGAGACCAGAGGTGGTGTTTTATTTCATTGTTGTTATTTTGCAGAGGTCTCTGTTTATGATGTGATGCATTTGGGCCTAAGCACATTAGCTGCATTATTCATTGGGTACATTTGTCAGAACATGCATGTGTATAAAGAACTAATGATCCATATTAAATTAATGGTGCTATAAAAAAGAAAAATACTCCATACAAGCAGCTATGTCAGAAACTACAGACTTTGATAAACCATAGAAAGGACCTAATCAGATGAAGCATTGGACTGTTCTGTCTCCAAAATTACATTTCTAGAAATGTACTTGTACACAATGTTGGTTTTATTAAAACAAATTAATTCAGTCATTAAGGAATCATAAGGCAAGTGTCTCATAAGTCAGGACCTCCAGTGTAACAAATTGATTAAATGACTGTGTAATAGTCTCTTTAAACAAATCTAGTGTAACAAGTTAATAGATCTGCTCAATTACCATGCTGGGGTGATGAGGATGTGGGCGACTCTCTCATTAAATCTGGGAGATAGTTCTTAGTTTTTTCCCCTTTTCTCTCTATTTTTCTGTGAGGGCTGTGTTGTGTTTTGGATTTGAGGTTTATTTTTAGGCCTCTGGAAATTGATTGTTCCAATGGCAATTAAAAATTAAAAGAAAAAAACTGAATTTGATGCTGCTGACTTCTCCAGTGGATTTGTCAGCTGCTGTTTCAGATCCATGTCCGCCCACCTTGCGCTTTCTCCACCTCAAACCTGGGCGTTGGCTGAAGGGATGCGGGGCACCACTGCCGCCCCCACTCTGTCCTCGGTACGTAAAATAGCAAAGTCCCTCCGGCATCAGCCTAGCGCTTTCCCTGGTTTAGCAAAATTTATAGCAAAGCGCTCTAACCAGGAAACGCGCGGCCGGGGGAGGGGTGGGGGGACGGGGGGCGGGGCGAGAGAAAGGGGTGGAGCCGGCGGAGGGGCACCTTCGTTTCTTCTCAGTCGAAACTGAAAGGAGATGTTCTTATAATTTAGCCAGGAATTATTTTCAATAGAAAGTTTTTCCCCAGGCTTCTACACACGAGGGGGAAATTTGCCAGCAAGTCCCCGGGCCTTCTTGGGCCTCCTTTGCTCCTTCTCAATCTTGTGACTGGGAGGAAAGAGCATCTCAGAAAGTACTCGAGGTGGGGTGGGGCTCCCGGTGCGGTTAGTTTGGACCAAGAAGTAGCCTCGTTGGGGGCAATGAAGAGAGCGAGAGAGGGAGAGAGAGCGAGAAGGCGAGAGAGATTTGGGGAGGGAGAGAATGGTTTCAGCCATAAACCCTACACTGACATTTCTTTCTGGTGAATGTTGAAATCCTTGTGCCAAAAGATGGAGGCCAGGTACGGAGGAGCCCTGGAAGCTTTTCCTCTCCTAACTCTGAGGATATCTCTCCGGGGCTGGTTCTGGGGTTGGGACAGGGCAAAGTAACCTCGAGCCTTTTGCCTTTTCCGAGGTATGGGTGCCCATGACACCCTTTCGCCAAAAGCCCTGGGAGAAAAAAATCTATTACCCCACTGCCATTTTGTTAAGTGTTTGCTCCTGCGATGTGACCCTGCCACTTTATCTGTTGGTTTTTATTTTCTGAGTGCATGTTGCCCATATGTTACTCTAATAGTTGCTATAATTCTTGAGCAATGGAGCTCGTATTTTACGGGGCTGAATTAAAAAGAATGCACTTTAATAAAAACCTGAGCAATACACTAATGGCCTGACATTGATGTATTTGCATAGAAATGAATTATACGGGCCTGCTTGACACGACTTTTAATAAATGATTGAGGAGGTTATTATAGGGATGCACTTTGGTGTGTGTTAACAGGTTATTTTAGTGCATCCGTAGCCAAAACTGAGAGCAATACAGTCCCGCATACAGTTGCAGGGCACTTTTTTGTCTTATATCTTATGACATTTATTGGGACCAATCCGTCCCCATATTACGGTCGCAAACTACATTTTATTAACAGTTCGTAATGTTCAATGTGAATGGAATCGGGGGAAATGAAAAAAGGAAAATGAAGCCGCCCCTTTCCCCATATACCCCTCACCCACATTAGCCAATAATGAGCGTTTGATACCAGGAGCCCCCACTTCGGAAGTTACAGAGGGCTGGCTACGCTCACCTAGAACACCGCAGGAAAAGCGGCGGCTCTCCCCGGAACCGCAAGGAGAACTGCTGCCGAGCAGAGGCGATGAGAAACCACCAAGCGAGAAACTGTCGGTGGATGTGGATGATTCAGGAAATGATCCTCCCAGCTTTGTGGGCACATGGACCGACTCATGACAGTCTTTCTGAGCCCAGAGATCCAAGAGCTCAGACACTCTTTAGATAAGGCACCCAAGAGAATATATTCAAATACCTGCTTGCATGTGCGTCCTTTTGTCCTGTTTAAATTTGTTTTCATCGTGTGCGTACTATCTAGTAAAATATAAGCAGACAGTGTAAAACTTATTTGTAACTGAAGGCGGCCCTGCCTTTCCTCCTTGTCTTTGAAGAGACTGCTCGAACGCGCTCGCTCGCGGGGTTTCCGAGCGGGGCACGGGGGGTTAGTGCTCTGCGCCCACAGTGCCCCGCCACCGCGCCGCGCCCTTCCACCCGCACCGGGTCCGCACGCTCGCGACCAGGGGCGCGGGTGCAAACCTTCACCTCGAGCGGACGAGGACGGGGGAGGAGGAGAGGTCCCCACCCGCAGCCTAGCGGGTGGTGGAATAAGAACAAAGGGCCAAGGTGGGTAGCATAGGATCTGAGAAACGGCGGAACACCCCCACCTCGCGCATTTCGGGCGGTGTCGCCACGCCCTGCGGCTTGGGGTACCTGCGGTCTCGAAAATCATTTGCGACCGGCAGGGGCCCTCTCCCCTGGCGCCTCGCTGGGGTGGGGTGCGTCCCGCAGCGCCGCACCCGCCGCCACGGCTTCCAGCCTCTGCCCGAACAGATGTTTTCGTCCCTCGCGGAGATTTGTACCGGATGTTCGGGACAGCTGGTAGACGGCGCAGGCAACCTGTAACCTGTGTCTGTTCTAGAACATACCTGGTGGGAGCTGTGAGGGGAGGGAGATGGAGGCAGGAATGATGAGAAGAAATCGGTGTGTGTGTATGTATGTGTGAAGATAGATGTACACACGTGTGCACACACTTTAAATATATCGTTTAATAGCGTTTCTAAAATGGTGAGGTCCAGCATAGCTGTGGTGGCCTTTATGGTTTTGTCGTAAAGCCAAGCAAGGGAGAGAGAAGACAGAAAACTACTCCGCGGAAGCGAGAACAGGGCGTCTCGGTGCCGAGGAGCTCGGGGAAGAGGGCCCACACTTGTCTACAAATTGCAGGACCCGCCCCGGGCTGGAGCTCAGTGACCCCAGGAGGCCCAAAAAAGCCGACCATTTCCCTGCGCGGGGGGCAGGAAAGGCGCAGACGGCGCTGGGGGTTCAAACCTGGGACGCTCGGCCTCTGTGGGGACAGCCTGGGCCGGGATCCGAAGCGCCGGAACAAACAGCCCAGCCGGCAGGGGGCGCGCCCTGGGCTCGGTGGGCTGACGTGCGGGCTTCCAAGGTCAGGCTTCCGAGGCTCAGCGCCCTCTTCCACGCTGGGGCTAAAAACCCGAGGTGGGAACAAACGCGGGAGCTGCCTATGATCCGCTCTGCCCTGGACACCCTGGTTTGGTTTCTCTATGAAGCCGCGCCGTCAAGTGCCTGGCAGGAATGGGGTCCGTCCTGGGGAAGGCAGTATCAAGGGCTGATAGTACCAGAGGACTTTTAGGGAGTCCCCAGGGGGGCTGCTCAAACCCTCTCTTTTCAGCGGGAAGGCCGTCCTGGGGGAGGGTCCCCAACTGATTGAGCACACCTGGCGAGAACAAGTGGAGCCCACAGGCCCCCGCAGGCGTGTGCCCAGCGAGCAGGGTTGAGGGGTCCGGGCTCAATAAGGAATTTGCCGAAGGCAGAACCAGGACCAGAAAGGGAAATACGGTGTCTGCCACTTCCGAATTCTCTCGAATTTCCCGCGCCTGTGATCCCCAAAAGAGAGAAGGTGGTAGGAAGTGTCTGGAGCTGTATGGAAATGAGTTCCCTGAGACCCGCTGTCCAGTGACTGGATTTTAGCTCAATCCAAACCGCAGAGAAGAGAACACGAGAAGAGGGGGTGTATAAAATAAGGGGCAGTTCGATGGCGGAAGGCAGCGGCCACGGGTGCCCTTTCTGGCTCAAGGGGGGGGATCTTCTGGAAGGATCCAGAATCTGCAGCGCCTGTTCCTCTGCGTGTAGGCATGCACTTCCTGGGCAAGTGGGATGTGCAAAGCAAGTGTCTTCAGAGGCACCACCCTCTGAGCTTAAAGGTGTCAATAAACAAACTAGAGAAGCAAACCCATTCAGGGGACCCTAACTGCCAATGTCCCGGCATGATCCACGTAGTGAGTACCACCATTAAACCCCACCTGCAGACACGCTCTTGCCCTCTTGCCTCCCTTTCCAGTCGTGGACTCAGGAACCCAGAGTGTGCAAATCAGAAAGACAGGAGAGGACCCAGCTTGAGCCTGTGCATAGGATTCCCCTGTGGGGAGCCGCTTTCAGAGCAAATGGCGTGACACAGGCAAACAGCGTTTTTTAAGCTGTCTTCCCATTTACTCAAGACGAATTCTGATTCAAAGGGAGCCTCAGCCCCTTAAACTCCGCATCTTTTCTTTCCAGGCCCTTTTTGAACCGGATGGACCCCGGGAGGTCCGGGCCTTTAGGCCCTGGGGGGGGGGGGGCCCTCCCCCTCCCCTCACCTGGAAGGAAAGTGTAGGGAGGCCTGGGCCAGACATTCGGGGAGATTACTGCAGCCCCAGCCCATAGATGGGACCGCTGAGCACATTCCAGACTTTACCCTTCGGAACAGATGTCCCAGTCTGGGAAGTCTTTCCTCGCCAGATATGGCCCTTTCCGCCCTAGTGAAGCCAAGTGTCCTCATCCTCTGCTAGTATACAGACCGGCTCTTTAAAGAGTGCCTTATTTGTGCCAGTGTCAGGTGAAAGGTGGGATGCAGGAAACAGCTCCTTGAAAGGGAAGCAGGTCTTCTGCCCAGCTGAATAGAATGAGGTGAAGTAAGAGAGCCCAGACTTCAGCTGTAGAACTGAAACCTGAGAACCGTGCTGCCACTCCCCAGGTAAAGGACGTCCAGATTTGAAGGGAGCGAAGGCACCACACAGGGCTTTTCTAGGCTGCCCAGGCCTCTAGGGGACAGTGAGGGGGCTGTTGCTCTCATCAGCTACACAGAAAATGTACTGAAAAAAAGGAGTTGAACGATGAAGCCCTTAAAAGTGAAGAATGCGAACCCCTTTTCGGAGGGGGTGGGGATAGGGAACTGTTGAGTGGCAGGTATTGCTCGTTGTATAGTCTTATTTAAAAGACCTGAGGTCTGGACTTATTTCTCCTCCTCCTTGGACCCTAAATTTGTTCATGACCTGGGGGGGGGGGATTTTTTTTAAACCTTCCCCTTGGAAACAGAAGTGGTCATTGGAAGTTGGCTTTCAATACAAAGGCTAATTGGGAAGAGTAAACAAAAAACCAGGAGCTCCTAATTTCCCTTTCTAGGGGAAAGGAAAGGGAGTGAGCTAAAGAAAACAGCCTAAATTGTAACCTTGGCCAATAGGGTAAGAGAAAGTTGACTCCAGCCGCACCATCACCTAACTGCCCCAAGTTCTGCTTCAGGCTTCTTAGCCCTCACACAGCCTCTAAGAATCAGTTCACCACAAAAGGGGCTCTAAAGACGCCAAGGTCTCCACAGTGCATCCAGAATTTTCAGGTACTGAGATGGGCATGAGACAGACAGACAGATGGAGAAGGTGGTCAAAAGAAATGCTTCCAACTCTTAGAGAGAGGGAAGCCTAGTTAAAATATGTAGGAGTTAGTTGTATTAATTTATATCATCCTAAATTTTTGTCTCAGGGAAAATATTGCTGAAAATCTAAGTTTGGTATTACTCTCTGATGGGATCAGTGAAAGAGACATGAATCTCAACTGCAAAGTGTATTTTAAATGGCCAATCAGTCCTCCTCTTATTTATTGCTCTATGCATTATTTTAACCCATGTGCCTTGGAAAGTGACATACATTTCTACAAATGTTGATTGTCCTGAAGATTTTATTTTTAAGTAACTGTTGTGAGCTGAATAATGAATGTATTATAATACCCTTTCTTGATCTTCCATTTTTCCCAAGGGAAAATCTTCGCATTGAACTCACCCATGTGGTACTTAAGCTGTGCGTGCTTATTTTTACAGCAATTTGTCAGATATTTACATATATACTCACAGCTAAAAGAGACTCCTGATAGTTTGGAGATCATTTCTCTGCTTCCAGGCTGGGAGAACAGAAAGGGTTACCTTACAGGTCTATCATTTTCTTTAAAATCTTCAAGAGAAAAACAAAACGAAACAAAACCCTGCACAAGAATGCAAAGTTCCCTGTGGCTTCATTGTGTGGGTGTTTATGTGTGTGTGCTCAGGCAGGAGTGCAGACACTCAAGAAATGTTCCTTGAACACCCTCTTTGTGCCAGGCAATGTCCTGGGGATACAACAGTAGGCAAGGACTGTATAGTCCTGTGCCCTTACAGTCTGACTATTCTGGGTTTCAGTTTTCCAAGAGGTAGTACAGTTACAGCTCTTCCAAACTGTCACCCACTCTGGTCTTTCACGTCTCTCGGAGGCACATTCTTCCCCTGGGTGAAATGGCACTGCACTATACTGTAGAGAAGGAGAAGAGGGAGAGGAGAAGAAGGGAGAGGGGAGGAGGAAGAGGAAGAAGGAGAGGAAGAAGAAAAGGGGAGAGAGAAGGTAAGAGGGAGGGAGGAAGGGTGGTGGGCAGACTGTCCACCTGGAAGCCATCATGATCTCCAGGTAGAGCATGGGTCCCTGGCTGATATAGTCATCTTAAGGGTGCTGAAAGCAAGGTCCCCGAAGTCATCCACTTCTGCCTTACTTTCTGTCTCATGGAAGTTAATGACAATGTGCTGATTTCATATTTGCCCTTGCAGTCCCTTTTCTCTGTAATTGCTTTTAACGGAATACCTAGACAGGCACCAGGATGGCTTCTTACACCAGAGGCAATGAAGCCCGAGTCTTCAACTGTACCTTCAGTTTTTATTGTTCCCCTGGTGCACTGATTTCTCTCTGCTGCTCTGTTGCCAAGGGTGTGCAGAAGTCAAGTAGGCAAGCAGGGAAGAGGAACTTTGTGCCCATCAACTTCAAGTGGCAAATAATGTCCAAGCAACCTGGAATGAGCAAGGTCTACAGGAGCTTTCTTCTGAATCAAGAGCTCTCCTGACTTTAGGGCCAGGCATGGTGGGGGAGGTTTCCTTTGTTTTTCTAGGGGCCTGCTGCCTCTCTTCCTTAGCCCCAAGTAACCAGCAGCAGCTTCACTCACTCCCTCTCTCTACTGCCTTCTCCCAACCTGGACTGTCTTGGAAAGAGTCATGTCCCTAGTTCTCAAAGGAAAGGTAAAGGGGACAATTCAAAATCCTCAGTCCTAACTTGAAATCCAGGGTCCCTTCTCTTCTTTGCACCTTTTTTTCTTTTCCTGAGCTCCCCAACCCCCCTGGGTTTCCCAGCATCCAACCAGTCTGAGTAAAGTTGAAAGTGTATCTGGGCCATGTTCCATGGGGAGAGAAATAATACTGCCTTGCAAAGCCAGATTCAGGCTTTTTCATGCCTGAGATTCCTTTATGGGAAACAACAGTATGACATGTTTAACCAAACTATACATCTTTATTACAGGACAGTCATCACCTCTTACATTTATGTGCTACTTTATGAAGCCCTTTTGCTTTTGCAACTTTGTGAGGTAGTAATTTTTTTTTACTTTTTTTATTAACATATAATGTATTATTTGTTTCAGAGGTACAGGTCTGTGATTCATCAGTGTTACACAATACACAGCGCTCACCATAGCACATACCCTCCCCAGTGTCTATCACCCAGCCTCTCCATCCCTCCCACCCCCCTCCCCTCCAGCAACCCTCAGTTTGTTTCCTGAGGTTAAGAGTTTCTTAACTGTTTGTCTCCCTCTCTGGTTTCCTCTTGTTTCATTTTTTGTGAGGTAGTAATTATTATTAAGATGATTTTATAGATAAGGAAATGGAAGCTTATTTAAGTAAAGTGACTTTTTGGGGTCAAGTTACCATCAAGAAATAGAAACCAGCAATAGGGCTCAAGTTTTTCGACCCTGATGAAGTTACCCAAAGGCTTCTTTCATACCACATGGGGTCATTCTGGTGGCATTTTCAAATGAATTTAAGTAATCATGAAAGATGCCTTCCTCAAGAGTCTGTCTTCAATACAGTATTCTTTATTCAGAGAACAGATATAGGTCTGTTAGATACTGTATTAGTTATCTATGCTATATAACAACTTATCCTCAAATGTAATGGCTTAAAACAATAAACATTGATTATCTCACAGAGTGGGTAAGGAATTGTGAAGAGCCTAGATGGGTGATTCTGCCTTGGGGCTCATAAGATGGCAGAGAAGATGCTGGCCAAGACTGCAGTCATGTGAAGGCTTGACTGGGCTGGAGGACCAGCTTCCAGAGTTTGTTTATACTCCTTGCAGATTAGGACTGATTGTTGGCAGAGGCCTCAGTTCCCCACCAAGTGGACCCCCCCATAGGGCTGCTTGAGTGTCCTCACTACGTGGCCGCTGACTTCTCCCAGAGTGAGTGTTAGAGAGAGAGAGAGAGAGAGGAGGGAGCCATAATGCCTTTATGACCCAGTCACACACCATCACTTCTGCTGTACTCTGTTCATTAAAGTCATTAAATACAGCCACACTCAAGAAGAGGGGGATTAGGCTCCACCTTTAAAAGGAAGGAACATCAAACAATTTTTAGAAATATTTGGAAACCACTACCAGCAGTTAGCCTTTAAGTTTCACATAAAAAGAAAATACCCCTTGCTTACTTCTCATCCCACTTTCACTTTTCATAACCTTTCCTCAGTTAAGTAGTTATCCTACACAAGACAGTAAGGTCCAAGCTAGGAGCATCCAGAGACTGGGCTTTTCATGATGATCATGATAGTGGTGATAATGGCTAAGAATTCCATAGCTTACTATTTGCTGAGCACTGTCCCAAGAACTTCTATATATTAATCCATTTACTTCCCCTAACAATGTTATAGATTAGATACAGTGATCTCCATCTTACAGATGAGAAAACTGAGGCATAGAGAGGTAGAGTCATTTGACCAAGATCACACAACCAGTCAGTGATAGAACTGCAATTCAGATCAAATAATCTGGCTTCACAGTCCTACTCTCAACCACTATGTGATCTGATTGTGGCAATGGTAGAACATCTCTCAGACCCTCTCATTCACTTGGGACCATCTGGATTTGGGAGAAAATTAGGCAAACCCTTACAAACCAAGTAAGGGGCTCAAAGAGGAAAGAAGAAAAATCCAGTGGGGGTGGGGGGAGAGCAGAGAGAAGAGGTTTACAAAATTCTTTTCAAGAGCTGAGCCACAAAAATAAATAAATAAATAAATAAATAAATAAATAAATAAATAAATAAATAAATAGAGCTGAGCCATAGCCTCAAGCATAAGAACCAAAGCTACCCATGATGACTAGAGGAATTACTACAACCATGGACCCATGGAGAAGGCTCAGATTGGAGGCATGAAAACTTGGATGCCTTTATTTGAAGGTGGTTAGACCGTCTGGTAATAAAGTTAGTAGATTTTTTCAGCAACCTTGCCTTCTGTGATCTATACAAGCACATTGGTCCCAAACAATTTCCTGGTGATTAATAGTTTTTTCATAACTTTTGCATATCCAAAAATAAAACTATATTACAGAGGTGTGCTGGTTTTCTTTCTTAATTTGATATATCTTTCTCCCTTGTAATAACCAAATATATTTGATAATTATATTTTCACTTTTCCTTTGGCTTTACCAAGATAGATAGAAGCAATAACATTAGAGAAGTGGTAGGGCTCCTCTATAAAGATAATGCTCACTTTCAGTTCTGTAGAAAAAAACTCTTTCTCTCCCTAGAATGAGGAATGGATCCATCCTTGAATATATCTTCATTCAAACTAGCTTTTAGTATTCAAAATACACGAAAATAGAAGCTCTGGATGAGGCTTCTGTTTCAGAATCCTGGCCAGGCTCCAATAGATATTAAACACCACAGAGACATCATGCTCTACTTTTTCAAGTCTTCAAGTGTGGTATTCAAAGAACACGTTTTGTTGGGGCCAGAAAACAAGGGATGCATATCTAGACATTTCATCTTTGGGGTCAATGATCTGCTGGATGAAAGAGGAAGAGCAGAGAGTGAACTGAGGCTCTCAGACAAACTTTCCAGTTTGTGGAGCAACCCCAAGCCAATCTATGGAATGCTGAAGGCCAGAATTCGGGAAAATAGCCCGTCCCTTTGTCATCCCCTCACACCATTGCTCTGCTCCGTAGTCATACTTTACATTAACAGTGGGGAGGTGTTGTACGACTGTGTTTTCTGCAGATCTGAAAAGGGGCTATGTTAGGAAGAATGTATTTCTCTGTGAAGCTTGCTGTCTTAAATACTGCAGAACAAAATACAGACTTTCCTGTCAAAAAAGGAAGTGTACTGAGGAACTGGCTTTTTTAAAAGTCATACTGAGGAGGGGAGAAGAGCATTTGTGCACGTATCTGTGCGTGTGGTAGAAGCGAGGAAGTTTAGTGCGGAGAAAGCTGTTCAAATTAGGTTAAAATAGAGTTTACAGATGAAATCTGCTTACCTCTGTTGTTATTACATGATCGTATTATCAATGATTAACAAAGGAGCCACTGTCTCTTTAAACTATTCAGTGCTAGGAGTTCCCAAGTGGAATTTCACCTCTCCAGTGTGTATGTGTGTGTGTGTGTGTGTCCACTGATGACCAGCTTACAGGACAAAACAGTGTGGATCTAGCCAAGTTTATGCTGGTCTAATAACATACTCATGTATATGACATTAGGCTCCAAAAGGTTTCAAATGCACCCTCAGACTCTGTTGCCTAGCACATTATTTCCAAGAAGAGCTGGCCTCCAGTCCAAACTGCCTGCACACTAAGCAATGATGAAATGCACATCTTTCCAGAAAAGAATGAGTGGTTTTCAGTTTCCCTCTTTCCACTGTCTCCCAAGGAGTGAAAGGAAAAGTGGATTAAAGTGCTCACAAACTTGGAAAGCCACTCACTATACCACAGCTTCTGGGAAAGAAGGCATAGAGCTCTAAGTTACAGAATCCTCTGAATGTGAACTGAAGAGTTTAGCCACCAATGGAGAACTGAGCTTGGGCTTTGGAGACTAGGAAAATAACTTTGTAGAAGCTGGGAATTATAAATGCTGTTGGGACATCTGAGAGACCCATATAGGGCCCTTCCCTTCCATTCCGTGTCTCTCACCCAACCTCACTGACTCTCTTTTCAGAAAAAGAAACAGACACACACATTATAAAACAAAAATGAAAAAGCAGTTTTACCCTTCCTTTCACAAAAATCCTTGTTTTTCTCATTTCTCATGTTTCCATGTCGACATTTTGTTGCCTGCAAGCATTTTTAAAAGTAGAGGTTGACTGCAGGGGGAAATGGGTGATGGTGGTCAAAGGTAGAAAACATCTGGTGATGTGATGGTGACTATAGTTAACAATATTGTATATTTCAAAGATGTTAAGAAAGTAGATCTTAAAAATTTTCATCACACGGAAGAAAACTGCAACTATGTGAGGTGATGGATGTTAATTGGACTTATTATGGTGATCATTTCACAATATATACATATATCAAATCACATTGTATCTTAAATGGATACAATGTTATATGCCAATTATATCTCAATAAAAGTGGGAACATTTTAAAAATAAAAGTAGTCCATCAGGTCACTTGCTGTTACTTTGTTTTTAAATCATGACCCCTTTAGCTGTAATGACTGGGTGGCAGCCTTAATCAGATGTTTATGGCTGGTTAATGCCATAAAAATTTCGAGCCCAAATGGAAAATGATTCTTACTCTGCTGTGCTTGAGGTGTTTCCTCAGCTTCCCCACCATGCTAGCTCTTTAAAAAAAATTCTTGTTGCACATACACAGAACCAAATCAAACCAACCAGTATAGCGGAACACCTAAGTAAAGTGTCCCCCCACCCACTTATCCCTCATTCCCGGTTTTATGGGGCCAGTAGCAACTGGTGGCCAGCTGGAATCCTGGGTGGAAGTAAATTAACTGGAAACGTCAAGTCACTGTTGCAGTCAACTGGAAAAAAGGAAAGAATGCCAGAGAGCCCAACGCAACTCAGAGCACTTTCCTGCAAGCAGGAAGACCTTCGCGTAATTGCCTGTAGGGCGGAGGCCAGGCCACCAACTCCCATTTCTCAGATGCTCTCAATGTAAAGGCGAAGAGCTCGAGGGAACGCTTCCTAAAGGAATTGAAAGAGGTCTTTCCGCATTTCTAACTTGAAATAAATACTGTAACCCTATTTGCTTCTTGAGAGAAAGCTTCGGTCTTGGTTCCAAGTTTCTATGATTGATACTACTATATTACTATTACTACTACTAACAACAACAATAACAGTTGTTATTATTATATTCCAAGAATAGCATTTCTAATTATCTTGTGAATTTTTGTTTTCTTAGGAAGAAGGAATAACTAAAAAGTTGCTTGGCTTTTCAAGGCAAAAAAAGGTTAAAAAAAGTAGTTAATAAAGTAGATAGGACACTTTCACTTGTTGCAAATTAACAAATAATAAAGTGCAGATAATAGACTTTCCACAACACCCCCTCCCCAGATTCTTTCATAAAAAGAGAGAGAGGGAGGAAGAGAGGAAGGGAAGGAGGAAGGGAGGGAGGAAGAAAGGAAAGGAGGGAGGGAGGAAGGAAATTCTTATTATTTATAGCTAAGACTCAAATTTCATCACTCCAGCACAGCAAAACCTCTTTTGAAATAGCTGCCACTCTATAGGACACACACCTCAGTCTTGCTAAGAATGCTAAAATTCAGAAGTTTAAAACTTATTGGGAACTTCACAAACTAGAGAAAAGAAATAGGGCAGATTTGCATCCTTTCCATTACACCATGCCATCAGGAATATATTCTATAATAATTTCCTTCAGGCAATCACATTCCCAGTTTTCACAGTTTGTTTTTTTTAATTATTTTCAAGGGAACAAAACAGACCCACACTTTCTTTATCTAACGCTAGCCTGAAGAATCTACTGAATTCTATTGATTTTTCTCTCTTTGAACACAAGCTCATTAACCTGAAACACTAAGGGGATAACTGTATTTCACCAAGCCTATAACTGAGTGTCTGAAAACAAAAAGATCCCAAGACAGTGATACAGCCCTCTCCCTAGGTAGGATTCCTTTTTCTTCCCCCTGCAAATTTAGCTGCAGAAGCTGTGACATTGATTCCATAACCCTAAAGACTTTCGCATCAGTTAGAAGAAGCTTTCTTTAAATTCATCCTTTATTGTAATGGTTAGCAAAATCAAGGTTCCTGTCTTTCCAACAACTTCTACATTCTTACAAGCTACAGAGTGTGGGTAAATGTTAGCATCAAATAGCAGGGCTGCTGCGCCAGCAAGCTCCTCAGCCTCCTCTCAGCTAAGCGAGCTAGGGCTCCACCAAGGAGCTACCTTGGATATATGGAAATGAGGCCTTCCCAAAACCCTCCAGGGACTTTTTCGAAAAGAAAAAAGCGATCAGGAGAAAATTAGACAACACAGACATCAGAAGCAGCCTGTTAGACACGTCTCTTCAAGAAGCCCCACGAGTGGGGCTACATTTCTTTTATCTTCCTAATCCAAGAGAATGAGAGATGTGACCCCACTCTTAAATAAATAAATAAATAAATAAATAAATAAATAAATAAATAGCAGCTATCTTTACCCAAGGAACCAATATAATAATTCTGTGGTCTTGACTTTTGAGATCTCTGGTGAGATCAGATGATCTCTACCCTTCCATTCAAGGCAACAGACGTCTTCAAACTGTTTTTTAATTTGATTTATCCTTTGAAACAGAAAGTGCATTACATTTAACTGGTCTTGCAAAGGGGGGTTCTCTTCTCTTTACAAACCGAATTCCTTATATAAATTAATAAATGTTAAAGATGCTAATATATCACCATTATTAGCTTAAAAAAGAAAACAATATACATAGTCTATAGTATTCTTATGATACAAAACACTTCAAATTCAATTACAGCAACTAAATGAATTTTTATGTTTCTGACCCAGAGCAGTTGTAACAATTCCCACCATCTACTTTAACACGCATTTTATCAGAAAGGAATTAAATTAAATACAAGCTATTGTAGCCCCTCCCTCCCCAATACTCTCTTTAAATCACTAATAAATAGCAACAAACGACTGTGCAATTTCTGAGAGGGACGGAGAGGCAGGTCTGAGGCCTTCCCTGGTTCCATGTCTTCTACTTCGAGTCCTGGAGGCGGCAGCGGGACGCCTGGCTAGGGGGTGGTCAGGGACGAGCAACAAGGGACAAAGGGAAAAGTGAGACTGAACAAATCCAAACCCGGCGAGGAGCGGGGTTGGAGAACATTCTTGTCTCGCTTCTCAAATTAAGTTCCAAATAAAAGGGAAACGTGTGGTTTGAGTAGTTCTTAAAGGGGGGGAGGGGGCAGAGTGAAGGAAGAAGGAGGGCCATCTTTTTATACCAAATTCAAAAAAGCATTTTACATTTTAAATATTCACAATAAAGTAACTTCTAGTCAGTGTGACTCACGATTTATTTACAAAGAGCCTTCAACAGGTTGCTTTAGTCGGCACAGCAGTTTGTGGGGGGAGAAGCGCCCGCTCTCCTCCCATCTGTGGCGGTGGCCCGCCCGCGTGGCTCCGAGGTCCCTGCGGTGGGTGTGGAGCCTTCAAGAACACCTCTCCGCGCCCCGCCCCGGCCGGCTGCGGGGGCGCAGGCGGGAGGGGGCGGTGCGGGGACCGCGGCAGCTCGCGCCGGGGGGACGGGTCTAGGGGACCGAGCGGGGCCAGGAGGGTGGCCCAGCTGCGAGTTTCGGTTGCCTTATCTATGCAGTGCATTTCGAGGTCTTTTCTGCCTTCTGATCAACCCCCGAGTCTCTCTCTCGCTCTCTCTTCCCCGACCCCCTCAACTTCCAGGTTAAAAAAATAGATATGTACATCTCAGAAAATAGCAAAGGGCCCCGGCGGTTGGGGCCGGGTCCTCCGGGGCCCCGAGGGGCGGGCAGGCGGGGCGCGCGCGGTCCCCGGGGCGGAGGCCCGAGGCCGGAGGCCCGGCAGCCGCCGGGGGGTGGGGGGGGGCGGCGGGCGCTCAGGACGAGCTCTCGTTCTCGGACGCGTGCAGCAGGAGGCCGCCGCCGCCGCTGCTGGACTTGTGCTTCTTCAGCAGCTGCGTGATTTTCTCGTCGTCCGAGTTGGGGTCCAGAGGCTTGTTGTAGTCGTCGTCCTCCTCCTCGTTCTCCGAAGCCCCCTTGAGCCGCTCGGTCTCCGAATCCTGCTTCTTCTTGGCCGTGGCCATCTCGGCCGCGTGCTTCTTCCTCCACTTGGTCCGGCGGTTCTGGAACCAGACCTGAGCGCCAAGAAAGGGGAGGAGAGGGGAGCCAGCGGGGACAGGAATTGAAGGCGAGCGGATCCAGGCAAGGCTGCCTCTCCCAGACCCCCTGGTCGCTCCAACGGGCGGGCCCCTGACGGCCTGCCACCCTCCCTCAGAGACCTTCCTTGTTCGGGCCGTCAAAGTCTGTCTCCAACGCCCCAGCTTCCTCCGAGTATCCGGCACCGACAAACTGACTGCCGTTGCCATAGCGATAGTAACACAAGAGTACAGACGTTGTCAGTGAGCTATCTCTAAGAAGAGAAAAAACTTGGAAACTTAAAATAAGTTTCCCTAAAAATGAGCCCGCTTTCCTACTTTGTAGTTTGAAGTAGAAAACTTCTCACCTTCCTACGTTTGCCTCATAATGACTGTGATTTTATTTGTTATTTACTTTCTTAGATTAAGACTTTGAAACAACTTGAAGTGTACTTGCTTCTTAGTGTGATTTGTGGGGGAAAGTACGGCATTTACCCCAATTACCTCTGTTCTCCTTTTCATTTTTGGATATTTGTCTGTTTCACGGATCTCAAGTCTGAATCCACACAAACATGGTAGGTAAACACTCCCCTCCCCATTTACACTTGTAATGTACCATGTAAAGTTAAAAAAAAAGAAAAAAGAAAAAGATTTGCTAAAACAGAAACCTCAAATCACTAATAATAATCAACATAAATGCTTGAAAATATTGAATAGGTTAGCTAAAATCATCACAGTAGTTTGTGTGTGAGTCTTTCTCTGTTGTTTTTCATAAAACCAAAAATCAAGCTGAAATTTTCATTAGTTATTTTTTAAAGTGAAATTTTGCCAATTACATTATTTCCCACTGTTAGCATGTCTAGTCTTTCAAATATTATTTTAATATTGTTCTTCTCTAAGACATTTATTTTATATAACATATTTTAAGCTATTCACGATGTTTGACACTGTGCTTGATACACATAATTTAACCTAAAGCATCAGCAATAAGCAAACAATTTCCCAAAGATATTATCCTCTTTTTATGCTACTCATCCATTTTCTCATCCGTTATGTATTTTATCTAGAGAATCAGAATTGTTAAGAAAGTGATTTTTATTTTCCTTATACAGCTATAATAATTCACTTTTATCCACACAGACATATTTACGGTGACAAATGAAGACTTCCAGATTACTGTGGTAGGCTCTGTACCAACCACTGCAAAAATAATTTTAACTGTGATGGTATTCTGATGGTCACAAACAAAATCACTCCTGAAATGCATTTTATGATGCTTGCCCCAGGGGAAATACACTCTAACCAGCAGACGTGGCTAACAGTTATTCCTACTTAATTTAAGGAGCAACAAGATTACTAACGAAAACAGACTTACACTCCTTCCCCTCCAAAAACACCCAAATATAATAAACTGAAGAAGAGACACAAAAAAGAATACTGGAAATACTGGAAACCATTAGATTTAATTTACCTACTGGTTCAATCCTTTTATTTTTCAGGGAAAGATTTCTCAAATTTGATTCCCTGGAAATATACTATACAACTCAATTATAAGCTAAGTGACATTTTAATTATAAACTGTTGTCACAAACAGTAAAATATCATACATCTGTTGATGAACTTAAACAGAATTCTTTCGTAATACAGTAATAATCTTGTCAATTCATTTGGAAAATTGCTATTCCAAAGTTTTGGTCCTCAGGTAAACTAAAAGCGGATTCATGTCCTGCTAAGTTGGATCCTGTGGACTTTTTTTTTTTTAACCTACAAGTTAATTTAGTAGCACTATAAGGCTGATCTACATCGGGAAATTATATAACTAGCGGAGCTTCAATTGACAAACAAAAGCTTGAATATCCTTACAGATTGAATAAATAGAAGCTATCTAACTGGCGTGATCTATTCTAAGGGCTGATATTTCGGTCATGCTTTTATTCTCCAATAATGGCGAGTTCCCCCAGCACATGCTGCTATCTAGATTAACCTAATTTCAAAGGCGGGGGCTTGATTCCTTTTGTTCATCAACAGTTTGCCCGCCTCGAGACCCCAGGGCCTTTGTAACCCCCACTCCCACCCCCTTCGCTGATTTCATCTTCTCCCCAGGCTCCTAAGATCCGCACCCCGGAGCGGCTGTTTGTTAGAGGGTTGTGTGTGTGTGCGCGCGCGCGTGCCCTTGTGTGTGCGTGTGTGTGCGCGCGCGCGCGCTGGGGATTGGGAGACCATCCCTCGAGGTTTGTAAGGTCTACTCACCTTGACCTGACTCTCCGTCATCCCCAGCGAGTAGGCCAAGCGAGCCCTCTCGGGCCCCGCCAAGTATTTCGTTTGTTCGAAAGTCTTCTCCAGAGCGAAGATCTGCTGGCCAGAAAACGTGGGTCTCGTGTGTTTTCTCTTCCCGTCTTTGTCCAACAAAATGGATCCTTGATCTGCGAGAACAGATAAACAAGGGAAGGGGAAAAACAATCGGTTACAAGCGGCTCCACTGAACAGAAACAAACTCAAAACACGATGTTTTTTGGAAAGCTTATTCCGCGGCAGACATCAAAAGTGTCTGGCGCTTCCAGTCCCACCGCGCGCCTCCCTTGGCCTTTTTACGCCCACCTGTTTTTAAAAGCCGGGTGTGTTTGGAGCAGCAGTAAATAACCTTCTGCCGAACACAGACGTCAAACAGTGAGGGAGCGCATTGCTCAAGTTTGCCGGGGCCGAATCACCAGGCCCCAGTAAATTGAGGAATGCCGGGAAAAGGCCCCTCTCGCCTCCCAGTCCAGTCAGTGCTTGCTCGGCCCCGGAGACTTTGCTTGAGGATGACTAGGTTTTTTTTTTCTTCCCCCCCTTTTTTTTTCCTTTCCTTGAACGCTTTCTTAACCTGTGTCCGCACAACAAAGGGCGCCTTGTTTTTTGCACACAAGAGAGCTAAATCGCCCCCAAGTCTAACGCCTCTGCGGCCGAGGGGGAGGGGGTGCCGCCTTTGTTGGCGGTCCCTACATGGCCATCAAAACGAACACAATAGCGTCTCCCCGACACCCTCACCCGCCCGGGGCCGCCCTCCATCCGGAGGCTTCCCAAAGGAGCCTCGACTTAGCTCCCGCAACTTCCCTTAGTTACTGCCGCTCAGCCACACGAAAGAGGCCTGGAGACTCGGGGGACTCAGTCAAGAGCAAAGAACGGAACAAGAGAAAGACCTGGGCTGAGCCTCGAACTCCACTTGGAAGATTAGGAGCCTCCGCGGCGGTGGCCAACTACCCAGAAAATTGGACGGATCGCGGGGCAACTCAGTTGGTTTCAAGCAAGGTCTTGGTGGGATGTGCATATTCCCCGGTCCTTCTGTCGCCACCTCGTTCTTCCTCTGGTTCATTTTCATGTTAGGATGTTGAGGGCCACGGTGCTTCTCAAAATTCCCAGGTCCAGGATGTCCCGGCCCTTCGCCACCCCCACACCCCTTTCCCGGGGCCGAGGCAGGTGGGAAAGTGAGAGCCCAGCGGAGGGGAGTGGCCCGAAGTGACTGAGCTCGCTCCTGCGGCTGCCGCGGGCCTGTCTTCAATGGGCTCACCCGGCCCGACTGTACTGGGGGGAGGGGGGGAGCTCCTCGAAGGCGAAGAGGTTAGGTAGGGACACCCTGGGCCGAGACGTACATGCAAATACACGCACTCGGGCGGGGGTTGTGGAGGGCTTGCCGCTGTCGTGCCCCACCAGTTCGCAGGGAGACCAGTTAGGCTGGCGTAGGTAGAGTGGGGCCCTCGCCGACAGTCGGGAGCCAGGAAAGAAGGGGTGTAGCCGGGGTCTCAATGGCCTCTCCTGCCCTTCCCACCTCTTTAACCCAGGCAGGGCCTGAGATTGTCGTCAGGCTGCTCCAGAGTAGCCGAGGCCTCGGGTGAGACACACGCCTAGCACCGCGTTGTTTTCAACGCGGACTCATGCACACCCGCTCCTCGAGGCATGCCCAAGACTTGGAGAGCGGGGGGGGGCCCTTGGACGCAAGCTCAGGGAAGCCAGAGTCCCTCAATGAATGCCCTGGCAGAGCCCAAATCTTGCGATTCTGGCGCTGCCAACCTACTGGGGAGCCAAGAGGGTGCACGGATCTCCATGCACACCAGGGGCTATGACCCGAGAGTGGGCAGAACACGCACAACTCAGGCGATCGTACTCACGAGGAGTGCAGGCCAGGCGGGCGTCCCTCCAGGGTGGGCTCTGCATAACTCCTGGCCAGAAGATGGGCGTCCGGCCGGGCAGCTCGGCCAGCGGCTTGGGGTACCGACCTACGGCGGCCACGGCCGCTGCGCTGGGGCTGAAGTAGAGCCCAGGCGGCGGCGGCGGCGGACTCAGGCTGCTGAAGCGGGGCAGGCCAGCCAGCAGCCCCGCTGGGGATGAGGCGGCGGCTGCAGCGGCCGCGGCCGCCGCGGCAGCTGCCGAAGCGGAGGAAGCGGAGGTGGACGAGGAAGAGGAGGAGGAACCCGAGGGCGAGGCGGAGGGCAGGGCGGCCCCTGAGGCCACGGGCATGGAGGGCCGGCTCAGGATGTCGTTGATGCCGTGGGGGGTGGCGGCTGAGAGCTGCTGTGGGGGGCTGCCCAGGGATGAGAGCCCCCCCGCGGTCGGGGGCTTCAGGCTGCCTGGGTTGTGGGCGCCCAAAGGCGGGGAGGGCGACGACGAGGAGGATGAGGAGGACGAGGAGGAGGGGGGGCCAGCGGGCAACGGGGGGTACGCCGCGGGGTACAACGGGGTCTTCATTTCGGCCATGCTGTGCAGGGCAGCCAGGGGCGGGCTGCTGAGCAGGAACGCGCTCTGCCGGGTGCCCTCCATCGCCCCCACCGCTAACATCCCACGGCCAGGCCGGAGCCCGCAGCCACTCAGTGAGGGCGCCGGCCGGTGCCCCGGTGGGGCTCAGGAGAGCGAGGAGTGCCGAGGGCGCGAGCGAGGAGTAGCTCCGCGCTCCCAGAGGCGACCTGCCAACTGGGCCGAGAACGCCGCCGCCGAGAGTTGCTCTCGAAGCTGCGCAGCAGAAATGTCCAAACACGCCACTGGAGAGGCGGTGGCTCGCCGAGATCAGTGGGCGTCCGGGCGGGTTTGGCTGTCCTTTCGCTCCTAGAGTCGTGGACTCAATCTCGGTCTCTTCTCTCTCTTCACTTTTCCTCGCCTCTCAATGTGCGCTACTTCTCATCTCCCCGGGAGAAATAAGCAAAGCAAAACCCAGGCCGGCCCCAGAGTTTGCAACAAAGTTAAGAGTCACCGAATCTCCACTTCGATGTTGGCGTATAGGGACTGGCTCGCTTTCTTTGGGGAGGTTTAAAGGACTCCAGGTTCCGCCGGACGCGCTCCTCTAATCTTACTTGACTGCCCTGTTCTTTCGCCGCGAGGCTGATTCGCACTCGGCGCTCGCTGCTCCCGGGGAGAGAGAGAGCGCATCCAGCCCGCGGGAGGATTTCGCCTCTGGGCGGGCTTCCTCCGCCGACTCTGCCAGGGGCTGGTGCGCCAGAAAGGGCAGTGCCACCAATCTCCGCCGCTCCCGGATTCGGCGCGCCAACCCGCCTTCCTCTCTGGGCCACGGGGCACTAGAGTTGCAATATTGAAAAGAAAAATGGGGAGAAAAAAAAAAAAACACACAGAAAAACAAAGACTAAGTGTGAAAAGTCTGACGGCTTCGGTTACAGCTCCGTTCGTCTGTCCACTTCTGCAAACGGGCCTGGCGACCCCCGCCCCACCCCCCCAGCACCCTCTCTTCTTCTCACTCTCCGCCTTTGCCTCTCCTCTCTCGCATTTTCTTCGCGGCTTTACAGGCTTCGTTCTTCTAAGTCCTGTCCTCTGGCCAAGCTGACCCTCTCCGGCTCTTCCACTCCCTCTCTCTCTCCTCTCCTCTCTCCTCTCTCCCTCCGGGCCTGACAGTTCAGATGAAGCTCTCAAAGGTAATAAAACATTTGCATCACTCCCTACCCCTCTTTAGCTGGGGGACGAAAAGGAGGGGGAAGTGGGGGGTCCAAAATGAGAACTTTGAGGGACGTCACTCAGAGGCTGCCGGGGAGGCGGAGCCGAGGAGCCGGGTACAGGCCGGGGGTGTAACCACCGTCTCCAATTGCGCGCAGCCTCGGGCCGCGCGTCGCCTCTGGGGTACGCCCACTCCGGAGCGCCGCGCCCTCTGACTGGCTGGGGAGGGCGAGCTGTAGGGCCGCGCCCGCTTGGTTCCCGCCTCCTCCCACCTCCATCGCTTCTGTGGGTGGGGCCAGGGGGTGGAGCCTGGCGAATGGTGCGGTTCCGCCTTGGGGCCAGCGGACGCCTCAATTAATTGTGTTAAATAAAATAGAAAAGTGGAGGGGGGAGCAGAGACGGAGAGGGTATTACTTTTTAAAGAGAAGAATAATGAAAATCCAGCCCTTTTATGGAAAAGCAGTTCATATTCTTCCCTCGCCTCCACCCCTCGCCTGCTCGCGTCACCCTACCCACCACCCCCCTTTCCCCCACGAGCTCGCGACGCCTCACCTCGAACAGTCTGGTCCCTTGTAAAATGGAGCTAATGGAGCGGGCAGCCGGCGCAGCCCTGGCCTAGCTCCTTCTTTTGAAGGGATTAATTAAAGGCCATCTGGGCTCTTCCAGAATTGTGTAAATTAATTTGTTGCTCCTTAAGCCTGTAGATGTCCTTAATCCCCTAGTAGGGCGAAGGATCGTCCTCTTCCTTTTTTGCCACCGCCCTCTTTCCTTCTCTGTTCTTTCTTCGTTACTTTTCTTTTCATTCTTAGGTTTCTCAGCAATGATATCATTTATAGGGTTACTCAATACTCAGAGAACAGAATCAGTATAATGGGAATATTTGTTTTTCAGGTGATGTTTAGACCTGAGAGGAGTGACCCCCCCCTTTTTTTTTTTTAACTTTTCTTTCCTTCGATTATTGTCGTTATTTATTCTAAGTTTACACGGGAGCAGAATCACCAAAAGGGGCATCTATATAAGAAGTATCTGGGTATGCCCCAGGGGACTATAAGTTTTTGAAAACTGTCTCCAAAACTCTGGCCCCTTGCCCTCAACTCCAGGGTTTTTTTGAGAGATGGAGATGTCCAGCCTTCTGGGTTGTGGTGATGGGATGTCTAAGATTTAGGAGTTGGAGAGTGATTTCCTTTATTCCCTTTCTATCTTCCATCCCTGGTCCCTTGTATGAGGATCTTGAAATTGCTGGCAGGGTTGAGCTGTGCAAGGGAGGAGGAAGACTTTTGCACAATTCTGAGATTTCAGGATGTTGAAGTAACACACCAATGAGGGGTAGTCACTAGAGCAATTTGGATGAGATCATGAAGTCCAAACTTAATTCTTAGAAAATAGAAATAAATAGCTCAAGAATAAAATCTGAACGGCACCACCCATGGATGGAGTTTGACTGTGAGTGCCAAAGCACTCCTATGGGTCCAAGCACCAAAAGCTAGGAGGGCTTATTCCGCTTTGATAGCTCTCATTTCTAAAGCTTTGGTCTTTTCAAGGTGGCAGCTTGAGCTTGAGTTGTTTTTTAAAAATGTTTTTGTTTACCCTTTGCCACTTTTATTATTCATTTCTGAGATAAAAGTAATTTTGTTTTTATTTGGTCCCCCTCTTCCCTCTCCACCCGCTGGCATTAACTTCGAGACTGGGCTAAATCGATCACTTCTCAGACCTTAGACTCTGACCTGAAAGAAAGTGAATTCCTTCCTCCACGTGAATTATGCTGAGTTGGGCAAGAAAACAGTTCATGCGGGGACAGCCTGCATTTCCCTACGAGGGAGGATGCTCTGCTGGGCTATGGATCTAAACCCCAGCGCCCTGCCATTTCGGCCAAAAGACTTCAACGGAAGGATGAGGCGGGGAGCCGAGCCGGGGCCCAGTTGCTGGGGCCCCTCTGCCCCTCGCTTCGTTACAAACGAAACTTTTCCTTACCTCACGGGCTTCCACTTGACAGTGGCACACAGTCTCCCTCCTGAACCCCCGCACCTGGACCACCAGCAACCTCCTCACATTCCCCCAGTACACTACATTCTCAAGAACTAGGTAGGAATGGAGGAGGGGAAGGAGGCCAGTGATCCCCAAAGATTCCAATTTCCAAAAACGATCCCCCCTTTATTTCATGTAAATATTGTGACCCGGGAAAAAATTGGATATTCTCCTTTTGTAAATTTAGTATCTGCTACGGGGAGAAGTGAGGTAAAGAGATAGAGAAATATGACAGAGACATTCAACTCAATCCAACCAACTCTGGCTTAACTGACATTGGTAAATAGTTGCAAAGCTGGGTGCAAGGCATCTCCATCGTTTGCTTTTATTTATCATTCACACTGAGGAATTAAAATAGCAGCATTTTTTTCTTGTGACAACAAAACAATTCTGGGGTCTGTGTACCTTGATTCCCCGGGGTTAACCCTGGGTGCCTGAATCCCGCGTGAGGCAGCTTGTATTCCAGGCACACACTGCGCTGCGCTGAAGGAAGGCGGGTGCCTCCTGCCTGGTGCTGGTTGTCATCGATCTGCTCTGTCTGTCTCCAGCTGGGAGCGGGAAGAGCGAGAGGCGTCTTCCGAGGGGGGTGGGCTGCTCCTGTCACTCGCGCGCGGAGAGATGTCACCCTCCCCTGCAGAACTATTACCACCTTAGGGGCCGAGTCTTGGAAGAACAGATCCCGATGCTGACCAGGGAGGCCTATTTTTGGTCGGGGCCGTCCTGCACGCGGCTTACAGAGGCCCTAGAGAGTCCGGACTTTCCCTTGGGGAATCCCCAGGACCCGCACGCCTTTCTGCCCAGGACCTAATAAAGTCAGACATTTTAAGTCCAAGTAGGAGAAGACTCTAGTAGAACGTGTAACACGTGGTCGCGACACCCCCCTCGCATCTCAGCACAATATATATATTTTAGGGGGGGGCTGTGTTTGAAAGCGAACGATTTGCATTTTAATTGAAAATAAATGAAAGAGTGTTGGCAAATTTTGAGGCTGCAAAAAAAGCTAAAATGATACGGATGAGGAAAGCTACACGCCTGCCCTTGACTTTCTTGAGCTCGAGAACAAACGAACCAGTTTTCAAGTTACGGTTGTTAGCCTGCTCCCACCGTTACGCAGTTAGACCCTCGGTCTAACCCTGGACTCAGGATCGCCTGGCGCGTTTGGATTCTTCTGCTTTAAGTTAAAGGAACAGCCACTAAATTCAGGATAACTCGCAGAAGGAATGCAAATGAAATCTCAGCTAAATGTACTTAAATTCAGCAGTCGGGAATGAATGATAACTATTCTTCCCCAAATATATTAACGTCCAGTGTCGGGGATACTCAAGTGTAGCCACAAGAAGCCTATTTTACATTCGCAAAAGGCGGGGGACACGGGCGGGGGTGGCGGGTATGAAGGGAATTAGGTGTGTGTTTCCGGCCAATAACCTCTCTGAAATGTGTTTGCTTCAATTGCCTAGATGACTTCTTTAAGGACTCCACTTCGCCAGGGAGTGGAACCTGTGCGGGCTGAACCCGGAGGCCAGCTGGGTTTATGTGAGTATTGTAAGAGGGGTCGAGCAGGCACAAGGGAGAAGGAAGAAATGTCCACAAGCTTGAAACAAGTCAGTCTCAGAGAAGGAGAGCAGGGGAAAGGGGCTGCTTTTCTGTCTGTCCGTCTCTTTGCCTCCTGTAAACGCCATGAAGGGGGGGAACTGGACCATTGGCTGCTTCTGCTGACCAGCAACTAAGGAGACGGATTTGGGAAGCGCTGGAGTAGAAAGAGGCCAACAAATGCCCGGTGACCGAGAGTGCTGTAGGGTCTTGTGGTCCACGCTCTCCCAACGAGGCCAACAAAATATGTGAGGGAAGCGACTGGTGTAGACTTAGAATCTGCTATCGGAAAGATCTCAAACCCCAAGCCAGGACATCCCTCAGGGATCTTCCAAATGTCAGCATGGCCCTCCTGCTGCATAGTCGCTGAATAGGTACTGAGCTCTCACGGGAGATACGTGCACTCGGAAGGGAGGGTTCTGAAATGTCCCAGAAGATGAAGAACACTAAAGTCCAGAAATGTCTGCAATATCAAACCCCAAATTCAGGAACAAGAGTAAATGCAAGAAAACACTAAATACCTTGCTGAGAGAAAACTGGTCTTGAATTTCAGCAAAGCATGTAGACGTGTATATATAATCCTCTCCTCTCCAGAATTTTCTGCGGAGACCCATTTGCTTCCAGGGAACACCCCCTTGCTTGCAAGTATATTCTGAAAAACGGGCTCCGGCGTGGAAATCCTGTGGTCGAAGGAATGTCTGTGGGTTACTATAATTCCTTTATGGAATAAAATGCTAGCCCGGTTTGATCCACCAGATTATACAGTGTCTAATGTGAACAGCCATGAAAAACTTATACCTGTATACCTGTATAAATAACATCCACGGAACATAATTTAGGTAATTTAGTTCCTCTTCATGTCCTGCTTAGAGTTGTTGCTTCTGACTTGGGTGTGCGTGCATGTGTCAGAATGGGTCCTTCCCGTGCCTCACACGTGCGGCTCCTTATTCTTCGTTGAGAAAAAGTTATTTCATTTGCATTGCTGCTTGGTTTACAAGTGTCTGGGTCCTTTAGAAGTCCCTTTGAAAAAAAACCCTGAGCAGTTACCGCCCTCTTGTGGAAAAATAACTTCTTAGCGTTTCATTCTATCGAGGGAAGACCAGCCTCCCGAGTTGTTTAAGTGCCATACAGGATTTACGATCTTGATGAGGCGTCTGCCGTTGTTTCACTCCACGGTTCATGGATTAACATTTACTTAATTTTATCTGAAACGTCAAATTCATAAAATGAAGTGTGGGTCTGACAGTTCTTGCTTTCTCAAATAGCAAAAGCTCCCTAAAATGAACATTTGAGATTTTAAATCTTTCTTCCTCACCTACCCTTTTCATGCTCCATTGTTGGACTCAATGGTACTAAAACAAGTTTCTATTTTTATTGGAATCATTTTTGTTTTCTACTTTTCTTCCCTGATTATCAAAACAATACTATGCTCAATACAGAACACTTGGAAAGTAGAGACAATTATAGAAACAAAGAATGGTCCATAATCCCACCTTCAGGGGCAAATGCTTCTGATATTTGGCCTATGTGCTTGCTCTCTTTTCTCCAGGTTTTAGGCTATGCTTTGTTTTAATGGTTGAGATCACATTGAGTGTATCCTTAAGCCTGTTTTAATAACCTGCTTTTTTCACTTACTGAAGCAGTTGCAGCTCAGCACTGAAATCTGCCAGACTTTGTCTTCTGTGGGGTGAAAAGGACCCTGAGCACGTGTCAAAAGACATGGGTCCTACAAAAAGGTAATCTTGCACGGAGGCAATGTGCTCCAATACCTGATTTTTCCACTCACCATTAACCCCTTCAGGCCCTCACTTTGTCACTAGTTCTTAGAATTTTATGACATAATAATAATAACAATAGCTAACACTGAGTGTCTACAATTCTGAGTATAGTATAAATTCAACAGCAACTCTGAATCTCTGAATTAGGTACTATGGTTGCCCCCATTATAAGGATGGGAAACGATGGTGAAAACTAAAGCAAGGAAAGTTAAGTAACTCATTTAAAATTACACAGCTACTAATTGGGGAAGATGGAGTTTAAGCCCCAGGTAGTTTGGCTCTAAAATCTATACTTCTAACCATTACATTAAAGTGCCCCTCTGACAACTGAAAAAAAAATTTTTTTAATGCATATGAAAGCCGTCTGAATATTGTAAATTGATAAACAAATATTGGCATATTCCATCACAGAAAAAAAACCACAACTCACATTTTCTTAGATAAGAAAAACATTTCAAAGGGCTTGGGAGCTTCTTGAATTCTTTTTTAAATTACTCAAAACAGGGGCACCTGGGTGGCTCAGTCAGTTAAGCGTCTGCCTTTGGCTCAGGTCATGATCCCAGGGTCCTGGGATCAAGTCCCGCATCAGGCTCCCTGCCCAGAGGGGAACCTGCTTCACCCTCTCCTCCTTGCTCCTGCTCTTTCACACTATCTCTGACTGTTTCTTTCTCAAATAAATAAATAAAATCTTTAAAAAGTCATTCAAATACAAATTTAATTCCTGAAAATAATATTAGGTATTATTAGACAAATATTTAAGTTTCAAAATAATTTTGATTTTAGTTACCTTTAAAAATTAACAGACTTTATTTTTAGAGCAGTGTTAGGTATTTTAATTTTTAATTTTAATTTTTCTTTTAGCATACACACACCTCAGCTTCATATCTTCATTCCCTGATCATAGATTTGCCTCACAGATGGTATAGATTATAGCTTTAAAATACATTCAAAGACCAAGTAGTCTTCAAAACAAATCAGTCATCCTGGCCATCTTACTCTGCAAAATTGCCAAAGATGTAGGTTATCCCCTTGGTCACCAAGAAAATCTCCAATTACTTGGGATACTTCGTGTATCATGGAGTAATGAGCAAATCCAAGTGGTACAAAAGTCATTTTACATCAGCACAGCTTAGCTATCAACCAACCAGAAGTGATACTCTGTCTATTAAGATGCATGTACTATTTATCAGCCTGGAATTCAGCAACTCTATCAAGTTCTGGTTCCTGCCCTACACCCTCCTAGCTGTGATCTTAGGTAAGTTCGTTACTTTTTATATAAAACTTGCACTCTTGAAGAGATGCTGGATCTAGTGCACTATCTTCCCTAGGATTGTCTTGTAGAGGTGATCTTGCAGTGATTGTCACCCTTGTGTCTATAGGGGTGAAGTTTCCTCAAAGGAAGTGAACGTTCTTGATCTTCATTATTAGTGGAAGAGCAGGAAGGAAGGAAGAAGGAAGGAAGGAGATACTTCAAGGCAGGCCTTAGATATTTAGAAAAGAGGAAATGTTTACCTCACTCAGTGTCCCTTGTTTTGGTTTGGATTTCGAGCTCTCCGAGGTGTTTTTAAGGTAGAGGCTAGAGGTAAGCACTGTCACTGGAGGCAAAACTTGAACCAAGAGGGAGGAAATCCTGCGAAGAACCCCAAATTAATGATGAGTGTGTTGTATAAACTAGTTTATCTTCTTTTATGATACTCATTTTTGCACTGCAATTTTCTCTAGATTATAAGTAAGGCTTTGTTGAAATGTTCTAGCATGGTCTAAGAATTGCTCCTGGAAAGTACAAATCCACTGTCCACATTTGGACAGAATATTAAAGAGAGACCTGTGCCCCTCCTAGGCCATCTGGTTAGCTATCCAGGTACTTCTCCTTTCCAGCTCAGAAATATTGCCCCACCTTAGGAAGGAGAGTATTAGTGTATGATAAGAAGTGACAATTTGTGTTTTTTATAGAAATGTGCAGTCTTCTGGCAGGTTAAGAGATTATGTACAGCAAACAATGAGAACAAGGACCGCATTGGTTTAAAACAATGGCTCCTAACCCTATTAAAACTAGAGCTACCAGTGTCGTGGAATGAATATTTGGTAATGGTTCTTTTACTACTCTGAAATTATATTAATAGGTAATGAAATCTCCCTACCCACATAATTTCCAAAACAATCAATATAGAGCTTGAACTATAACACAAAGGAGAAATAAAAGGAAAACTATTTATAATGATATAATATATAATTCTGTATGTAAATGCACAGGGACTATCTACACCGAAGACAATGAAATAATCAGACATACCTATATATAGAATCACAATAAATGCAGTCATTGCAAATACAGGCTAATTAAGGAGTTTCAAATATTATTAGTGGCACTGACATTTGTGTGTTGATTTTTCAGAAATGGTGACTAACTCTTGAATGATACAAAGTATGTCCTTCTCTTAGTTTATATGGAAGTTACCTTCTTGGATAAATCTGTGTTTATTGAAAACATATAGAAATGCTTTGTGTTTATACATAAAACAGAGTAAATTCTGGGCTCAATAATAATAAGTAGAATTTTTACCTACACAAATGTTCATTAGGAGGATTTAAATTTTTACTTTTGCAGGAATGTTCCATGTATTATAGGACATCTCACCTCCCTGGGCCCTGACTGTTAACAGCGTATTGCCCTTAACCAGTCTGGCAAAGGAAAATCACCCACAGATTTGCCAAATGCCCCCAATGAAAATCACTGTTTTACAACTTGAGACAGTTTTTTTTTTAATTATTTTTTTAAAGATTTTATTTATTTATTTATTTGACAGAGAGAGAGAGCACAAGTAGAGGGAGCAGCAGAAAGAGAGGGAGAAGCAGGCTCCCCGCTGAGTGGGGAGCCAGATGTGGGACTCGATCCCAGGACCCTGGGATCATGATTTGAGCCGAAGTCAGACGCTTAACGACTGAGGCACCCAGGCACCCCAATCAATACTACATTGCATGCATTTCTTTTTTTGACCCTCATCTTGCAGGGTAACTGATAATGAAAATATGCATGCTCTCACATAAAGTGGATATAAATAAAATTAATCTTGAAATCCAGGTTATGAATTAGTTTAAATGACAGTATTTAATATTTACTAACTCCCGTCCCTGTGCCCAGTACTATGATGGAAATTTAACAGATACAGAAAGCATAGCTCTTGCCCATGGCAGCCCATTGTCCTTGGAGAAACTGAGTACATACAATATATGAAATGTCTGGAGATAATTAAGCAACATTTAGTAGTGCTTGTGATTTAAAAGTGTAAACTAAATATTGCAGGAATACAGAAGTATACAATGTTATTAAAGGGTGGTGCTTAGAAGAGAAAGCTTTGTGAAAAAGGGCCAGTCACTTATAGTGGGTCTTAAATGAAAGCAAGATTTACAGAAAAAGAATGAGAAAGAGAATTCTGGTTCTAGAGAAGAGCATTGTAAGTAGAAAGAAAGCATGTAGTCAAGAAATCAAGAAATAAATGAATGTGATGTTGGCAAGGGAGGAGATGATATGAAAATACATTTTAGCATTTACTGGGTGCTTATTTTGTACCCTTGACACAATGGAGAGGTGAGGAAAGGGCATTGCTTCATAGGGATGGAAACTTTTAGTTCTTCCTGAAAATATGAGATTTCCTCAAATTTCCCTCTAATTGTGCCAAATATCTGTGTTCTTTCCATTAGTATTTATCTACTATTCCTTGGATCCATTTTGGCAGGACTTGACTGCCCATACCTCAATCAGGTGAAAAAAGAAACAAAACCCAGATGAAGGCAAATGACACAGGATCAGGCCAAGGAAAGAACCAGAAGCACCTCCCCCAACCCCATGGGAGAGTTAGACTTAAAGCAAATGGAGGGAGCAAGATGGCGGAGGAGTAGGAGACCTGGATTTCGTCTGGTCTCAGGAATTCAGCTGGATAGGGATCAAACCATTCTGAACACCTACAAACTCAACAGGAGATCGAAGAAAAAAAGAGCAACAACTCTCTCATCAGAAAAGCGACCACTTTCTGGAAGGTAGGACGAGCGGAGAAGTGAATCCGAGGCGATATTCGGGAGGATAGACGGCGGGGGAGGGGCCTCCGGCGGCCGCTTCTGGCAAGTGATAGAGCCTCGGAGCACAAAATCGGAACTTTTAGAAGTCGGCTCCGCTGAGGGACGTCACTCCGGTGGCTAAGTGGGGCGTGGAACCCTCCGGGACAGTGTGGTCTCAGGACCCACGGGTCACAGAAAGACAGGGGGTGCCTGAGTGCGGCAGAGCTCCCAGGTATCGGAGCAGGGAAGCCGGCTGCAGAGGCGGAGCCCAGGCGCGGGCTCTCAGCTCGGGGTTGCCATAAACCGTGATCCGCGGCACAGTCGGGCCACTGCTCCTCCAGCAGGGACCCAACAAGCGGCAGATCCGGGGAGACTCACCTTCCTCCCCTGGGAGGAGCCGCGCGGGAGCGCACTGCAGGGATCTGCTGGGTTTGGAGACTCCACCCGGGGTCGGGTGCCAGAGATAGAAACGCGCGGTCACAGGCCGGGTGAGCACAGAGTGCGGCTGGAGACTGGGGAGACGGGAGTGACTGACGGCTTTTCTCTGGGGGCTCACTGAGAAGCAGGGCCCCGAGTTCTCGGCTCCTCCGGGGCGGAGATTGGGAGGCCGCCATTTTCACTCTCCGCCTCCAAAGCTGTAGGGAAAGCTCGCAGGGAACAAAAGCCCGGGAGAGCAAACCCGAGCAGATTACTTAGCTGGGAGGGGGCAAGGGCGGGGCAATTCTGCCTCCGGCAAAGACATTTGGAAACCACGGCAACAGGCCCCTCCCCAGAAGATCAGCGAGAACAGCCAGCCAAGACCAAGTTTACCCATCAATGAGAACGGCAGAACTCCAGCGCTAGGGGAATACTGCACATAGAATTCATGGCTTTTTTACCATGATTCTGTAGTCTTTCAAAGTTAATTTTTTTTAACTGTCTTTTTTTCTTTTTTTTTCTTTTTGAATTTTTCTCTTTCCCTTTTTCAACCAACATCTTATCAATCCCTTTTTTTTTAAAAAAATTTTTTTATTTTTCATTTTTAGAGTCATATTCTATCCCTTCATAGTAGTTACCTGTATTTTTGGCTTATATATATAAGTTGTTCTCTCTTTAAAATTTTGAGATAGTTTCTTCTAACAGATCAAAATATACCCTAAATCTCTAGTATATGGTATTTTCTATTCCCCTGCCTGATCACATCCTCTCCCTTTTTTTTTTCTTTTTTTAAATCCTCTTCTTTCTTTTTTCAAACAACTTCTTATCAATTCCTTTTATAAATTTTTTTATAATTTCCATCTTTATGGTCATATTCCATCCCTTCATCAGATCAACCCTTATTTTTGTACATATATAAGTTTTTCTTTCTTTAAAATTTTGGGAGGCACTTTCTTCTAAAAGACCAAAATACACCCCAAATCTAGTGTGTGGCACTGATCTATATACCAGCCTGATCATATTTGATCACATTCTGGTTTTTCTGTTGTTGTTTTGTTTGTTTTTGTTTTTATCTTTATCTTTTTCTTTTTTTTCTTTTTCTTTTTTCTCTCTTTTCCTTTCTTTTCCCACTGCTTCAGGTTTTTTCTGATTTGTTTAGAGTATATTTTCTGGGGACATTGTTACTCTGCTAGCATTTTGTTCTCTCATTAATCTATTCTCCTCTGCACAAAATGACAAGACGGAAAAAATCACCTCAACAAAAAGAACAAGAGGTAGTACCAACTGCCAGGGACCTACTCAATACGGACATTAGTACATGTCAGATCTAGAGTTCAGAATCATCACTTTAAAGATACTAGCTGGGCTTGAAAAAAATATGGAAGTTATTAGAGAAACCCTTTCTGGAGAAGTAAAAGAACTAAAATCCAACCAAGTAGAAATCAAAAAGGCTATTAATGAGGTGCAATCAAAAATGGGGGCACTAACTGCTAGAATAAATGAGGCAGAAGAGAGAATCAGTAATATAGAAGATGAAATGATGGAAAATAAAGAAGCTGAGAAAAAGAGAGATAAACAACTACTGGATCACGAGGGCAGAATTCGAGAGATAAGCGATACCATAAGACGAAACAACATTAGAATAATTGGGATCCCAGAAGAAGAAGAAAGAGAGAGAGGGGCAGAAGGTATAATGGAGCAAATTATAGCAGAGAATTTCCCTAATTTGGGGAAGGAAACAGGCATGAAAATCCAGGAAGCACAGAGAACCCCTCTCAAAATCAATAAAAATAGGTCAACACCCCGACATCTAATAGTAAAACTTATGAGTCTCATAGACAAAGAGAAAATCCTCAAAGCAGCTCGGGAGAAGAGATATGTAACCTACAAGGGTAGAAACATTAGATTGGCAACAGACCTATCCACAGAGACCTGGCAGGCCAGAAAGGACTGGCAGGATATATTCAGAGCACTAAATGAGAAAAATATGCAGCCAAGAATACTCTATCCAGCTAGGCTGTCATTGAAAATTGAAGGAGAGATAAAAAGCTTCCAGGACAAACAAAAACTAAAGGAATTTGCAAACACAAAACCAGCCCTACGGGAAATCTTGAAAGGGGTCCTCTAAGCAAAGAGAGAGCCTAAAAGCAACATAGACCAGAAAGGAACACAGACAATATACGGTAACAGTCACCTTACAGGCAATACAATGGCACTAAATTCCTATCTTTCGATAGTTACCCTGAATGTAAATGGGCTCAATGCCCCAATCAAAAGACACAGGCTATCAGACTGGATTAAAAAACAAGACCCATCGATATGCTGTCTGCAAGAGACTCATTTTCGACCCAAAGACAGCCCCAGATTGAAAGTGAGGGGGTGGAAAACCATTTACCATGCTAATGGATACCAAAAGAAAGCTGGGGTGGCAATCCTTATATCAGACAAATTAGATTTTAAACCAAAGACTGTAATAAGAGATGAGGAAGGACACTATATCATACTTAAAGGATCTATCCAACAAGAAGATCTAACAATTGTAAATATCTATGCCCCTAACATGGGAGCAGCCAATTATATAAGCCAATTAATTACAAAAGCAAAGAAACACATCGACAACAATACAGTAATAGTGGGGGACTTTAACACCCCCCTCACTGAAATGGACAGATCGTCTAAGCAAAAGATCAACAAGGAAATAAAGACTTTAAATGACACACTGGACCAAATGGACTTTACAGACATATTCAGAACATTCCACCCCAAAGCAACGGAATACACATTCTTCTCTAGTGCCCATGGAACATTCTCCAGAATAGATCACATCCTAGGTCATAAATCAGGTCTCAACCGGTACCAAAAGATTGGAATCATTCCCTGCCTATTTTCAGACCACAATGCTTTGAAACTAGAGCTCAATCACAAGACAAAAGTCAGAAAGAACTCAAATACATGGAGGCTAAAGAGCATCCTACTGAAGAACGAATGGGTCAACCAGGAAATTAAAGAAGAATTAAAAAAATACATGGAAGCCAATGAAAATGAAAACACAACTATTCAAAATCTTTGGGATGCAGCAAAGGCAGTCCTAAGAGGAAAGTATATAGCAATACAAGCCTTTCTCAAGAAGCAAGAAAGGTCTCAAGTA